>NC_089801.1:63551939-64151939 GCF_029633855.1 Hoplias malabaricus | reverse complement strand
ACAGTTACTCTAAAATTACACACACACACACACACACTGATGTGATGTGTGAATGTCCATCTCTAGTGTGTGTACATTTCTCATTTCTGCATTTCTGTCTCATGTAGAAGTTTGTATCCTGACTCGCCTCAGCACCAGCTGTTTTGATTGACGTTTCAGCTCATTTGCATATTGAATGTATTAGTGTATTAAGTTGCTATGGCAACTGTTCAGATGAAGTGTAGAGATTTGTTTCTATGGTGACAGGTTTGCCCAGAGACCAACATTGTGGTGATAAACATCGGACTTCTGCTGCTGGCCTTCTCCAACTGTGAGGAGGAACACAGCAGGTACACACACACACACATTCTCTCTCTCTCTCATACACTCACACAGAGTATATACACCTACACACAGCAAGTAGTCAGTGTGATATGTGGAGAAGAAAAAAAAATTGTCACTGCCTCACCCTACATTGACCTGCATTTGTTCATTATATCAGCATCTATGCAGGCATTTTCTTGTGACAGAATTATGATTTAGTCTCATTGACTTTGTGTGTGTATGTGTGTGTGTGTGATGGCAGGCCTAAATCGTATCACTCCAGTCTGCAGGTGAGCTGGGATCTGAACACCGGCGCCTGCTGCACTGTGGGTGTCGGAGATCTCACTGAGGTCAAGGGCCAAACAAGGTGAGGAAGAGTGCAGCTGGTTTTTGTTGTTGTTCTAAAATAATTAAGTGCTTTTATTAACAGCTTATTTATCAATAATATGAGTAAATTATAAGTTTCTAAATATATTTATAGAAAGTGAAATGTGTTGAATAGAATAATGTTGTATTTTGAAGCTTAGACATCTATTCTCTCCATTTCTTCATGTCCTTTCCCCCCCATTTCTCTCTCTCTCTCTCTCTCTCTCTCAGTGGGAGTGTGTGGAGTTCTTACAGAAAGTCGTGTGTGAACACCGTTATGCGATGGCTCGTCCCTGAGAGCAGTTCTCGCTACATCAACCGCATGACCAACGAAGCCCTGCACAAAGGTGTGTCTCTCAGAGGAAATGTATACTCCTGGTACAACACGGATCATAGGGTCTCTGTATTCTCTAGATATTCTGCTAAACCTTCTGTGTTTGTCCAAATGACTTGTACTCACTGATGTCTTTATTAGAAACTTGTTTTTTTAGCTCCACTTCATAGGTGTTCAGTTAGAGACTGAAGCTTCTCTGTTGATGCAGTTTGAGTTGGTCTCTAGTTCTTTATCTGTGGCCAGTTACGGACTCTACTGAACCACTCGTTTGGATGTTTTTTAAGCAGAGGGCCACTAGTGCATTCAGTGCCTTGCACAAGGGCAATCCACCTTAACCTTCACACCCACAACCCCCATTTTTCCTGCTGGTTGTGGGAATCGAACCAATGACTTTGAGTCCTAAGCCCTCTTTTGTAACTATTAGGCCATGGCTCCCCATGTGTTTTGCATTTGTAAAACACCCAGACAATCATCTGTAGATGATACACATTGTCGTTGTCCAAGTAAAAACATACGTATCTCCAAAAAGCTAACATTTAAAAAACAGGATAAGACTTTTTTGAGTGTAACAGTAAAAATAAACCGCAGATAACGCAGTTTATACCCATTACAGCTCAGAAATGTAAAAATATCTTTATTGGGAGCATGTCTGAAAGTTTCATATGTAAAATGGACTTGCATGTTGTAGACAACACACTCTGTGACCACAACCTGCAGCAGATTCTCCTCAACACTGCCGCTATGAATTCATGTTTTAGCAAAAGCAGAGTCTATTATTATGCTATTAACGAGATCCAAATCAGCATATTTAATCCTTATTCTGATTAATTATAGTCACGCTGCTCTGATATTTCAGGTGAGTAAGCATGAGATCAGACGTTAAATTTAGGACATACACTCAGACAGTGCCAGGAAGGCGGGAGTTACGTGGTTTTGATGGACAGGTCTAGCAGCCAATGAAGTCACTTGATAAACTGATTTTTCAGCTTTTCATTGGACATTTTGATATCGGCTCCTATGAACAGATAGAGATTAATGTCCATATTTAACACAGTTTATCAAAGTGTAAAACCACTAAAAAATGGAGATACGTGTTTTTAATCGGACAGCAATGACAGTTCTTTTTTGGGTTCTGGAGCATTTATGTTAATTGAAAACACTTTGTAAAGTAGAGAAACATGTTTCTAACATTCTGGCCAAGAATCTTCATCTTGCCCAACCAGTTAATACACTTAATGAATGTAGTGGCCATCAAATTAAATTTGTCTTCTTTGTTTTACCACAGGTACCTCTCTTCAAGTCCTTGCGGACAGTGACAGAGGCACATGGATCGTCCTCTGAGAGACTTTCAGGGAAACCTCTCTACATCACACAGATGAATAGGCTCTGTATTTTCATTGGTGGAAAAACCCTGTGAGGAGTTTTTAGCCCTGTTCTTGAGGACTATCATGTTCTCTGCTGTGTTCTACCCCATACACACAACCCAGGTAATCCAGGAGTGTAGAGCCTTTTTTGACACGCATGGTGTCCCCACAGAAAAGACTGAAAACCTCTGTTGTATTTCCGCCGAGCCGTAACTGTTGCTGCTACACTATGGAAGCTGCACTAGAACCAACCCTCGCTGCCCATCCATCCTCACAGCTGCAATGAACAAAGTGTCTCCAGTGTCCTTTATATACATTTTTAAGTTGTGTTTTTGTATGATTTTGTTTTACTGTGACATATATTTGGGCAGGTTTAGCTCAGAAAATTTAACAGGAGTGTTTGCCATTGGTAACCAAACCTCCAGCTGGATGTTTACCTTTCTTTTGGAAAGAATTAAAGAGGTTTCCACAAATTTAGCAGCTGCTGACCAGCCAAAAATAAGCCTGCTGCTAATCTAATTTAACTCGCAGTGACTTAAATCCGTTGTTAGTTTACAATCTGTATTCATTTGATTTTGGCCACAAACTGCAGTTTTTCAGTTTTAAGTTTATATGAGAACGGCCTAAACAAACTCCCCATAAACTGCAGTGAAAAGCCACAGATTAGCATTGTCAAGATGTTTATTTGTGATTAGCTCTTCTACGTTATATTTGTATTATTGACTGAACAAACCTCTACAGTTGGTTCAACACGTGTATTCTTTAGTTTTCTTAAGTACTTACTTCGTCGTCAGCATTAATAGCATTATCCCAAACCCATGGCCAGGTCTTTGAGGTGAGATTTGCAGATAAACTGTGAAAGGCTTTGGAAGCTTGATCATAGGAGGGCTTCACAAAGCAGCTTTTCTTATTTAGACAGATAAGTTGACACAAGATTTATTTCACTGTTGTTTGGCTAAGAGAAATTTTGCTTTACCTTACAAACCCCACTGAAGGGCAGGTTCACACCAACTCAGTAGAAAAGTGAAGAGTTGTAGTCTGTGTTTTGGCCCGTTTCTGAGTCTGGTTCAGGATGTTTAGGACCTGTGGGGCTGAGACCAACAGCCAATCAGAACGTGTAGTTTTTTGACTTTGTATTTTTTTTTTTTTAAATACTGGACATGGGACACATTAATAACATCAGTACTTGATCTTGTTGAGATTGATAATGACTTTTTTTTGTTTTTGTTTTAGTTTTGTTTGTTTTTATAAGTAATAAATCATTCTAAAAGTGCTGCTTCCTGCATTACCGAAGATGATCAATGTCCTGATAAATCTCAGCTTACATCTTGTGACACATTACACTTCGGGGAAAGTTCTCCACAGGCACATGTGTTTTGTTTTTGGTGTATAATTTTAAGCAGAGAAATATCATAAACTTCTCCTATTTTATAAACATCTTTCTCTGCCAAACAGGAAAACATAATGTGGGGTTAACACTGAGAGACTGAAGGCTCTTTAACATTGAATGAAAGTCAAATAAATCTAATACAATTTGTCAGTTATAGAGCAAATATCAGCTTAATACATTTGACCTATTTCAATTATATTGATTTCAGATTGATGTTTTGGTCAGTGAAAATTCAGAAACAGTACCCTGTAAAGTGGAGACTGCTTAAGGCTCTTACTATAAAATACTCTACTCTCAAATAGTTTATTTACAAAGTTTGTAGTCTTTAGTGTGTGATTCCTGTCACAATTTGCAGACACTGCTGTGGGACTTTGAGAAGTGGACCATGAAGAGTTTCTATTTTGGCCCTGAGCTGTGTGTTGTGTAGACAATGTTTGCAGTGTTCAATGCTGAGACAAGTTTAACTGCAAAGTCAAAGACGACACACGCTTTTTATTAGAATTTAATTCAATTCCCAAATGACAGACACCATAAAAGACTGCTGAAGAAAAACAGCACAAAGGTTTTTAAGGAAAATTCTTTCCCCTTTAATCACAATCTGTGGTACAGTCAAAGCTAAACACCGACGTCTCCCACACGGAAACCCACAGGGACAAATAAGGCTGGAACGGTAGAAACAGTATATCATTAAAACCATACATTTCTAACAAAGTCACTGTCAACAGAAGTGGCACGGTTCGGGTTAACCCCTTAAAGGACATCAGAGTCACCAAGTCATTTAGAAATACAGCATTTACAAATCCACACCAGACTAGGTTTAGATCAGAACAGCGAACGGCAGTACAGTCTAAAGTCAACATTAATACTGCTCTAGAAAACAGTCAATACATTTTTTTGCCACTGCTGTAGAATGGAGCACTCTGATTGGCCACTGACAGAAATTAAGCCACAAGGGAATAGCTGCTAACCGCTATCACAGCTGCCATTAGAAACAGGTTTGCGAGAGAAACACTGTAGGACTTTGATAAAGGTTTCTGCTGGCTAGTTTTGGTGAAGGAGTCAAACAGAGAGGAACGTGTTTGGTGCTGATTATCAGGAGCACTGGCAGTGGCGGTGGATTGTGATGACGTGTGCATGGATATGGCTCAGGGCTTTTTTAAAGGGGATTCTGCTGGTTTTTAAAGTCTCTGCATGATTGAGTTAAACAGTCATTCAGTTTGGTTTGATGTGAAAGGCTCTGCTGAAGAGAAGTTTGACTCAATTTAATATCATCACCACCTCCACCATCAGGAGTCAAGTGATGCTCTCGTTTCATTGTGAAGGTTTGAAATTACGAAACTAAGATTTTAAATTTAAGATTACGGTCAGAAAATTGTTCAGTATTATTTTCCTCTGTGGCACACTCTTTAAAAAAAAAAAGATGGTTCTTAATGGGTTTTTAGTTCATGAACTTGGTCTTTAGGGAGCCAGAAGGAGCAAGATGTGAAATTGGTTCTTCAGAATGTGGTTGACTAAAGAACCCTTTTTAGCCCCAAAGACAACAGAAGAACACTTTATGGTACTATGTAGAACCACAAGTCTGAAGAACCATTTTGCCATGAAAGTAACCATTTAGCATGCACATTTGTTCTTTGTACCTGTACTCTGCACACTGACCAATTACAGTCTAATCCCATTTCGTCTTATGGTTCTCTATACAGTTTTCTTTACAAAAGAACCCTTGAAGAAACATCATCTTTTAAAAGTGAATCTAGGAAGTCAAATTCAAGTGTGCTCTTCCATTACTAAGGACTTCAGGAGCTTAACAGAAGGCCAGTGGGGTCTTTGATTGAGAGGGTGGGACCAATCACTTCAGGCCTTCTGAAAGTTTGAGGTACATCATTGACTATGGTGTTGTTGTGTTCTAGACCCAGGGAACTAATAACCACTGCTGTGAAGACTAACAGTACACTCTGAATGACTCTGTTTACATCTCAGGGACTAGTTTAAGCAGCCCATCAGGGGTCGGTTTAAAGCATCTGTTAGCGGAAGTGAGATGTTGTGGTTCTTAGTCATCACACACATGCAGAGTGATTGGTTTGTGAATAATGTGAACCTAACATGAAAAACAAAATACAACATCTATGGATAAATGAGCCGATAAATCAAAAACAGCGTAAGAAGAGTGAATTCTGGGATAACTGTGTTTCCACTGCATAGCTTATATTGAGTCTAAAGTCACTACTGACTTTTTCTAGTTTGCCAAAGCAAAAATAAATAGCGTAAAAACTGAGACGACTTCTTAATTTATTCATATGTTTTAAAGATCCCAACACATTGAGAGTTACTCTCCAAAGGCACAAATCAATACAATCAATAAACTGAGCGCAAAAGCAATCTCTTTTCTGGCACAAAAAAAAACAACACAAAGAAAAGTAAATAAAGCAAATAAAAGCACACTGTTACACAGCCATGTTTAATTTAGATTCATGTTGGGGAGGTTTTTTGGCTTCATGAAGAGTGGAGAGATGCTGCGTTGCTAAGCAACAGAGCTCTTTCATCAAAGTGCTCAAAATAACACGAACGAACAAGAAACCCGAACAAAACTCTGATGCTTTGTGTGGGATCAGGCTTTTGAATTCGAGCTCTGACAAACACGGCGTGAAGTCTTTCACACATTTCAACATATGTCACACAAACATGATTAACCTGCACATACGGCGGGTTCTGTTAGCAGATGGTTGCCATGGAAACTTTGGCTGTCAGGGGTAAGTGTTAGAGTCCCAAATCTAAAGTCGCCTCCTCTCTCTCAGATTATTTATTGGAGTTGGCTGCTGAGATGAACGTAGGGTTAAAAATATCCAGAATTTCAGTCATGATGGTGATGGGATATGAACCTGAATGAATCTGTGAACCAAAGATTCAAATTTTTTACTGAATACAGTGAGTCAAATTACTAAAACGAGTCGGGTACTGCTCATATTCCCGGAAGACTTCTGGACCAGAGACAACAGTTCATGGGCGAGCAATTTTAAATCTGGAATCTCTCGACCAGGCCGAGGTGCTGGAGCACCTATCACCCACTTCTGCTTTAAGACACAACCACACACTTTTGATTTGGAGGGTGGAGAAATGTGTCGTTCAGGAATCTGTGCTGATATTAAAGAACATCGTCGTCGTCTGAATAAACTTGTCTCTCCAAACAAGGCGTTTACAGCATAAAGAAGTGATGTTTTTCAGTGGAATTAAAAATAACAGGATAGCCACGGCTTTTCTATTGATCTGTTTGTCATGACAAAGTGCCACTTTAATTAAAAATCATAGATGACCTATGGACGCCAAATGAAGGCCAGCCATACTCACAGCCCACTGATGCATTTCTGTAGAACAATTAACTTTCTACAGAAACGGTGTGGTGCGAAAGCATGATAATCTGAGAGAGCACAGGACTGAAGGTGGTAAACACATTTGAGAGCTACAAGGGGCCGTCGGCAACGTGTGAATTAAACCACTTTAACCCTTCACTGTGAAAAAATAACAAGGATTTATGAAGCACACAAAGGCAGTGCAAAGCAATGAAAAACACAATGATATGAGAGAGACAGACAGAGAATGAGAGAGAGAGAGAAAGGACGAGAGAGAGGTGGGTGTTTCATCAAAAAGTTTCTCCTTTGATTGTGGATTTTTTTTTTGTTATTATTTGTTGTTTTCTAAAACTCCCTCCCCATCATCATCATACGTCTCTTGTTCTCACTTTTAAACATGGAGCACTGTGCAATTATTTTCTTGTCAAAGCAGCCATTAAATAAACATCATTCAATCAGCATTCACAACTTATATAATATCAATATATCATTTGCTCAACCTTTATTTGTACGATCTACAGCCACTTTCCGGCTTTTCGAGTCTCCCAAACTATTAAAAAAACCATCAGAACAGAATAATGGACCCCTAAAAACTGCACAAGACCTGGAGTCTCACCAAAACTGGCCCTCTGCTCCACTCTGGCTCACTTCAGATCAGAACTCAAGCCCTTTGTGTCCATCCTTCCACTGTGCGGAGGATACCTCCATACTGTGGGTGTGAAAGGATGTGGAGCTGGAGAGAGACCATTCATGAGAAAAGGAAATAGACAAAAGCAGAGAACCTGCACTAGAACTCCAAAACTGGGCATATGAGGTGTGGAATACGGTTTTATGTCCTGTGTATTACTGAGATTAGAATACCTGGGATGATTCGAGAACGTCTAGGCTGGACTTTGAGGAGTGGAACATGCCCCTGCAGATTTCTCTAAAAACCTGAAAGCAAAGTCTCTCAATAAAAAAGAAATGAATGCTGAAATAAATGCAAAGAAAGGGCAGAGTAAACACTGAATAAATGAATATATATTTAGTTTAAATAATGTGAATTCAATGGCTGTTTTGACAGAAAAAAGGGGCGGTCTCTGACATTTGCACAGAACTGTATGTGAACAGGCACACACTGACACACACACAGTCACTCCCTGTGAATAATATAGAGTATAAATGCTATCACACAAACGGGCTATGTGTATATTTAAGGCATTATCACTGAAATCAATTTAAGGCATTAAACATCGATACATTACACTATCGTATAGAGGCAGTAGAGTAGTTTGGTAAAGGATAAGGCAGATGACTGCATGGCACTAAACATGAAAACTGAAAAATATAATTAAAATAAAAAACAATCTATGTGGTGTGTGTGTGTGTGTGAGTGTGTGTGTGTGTGTGTGTAAGTGGGGTATGGGTATAAAATGATGTGCATTTGAATGTAATGCGTCTGGTGTATGTGTGTGTGTGTTTTAATTGTGTGCGCTGTTGAACAGATCTGTTCTGGCCAGTTTTGCGGGCGGCTCCAGAGATACGTCCCCCACAGCTGTCGAGTCGGCCATAACGCACATCTGCTCTTCGTCGCTCTCATCGTCCTCCTCTTCCTCTTCTTCTGTACGAAGAAACACATATAAATATGTTTATATGAAACATGTTCATGTTTTTAATGAATTTTAAATGAATAATTCGTTTGTTCAGTGTGACTGCAGCAGGGCAGTTTCTAGCTCTAAGTAGTGTAAGCCATCGCTCAGGACCACCCAGAGTCACCACAGGTGCCCCATAAGAACTCATGGTTGGGTGGCACCCAAGTTTCCATGACTCGTAAGAGGTGAGGAATAAGATACTGGAGGATCACTATTCGTTTCCTCTGACTTAAGAAGAAAAATGGGTCAGTATCGGACTGATTTAGAGTAAACTACAGCCTAAGATCTGATCTTAGTTTGCAAGCTGTAGTAGTGGGGATACGTGTGTATTGTTTGTATTTGTATTCTAGGGCTATAGCAAAATATTTCAGCTTATCAAAGGGAGGGTTCAGGTACAGTTCTTTTTAAAAGGACAAGGATAATTTACATTTGAGGGTGCATTTGAAATCCAGTCTGCTCATCGTTTACACTGAAAACCTACAGGTAGCACATTCTGAAGCACTTAGCCTCTGAAAACCTGAGCAGTTGTTATTTTTATTTAACAGAAGATAAATGTATTTGTTATACACATTTTCTGACATCAAGTAAGATGTCGCTTAGGGTTCCTAAAGGTTCATAAATAGCCCTGTACCTCAAAGTCAGAGAACAGAAGTGGAGGTTTATTACCTTTTTCAACGTCTGAGGAGTTCAGATTGCGACCCATGCTGGAAAACTGAGGAAACGGGGAAAAGAAGCAATTATTTCTCATTTTCCCAACTAAATATTATGAAACCTGTATGCTGTGAAAAAATGTCATGTATTGTGATATTAGGTCTGTATTTTTACCATCACCCACCCACATCACCTTAAAGGAGCAGTCAATAGCTTCAATTCTTCTTCGTGTTTATGAAAGAGCTGTTACACTAACACCTAGTGGCCTGGATGTATTTAAGATTCTGAACTAAGTCTATCTTAACCATGGACTCACACATGATGGGGACGTGTTCTGAAGAGCATAAACTGTGCATTTGATGCTTCATCTAAAAGTTACCAATAATTACACTAATCATTGTGCTGAGGTTTTGCTGCCCTCATATGTGATGCGCAGTAGGGTGTGTTTTTAGTGTGGTGTGAGGGTATGTCATGGGCCATGTATCTGTGTCTGTTCTTGTACCTCTCCCATTACAGCGATAGGTGTTTCTCCTTTGGCCAGGGCCACTCTGTGCTCCACCAGGTAATACATGTACTCATCATATAGCAGACGGATGAGGTGAAAGGAGCCGAAGCTGGCCGCACTTCGCAGGGTCAGGTCCCTGATCACCATCGAACTACAGATAGGGACAGTTAAAATGGGGATAGTTAAAATGTAGGAGCAAGCAATTTAGACCACTATAAAGGTCAGTTTGATGCATATCGTTCAACTCTGTACTTTTTCTGTTGTTCTGTATGCACGACTAAACGACTAAACAGACTTGTGCCTCCATGACTAATTGAGCCTGTTCTGACCTGTAGAAGCTCCACTTGAGCAGGAAATGTTTGGCAGCTTTAGGAAATGCCGGGCTGGAAGTGTAGGGCTTTAGGACCTGGGAGACGACTCCATCCAGCCAGGCAGCCCACTGCTCCAGAGACTTCTGCTGCTGCAGGGTCGTCTTAAAGTCCTGCTCAATCCTCTGGACCACCCGCTCCTCACACGCACACACCCAGGAAGCCTGCTCCTACACCCACACACACACACACACAAAACAGGAAAGTTCAGGTTGCTGTAGGTGGTGTACTTTAACAAAGATGCTCACACTGTTGATCAATAGAATGGTAGGTTCTGGAGAAACTGCATATGAGCCTAAGGTCACTACACTCATTGCCAAATATCAGCAAGAGGGTGTATAAAAGCCCCTGTAACTTGGGGGTCGTACAACTGTGAAACCACATACAATGTTTATGGTGGATTCGCACTGGATAAGAAATCGCTGTGAAAATAAAAGAGATGGGAGGGGCTACTTGATTCACACACTGCCGTCACACAATGTGGATCAGACACAGCAGAGCTACTGGAGTTTTTAGACTGTCACAACTGTTCTTAGATCCAACAGGTTAAACTAATCCCGTCCGAATAGAGCTTTAATAGAATTTAAGCTGCGTTGTAATGACGCAGTCTAATTGGCTGAGAAGCATTCTTCCTGTGTTGTTACTTATGAACATGTGAGAATGTGTATTTCCACAGTAACTAGCACTGATTGTAAAGCAATGAATCACCTGACAATGCAGCTTTTACTTAAGTTTCGACATCCTTTCTCCACAACCATACCAGTTCGATATGACTGAAAAGCTGACAGTGAACATCAGAATGTCAGTGTTGTGTGACTCTGAGTGTAGGTGTTTATTTACCTGTACATTAGTGAAATCCACTCTGTTGAGGTCATTGAGCATCTGTGTGATTTGAGCAGAGTTCTGCAGCACAGCTCGGGCAGCCTGAGCCAGGTGATTCAGAGACGTGTACCTGCGCAGAGTCTGAGCAAACGCTCCTGCACACACAATCTACACACACACACACACATTCTTCTGAGTGTGTGCTGCAGGCTGTGTGTCACTAGATACACAAACAGAGAACATGTATGTGTATGTTTGTGCGTGTGAGTGTGAGAGAAGATGACATTGCCTAATACTCAGTGCCCAATTCAGGAAAATCATGTTTGGTTCTATATTAATTTCATAATAACTTCACTCATGAAATTAACATTAATAAAACTTCATTCTTAATCATATACAAGTTGGTGTTATGCCGTCAGTACACTATATTTACTATATTACCACCACATGGAGTATGTGAGTCTCTCCGAATTCATATCTTTATAAGAGAGGGAAGAAATCCTCATGAAAAGACATTTCATGGAACTTTAATGCTATGTTTATTTACTTAAAGCAAGTCTGCCCCACCTCTACTGGTCTATTACTTGTTAATGTTAATAACAATCTACAAGGTAGGTGGTGTTTTCAAATTATACCCCTAAATGAGTAACAACCAATGGACAATGGAGATGTAAGGTTTGGTTCAGACAGCTAGGACCTGTACGTTTCTGTACAATGAATGAAAAAATAAAAGAGGCAAAAGAGGAAGTGTGTCTGTTTAAGTTCCAAAGAATGTGTGTGGTGTGTGTGTGTGTGTGTGTGTGTGTGTCTGACCTTGACGCGGACCATCTCCTCCGGTATGTTCACCATGGCGCTGGTGAGCCAGTTCTCTAAGCTTTTGGCACAGTTTCGAATGGCTTGGGTTAAGGCACCTGAGAAAACACATCACACACTGTTTGTACATATTCAGTACAGGAATCTGTGGAGTACACACTGTAGCATGTGTGGAGTTGTGTACTCAAAGAGTTTAAGCCTGTGTGCATGAAGGAGTCTATCTGACAAGACAACAGAAATAAGGATTTTTAATTTGTGTAACTCACTAGGTATTGGTCTGAGGACATCAGGGATAAGGATTTCCACTAGAGTCTGATACAGAGAATTGTCACAGTTGCGGCTCCAGCGCAAAGTGGGCTCATATTTACACAACAGCACCAAACACTCCTTTGGCAAGCGCTTGTCCGATTCCCTATGACTGCAAAACACACCAGAGGGAAGGTATCAAGTGGGGTGTGTGTGTGTGTGTGTGTGTGTGTGTTGTAAGGCTGCAAGAATTAGCAGTGTGTTATAGACAAGAAAACATTCATTTAGTTAACAATGAATATATGAAAACATTATGATAACAGAAATCTGCCACTGCACTCAAGGTTTTTTTTTTGTTTTTAAAGTGCTCCATAGTGTTATTTCATATGATATGTTCAGAATCTGTTCATCTGATCTTCACAGTCCTTCTGACAGACTTTAATACACTACAGGAAATGTAGAGGGCGTTAAGGTTTATAATCTCTTCATGCATGTGTATGCTAACTAACTAAACAAAACAACTGTGACAGCAGAGTGAATAAAGCTCCTGGAGGTTGTGGGCTTGAGTCCCGCTCCGCGTGACTGTCTGTGAGGAGTGTGGTGTGTTCTTCCTGTGTCTGCGTGGGTTTCCTCCGGGTGACTGTCTGTGAGGAGTGTGGTGTGTTCTTCCTGTGTCTGCGTGGGTTTCCTCCGGGTGACTGTCTGTGAGGAGTGTGGTGTGTTCTCCCTGTGTCTGCGTGGGTTTCCTCCGGGTGACTGTCTGTGAGGAGTGTGGTGTGTTCTCCCTGTGTCTGCGTAGGTTTCCTCCGGGTACTCTGGTTTCCTCCCACGCTCCAAAAACACGTTGGTAGGTGGATTGGCGACTCAAAAGTGTCCATAGGTGTGAGTGAATGTGTGAGTGTGTGTCGCCCTGTGAAGGACTGGCACCACCTCCAGGGTGTGTTCCTGCCTTGTGCCCAGTGATTCCAGGTAGACTCCGGACCCACCCCAATAAGGGTTAAGGGTCACAGACAACGAATGAATGAATGAATGAATGAACATGATGCACTCACAGGTCATGTGTGTCCATGTCATTGGTTGGTCCCTCACTAAACCTCCAGAAAGTCTTCCAAAGAGTCTCTACCAGAGTAAACTGCAGATTCAGCATCACATCCACTATGGCCTGCAATACATACAGATTACACAGTTCTGTTCACATTTGTAATTAGTCTTCTGTCAAATTCAGCCAAGAAGTGCAACTAATTAATTCCCCAAGTAATTTCTGAGGACATTAGCCTTAAGATAATGCAACTGCATGAGAGAAAAAAATAGTCAAAAGAACAGACAAAATAAATACTTACAGTATATATAATAAATAAATACAGAAATGTCTATTATGTATTTCAATTATGTTTTGAATATTTTAAGTAAATAAATAAGGAGTTATGCCCAGTACATAGATGTACACACAAACACACAGTACACAGGAGATGCATAGGCAGTTACCACACACACACACAGGGCATGGTTCTACCTCGCAGTGCTCTCTGTAGAGCTGCTGAAATGCTCGGATGTGCTCCGGATGAATCCCGTCTGGAAGAGGCTTCTCCTGCAGATCAATCTCCGGAAACTCCGGCAAAGTACGGGAGGCATCTGAGAGGTTTGACCAGTTATTATTAAAAATGTACCAAATACATCTCCCTCCTTTTTAACAGAATCATCAACAGCTCTGTTCAGAATTACAAACACATCTCACATTTCCTCCACACTTCTACTCTGGTTTGCATATTTCTGTTTTAATTTGTTCAAGCTGTTGTGTGTGTATTTACCTAAAAACTGCTGATAATGGTTAACTTGGGAGCTGATGTCAACCAGCCCAGACCCCTGTCCTGATCCCACCCCCATGGCCATACCATTGGTCATTCCTTCGACCTTCTGCACTGGTTTTATCCTGAAAACAAGAGAATCCATCAATCAAACTGAAGCAGACAACCTGTTAAAAATGCACAAAATATGATAAAAACTCATATTTCACTGATTCAATATCACACACACACACCTACCTCTGTTTATGAGAGAATGGCTGCTGTCTCATGGCCAGGTGCTGTTGGTCCTCCATCAGTTTGTGCAGGGGGGAGCTGCTCTTGATCCGAAGACCATAGTAGTGGTACTTTGAGTTCCCCCTGAAACACACACACTTTATAAACACAGTAGCCAGTTTAATCAAAGAGAAACGAATTCATACACACACTTCCTATTGATTATTTACTAGTAACATGATAACACAGCATTAGACTTATCTGAATATTAAAAGTAGTCTGGATACACTGTACTACACCATCCAAACCTAATAATCAGCCAAAAAGAAAGTTCTGTTAACAAAGAATCAAAAATTTTGTTAACGTAGACTCTGTTTAATGTGACACTTGCCACCGTCTGTTTTTTTGACAGCGTAGGTTCTGAGCATCAACACCAGTTTGACCATGACTTCACTCACTTGTCTAGGAAACGGAATCATTTCCATCATCAAAATGTGTGTGTGTGTGTGTGTGTTTACCTGGTCCCCAGGCGCCTGGTGCGTAAGCCCATGAAGACGGATCTGATGAGTTTGCCGAAGGACGCTGCATTAACCGGCTCCAGCTTGGCCTCCTGACAGTGCAGCAGGTAGTGACAGTACAGAGTGCAGCGAGGAAGACTCACACCTTCAGCTGTTTCATAATTATCACACAACCACTGCAGCTGAGAGACACAGACACAGAGCTTCATTATCTTTTACATTTTATTATTTATTTATCTTATAATCTAACTACTTCTAATTTATAGGTTACCCTCAAGATGGATGACACTAGTCAGCCAAAACATTACGACCACCTGCTTGTTTCTACATTCAGTCCACTCTCTCAGCTTCACTGGGTGTGTTAGGGTAGAAATACTAGCTGTTAACTACATGCTCACAGACACATCATGGCTGCCTCGTGTATCCTGTGTTTGTTTGTTGCACTGATTGCGCATGTATTCTAGGGCTGGACGATATGTCCAAAATTGATATCACAATACATATCTTACAATATAATTCCAATATCAATATGAAAAGCATAAAACCCACTTTTGAAAAACTTACAAGAACAAACAAGAAACATGACATCACCATCAAACATAAACCTCCAGGCTTTGTCAGTACTAATATTTTTAAACTATATTTTAAATCAAGCACAGTGAACTGACAAATCCCTGTAATGACCGTCAGTCAGTGACAGATGCTGTAAATAATATTTATTGTAATACTGAAAGTGTTTAAAAATCACATCATTGTTATTGATACATTTTAAATTGCAATATATATTGATATTGAATTATTGTCCAGCCCTAATGTCCTCAGAAAATAAGCACTATACATACACACGGTAAAGTACATGCATAAACGGTAGGGGAAGTGCAGGCTTTATGGTCATAATGTTATGGCTGATGGGTGTGTACATTCATGTAAACTAATGCTGAACTAACTCCACACAGTACTCACAGTAGCAGGAGAGGCGCGTGGGGTGTTGTGGGAGTAATTCTGGCTCCCTGTTCCCAGGACAAATCCGCCCTGAACCACATAACTCCCTGCTCCTCCACTGGCCCCGCCCACTGCCCCACCCCCACCAGCAGAAGAGGAGGAGGAGGAGCCTCCTCCTGACACCACGGTTATTCCCGTACCACCTCCGGAGAACATGGGTGACGTCCCACTGCCCGCGCCTGTGGTCACTGAGACCGGCTGGGACGTCATGGGGGTAGAGACCTGTGAGACGGACGTGGGCGTGGCTTCGTAGTACGTGGCAGAGGGTGTGGCCTGGGTATAGAGGGAGGAGTCTGTGTATGGGTAAGTACTGGAACGACTGAAATGAGAGAGAGAGAGAGATTTATCCTGATTGCTATATCAAAAGAAATTAAAGAAATATTATGAAGCAAGACTTAAATGTGTGTCTCACATTGCTGTGTTGTAGTTGTCATCTCCATCCACATATTGACCCTGGGTGGAATATACATGAGAGATCTACACACACACACACACACACACACACACACACACACACACACACACACACACACACACACACACACACACACACATTATGCATTGTTCTGCACAGAACTATATTCCTCAACCTCTTCAGTTTGACAGTATAAATGGTTTGTCGGCTTATAATAATGATTCTGTCAAACAATTATTCTTTATACAAAAGTGTTTTCTCGACAAACCCCAGCAGCATTTTGCAAATTTGTGCCACCACAACCGATACAAAGAGTATCAAAATAGCCTTTTTTCTTGTCAATATATTGTCCCAGACATAACAGCGATAACCAATATTATTTATGCCACTCATATAATGAAAACATAATAATGCAATTAAACCCCTTTTAAAGAGCATTTAACTTTTAGCAAAAACTAAGTTATTAAGAATATTCTAACACTGGAACTGGATTATAAAAAAATGTTTAAATATACTAAATAAATAAAACATATATAAAATAAAACCACTATTTTCAAACATAACCAGACCAGAGAAAAGCAGAGAGCAGAACAGAACAACTGACTAAAATATTAGCTATGTTACGTAAACAAACAGGCCAGTAAACACTGAGTCATACTGAGGTCAGCTAAAATTCTGAGGAAATGTCCATATATTGTACAATAAGTTGATGGTGTAATAAGTTAAGACAGGCCTAATGGAAATCCCCTCACACTAAAAAAATAAGAAAACCCTGACTGCTAACGTAGCCACTAATTAAGAGGCAGAGAAACACAATGCCCAAGGGTCAAGAGCATTGGTGCTGAAAACCTGGGATTCTGATCGACACAGGGTTTTATCAAATGTGACTTAGTTTTTTAAATGACACACATTTTTGGGTCACGGATATCTAGTCTTCAGCATTTTGTGATTAATCATGAGGCAATATAATTGGTTAATAGTTGGTTGTACTGACCTCAGGAGCAATGTGTAAGTTGCTGACCCCCAGCTGAGCGCTCTGAGTCTTTGCTGCGGTCTGTACCACTGACCTCTGCTGGCAGAAAACAGAAAAAACAGCACCAACACACAGTTTACTCACACTGAAAAACCATGCCCTGCAGCTTTGGTAACCAAACAGGATGCTCAGAAGAGTCTGCAACTAGCTTATGTATGAGTGTGTGTGTTTGTGTTTGTCCATTACCTGTACAGTCTGCACCTGCTGCACTACCTGCGTAGGCACACCTGTCTGAACCGCAGGAGGTGGACTGGAGTCTGACACGGAATCACTAGAATGGAGAGACCCTTCTACAAAGGCAGAAAGAGCAAGAGAGAGAGAGAGAGATTTAACACTACTTGCTTAATACATCTGGATGGTTAACCAGAGGGGAAAGAGATATGCATATGCATATAAATGTACATATATATATATATATATATATATATATATATATATATATATATATATATATATGTGTGTGTGTGTGTGTGTGTGTGTGTGTGTGTGTGTGCATGTGTGCGTGCGTCAGGAAGAGGAAAATAGGAACTGAGAGAAACATAAAAGAAAAGAGAGAGAGAGAAAAAAAACCAGCACTCCGGAAAACACATGACTCAAGAGTGAGACCCAGAAAAAAAACCACAGAAAAAAAGAGCTTAGTCCCAAATGCTAATGTGAATGAATTAAACTGTATGGAGATCACTTAGCATTATGTTAATGACAGCATGCTAATTATGAGCCACTGTGCCATATTTATCGGTTACTGATGTCAAAACCTTTGAATATATTCCACAATATGGTATTTAATAAAAGTTACATAAACATGAATATTTAATATATATATTTAATATATATTTGTATATTTATGTTTTTTTTTTAATAAGTACATTACAGGGAGCTTTACACAGTATTTTAGAATGAAAACATTATTTACTTAGTTTTTATGTTTTTAACTATCAAAATAAATCTAATAAATCACATTAATGTAATTTAAAACCAATAATAACCAAACTTTTCTCTTTTCTCTGAAGAATATGAATTAGCGACTCCGCTGACTCACGGTAGACTGGCTCCAGCGTGTACAAGCAGCTACTGTAGAACATGACTTTTCTACACAGAGGGGAAAGCAGAAGGATAATAGACAGGGATTGAGAAAGAAGGAGAGAGGGAGTGATGGATGGAGCATCTCTCTCTCTTCTCTCTCCTCTTATACCGAGCAGGACAAGGCTAGCCTTGAGCAGCTAATCTCAGCAGACGGCAAAGCACTCTCATGTTCTAGTAAACACAGCACTCGGAAAGAGAGAGAGGGAGAGATTGAGAGAGTGATAGAGAGAGGGGGAGGAATGGAGGGAGAATTAAATAGATAACAGAGAGAGAGATAGAGAAAGTAGATCTAGTTAGATTAATTTTTTGCTAGCACATGATCAACCTGTTGCATTTCCATAATTTTCCTCGTGTCCCGTTAAAAGACTACTGTCCATATCCTCACACTGGGCACATGGTGATGTTCCGAGGCCATTTAGCAACATCCCTCAGAGGTTATTCCCACTGATACAAGACCAGAATTCAGAATTCAGAATCTCTTTGAATGGGCAGAGACATATAAACCCAAATCTTGTATGAAATCACTGCTGAAATCTCAATCTAATCAAAAAAGACACAGATACACCTTCACTTATATCAGTTCCACTTCTGTCATTTTGTTTTTGTTAATAAAATTTGCCTAAGGTCAGTTTGTAAAACCTTAGTTAGATCAGCAACAATTATTTAAAGCTCATGGTATGTTCATTCTTTTACTTTAGCTTCTAGAGATCTTCGGCCCGACGCCACTGACACTTCATATAAACTTTATGGTCATTTTCCCCCAAAATTGGCATCAATAAAATGTGTGAATGTATTGAGAAGGCAGTAAAATGTTGAACAATTATTAGTGATGTTATGGTGTTGCTCATAGGGGTTTATTGGGTCTGTACACTTATTTAAGGGGTTTATTTGACTTAAGTCTTCAGTCTTGAAACAAATAAACACTGTAAGAGGTTTCTGTGCATTGTTTAGTGTTAGCGTGTTTATTCCAGCGAGCTGATTGGCTCTTATTACTTAAGGAAGGGGTGAGGGAAGGACCTTAAACAGACACCAGTTTGAGCATTACAAGCCTTACCACTTAACCAAGGACCTGCCATTATGATGTTGGTTTTAATATTTTTTAATATCGAGACCTCAGTATAAACTTTATCAATATCATGTTAAAATAATATAATGGATATTATTTTCCTTGATTATTCACTAATTTGGTGGTGATAAACACAAAATTCTCAATGTGTGTGTGTGTGTGTGTGTGTGTGTGTGTGTGTGTGTGTAACACGAGATATGGGACACTTGTGAGGTCTTTCCTCTAATAGAAAATCCAGAAATAAAATACACAGAGGGGTGCATGTTGACACCACATGGCCACCCACACACACACACACATACACACACACACTTGTGTCTCAGAGACTGTGTATGTGTATTAATGTGTGTGTGTGTGTGTGTTATATCTTACCTGTCACAGTAACTACTATGTACTGTGGTGTGCTCTGGCCATTGCTGGACTGGGAAGCAGGGTTCTGTATCTCCGTGGCAACATAAGGCACCGCTGCCACGGTTACCTGTGGAGGTGTGGCCAACACTGCCTTCTTCTGGCTCACAGGGGGCGTGGCTTGACTAGATCTAGAGGTGGGGCCTGTCTGGGTAGAGACAGAGCTTGAAGGGCTCTGTATCTCAGGGAGGAACTGCGGTGTGGCAGTGGGTGGAGCTTTCTGTTGGCTGGCTTTGGCCACAGTAATGCTGCCCCCCTGGGGCTGGGAGGGCTGCAGATCCTCTGCAAAGCCTGATGTCGCCATGACAACTACAGATGAAAATCTGTATGAAAAAAGGGAAAGATGAGACAGGGTTTAATAGATGCAGAATACATTCAGCCTTACCTTACACTAAAAAAGAATGTAGACTTCCCACACCCCTGACTGCACTGCTTTAGGAAAATAAAACAGCTGCCTGCTCTTCACTCTTTTATCTCCACGGCTTACAGAGGGACACATGCTAGTTTGCTAAGCCTTTAATATAGTGGCAGATTACAGTTTATACAAAAGGTACCTTATATTTTCTGAAAATCTTTTATGTATGGGTCATTTTAAATGTTTTTAAGTAATTATGTCTCTAAGTAATTATGCGTTTCCCAAGATTTAAAGCCACTGTTGTGGGTTCAACTTAAAAGATGCGTCATGGAATTTTACCGTCATGTTATACTCAATATTTACTTACACAGTAAAGCTGTGTAATTGTGTTTAAAAGCTCAAAAAAATCCCTCTCTGCTCCTGCTCTGAGCTGCAAGGGCAGATTACCTCTCAGAATGATTCACAGTGGCATCACAAAGTAAATGAAGTGGTGCTAATGAGAAGCTATGCCGGTCAACCTGGGTTTGGATGCCCCTGCAGTGGACGATAGCTGAGACAGGAGGTTTATTGCAGAGGAGAGGTGTGAAATGTTACATTACAGCTGCCCCCTGAGAAACTCCCCCACTCCCAGCAGGACTTTACAGGCTAACAGCACTGAAAGCAGTGTTTTTATGGAGGTGAATGACGTAAACATATTGCTAACTCTGATTGGTTCTGTGGCAGACCTGATGCCAAGTCAAATTTAATCCCACCCAATAAAATCCAGCAGAAGAAAACCATAGAAAAATAATGTGCGCCACTTCAGAGCACAAGTACCATAAAACACAGAGGTCAGAAGAAAAGTATGAAATATGAGTAGACAGTGGGTTTAACAACTGTTTCCATACTCATTGAAACTCATTGTTTCTTATGATCTTGTGTATTTCTCAGGAAATTATAAGTAATCCTATTTCAGTTTAAGAGAATTAGTATTTGGTAATAGATAAACACTTCAACACTGTCTATAATCATAACTGAAGCAGGGTTAAAAGCCAGGGCAAGGTGAAAAACCCCAGACATGGCACTGACAACAATGAGACTTTACCTCTTTAATCCTCAGAGATTCAAAGTTATATTCAGCTGGGAGTGCCAGTTTAGTGACTACCAAGAGCGAGGATTTGACCAAGATATTATGCAATTGTCATTAGCATTTGTGCTTGGTCAAGTACTCATCAGGAGGACATATCCAGTGTTTCCTATTGGTCTTTTTGTGTCGTAGCTTGGTTTGAAAATGGCCCCTAAAAGTCACACAACAACGCCAGAGTGTAGTTGGCTTATGTCTAAGACAAAAAGCCTCTTCCTGTCAAATTAGGCAATTCAAAAGACATTTGATGATAGAAGTCTAAACAGAAGGCAGAACCAGGATAAGGCTTCACCATTTCAGTCCCACAGATGAGGACACTAATGTTTGTCCATGCAGCAACAGGAAGTTGTGTGGCTTATAGGAAAAACGGTCAATACACCAGACAGTGTTATGTTTGCTCTCAGTTTCAGGTAGAGAACAAGGCCACACACAGAGTGTGTGCATGTATGTATGTATGTGTGTGTGTGTGTGTGTGTGTGTGTGTGTGTGTTTGAGCGCAAGAGACTGTGAAGGCGGAAATAAGGCTTTTGTGTTTCACTGAAATGCATGGGAAGTTACTTCCTCTTTGAAGGACTTTCAACAATATCTGAGTACAGTGAGAGAGAGAGAGAGAGAGAGAGAGAGAGAGAGAGAAATAGAGATGGAGATAGAGTGGAAGTATAAAGGGGAAACTTGACACTGAAACTGACAATGGTGAAGTGATGCCAAATAATTTTTTTTTTTTTTATTTGCCAGTGAGTTTACTGCTGTAATAAAAATGCGGCTTTTATAGGAAACGTATGAATATTTTTTAAATGTACATTCAATTCTTTCAAATAATTTGACGTATTCAACGTTTAATTGTAATATATTTAGGACTATTCATTCATTCATTGTCTGTAAGTGCTTATCCAGTTCAGGGTCATGGTGTGTCCGAAGCCCACCTGGAACACAAGGCAGGAACACACCCTGTATGTTGATGCTTCATAAATATACGACTGGTGTGAGAGAGAGGATGCATTCTGTGGTGGCTAGGTGTTCATATTTAACTTTGTTTTCTGCCAAAGTTCAGCACTTCCACCGTCAGTTTACAAACATGTATGAGTAAAGCAGTAACTTCACAGAGCAAATCTTTCTTAGCTTTTAAAAGAACGTAACCCAGCAACGAGGCTCTCTCTCCTTCCAACAACAATACAAAGAGTTACAATTACTAAACTCACTTGACACTTAGGCATGGAGTTAGCATAACGCTAAGTGGTTGGGTAAATAACTCTCATTACTTGTTATCTTCATGCCCTTGGTAGCTTAAGGGCTAAAGAGGGCAACTTAAGACACCAAACATGCCTATACAAATGACCTACATTTTGAGTAAAGTGGAGAAACTGGCTAAATGTGCTTCTTCTCATTCACTATGGCTTTAATTCTCTGCAGAGTGGAGTAGAAGCAGATCTGTACATGAGTTTAAAGTCAGAAAATAAGAGCCTTTCTCTCTTTAAGTATATGTATACAGCATATGTATAAAAACACTAGCCTCACAAATCAGACGTTAGGACGCTACACTGTGTGAAGCTCGTCCAACTGGTTTTACAATACACCCCTTTTAACGTTCAATTAGTTGCAAACAGGCTGTGTTTACTTGCCCAGTCTTGTGATGGAATTCTTGTGACTGGATTTCACAGCTGATTGGCTCTCTGGAAAACATCTGTATGTCAGTGAATAGGGAGATAAGTGACATCTTTGACAATATGTAGCTCTATCTAAGCGGTCTGTTAAAGGGGAATTCCAACCATATTTCAGAATTTATTTGCAATTAAACAATCAAAACCTGAACAAAATAATTCAGAGTGGCTTAATATGAAATGTTCTGTTCTATATATATATAAAAATTATAATTTTGGTGAGGCTCGCTCCAGGTGACTGTGAGGAGTTAGGTGTGTTCTCCCTGTGTCTGTGTGGGTTTCCCCCGGGTGCTCCGGTTTTCTCCCATGGTCCAAAAACACACGTTGGTAGGTGGAATGGCGACTCAGAAGTGTCCGTAGGTGTGAGCATGTGAGTGAATGTGTGAGTGTGTGTCGCCCTGTGAAGGACTGGTGCCCCCTCCAGGGTGTGTTCCCACCTTGCATCCAGTGATTCCGAGTAGGCTCCGGACCCACCTTGACCCTGAACTGGATAAGGGTTACAGATAATGAATGAATGTGATGTTTGTACAAAAAAGCCTTATGAATAATGGTAGGATAAGGTTTACCCTAAATCACCTTGTCGAGGGCTTGTAAGACAAAGAATTCTCAAGAAATAACTATTAAAACTCCTTAGATTTACCAGTAAGTAAACAACATTGTGCACAAAATCATAGAGACATGTAGAAGCACTGGTTTCGTTGTAAATAAAGCATTATTTACTTTATATTAGTGCCATACATGCAGTGACCCCTGGTTCCTACTGTCATCACTGTGAAAAAAATCTAACTCAGTAAGCTTCTCTTGAACGAAGCACTTCACAACAAACCGCTCTGAATGACTCTATTTACAAACACCAGGTTTATGCAGAAACAGAGAAGAACTCTATAAAAGATAACTAAGATAAAAGCCTGTTGAGAGACATTTCAACTGGACAATCCGCAACTTTGAGCTTAAGTTATCCAGCTAACTGGGAAATCTTGCTTTGTGCTATACAAACCCTGTAAGAAATCACACAAAACTAAATAAACCCAGCCACCAGCAGCTATCTTCTCTACACAGCACTGATACTGAAATGTAACTGGAGGAACACTGTGTCAATCAAGACCAAGCCATGCTCCCTTTTCAAGAAAACCACACCCACACCCACTCCCTCACTGACAGCGCTGATCTGGCAGCATGTGGCCTTTCACCAGCACAACTGCAACTGTGCTTATTTTACAAACTGAAGCTGGGAAGCAAAAGCGAGACACATGAACAAAACTTTAACATCAAGGTTACATTTTTTTAGAGGTCCTAAAAGCAGACCTTAAGGGCCTCTTTGTGTTCTGCTCAATGGTCAGCAGTGGAAACACAGGGTCATGAGTCTTATTCACCCATGCCAACTGCTTTACCAGACTTTTAAATACTGATCTTCAAAACAGATGATAATATATCTTTTAACTGTTTCAGCAATGTGTGGAGGTTAATATCGGTAAATTACCTTTGAAAAATTACAGAGCTGTGACTCTTTTGATGCAAAATCAGTAAAACATTGTTGACATATAAGGAATGTGTTTTCACACATTTAACCTGGCACTGTGTCAGTGAAAACACATACAAAAATATACATATTAGCCCAAACAAACATGCTGTATACACACACTGACTCAATATATTACTGTATTTTTAAGGCTGATAATTAGTTATGGATAAGTGTCAGGTGATAATTGCAGGGAATAATAAACATATACCAACATAAAGCACTACTGACTGTACTAAAGTTATCTGTGAGGTATACATTGACTTACTGCCCAGATTTACTACCTTGTCAAGTCCACAAACTTAAATATAACTTACAGATAACTATATTTCACCTTCATTAAATCTATAATTAAAGACATGTTCCACGAATCCAAAAGAAAGCACATTCAGTCCTAGTTCAGCCTGAGGGAAGGAATAAAGCAGCTCTCAGACAGCTCTGAATAAACACACCACTAGTTTAACAAAAAGAAGAGAAAAAAGAAATGAGAAAGACAGAGTGAGTGAGGGTGAGAATGTTTAAGTGTAAGAGAAAAGAGTGAAAATGTGAGAGATTGAGAAAGATTGTGAGTGAGAGAGTGCGCAAGAATGAGAGAAATTGAGAATGATTACAAGAGTGAGAGAAAGTGTGACAGAGAATGTGAGTGCAAGAGGGAGAGTGAGAATATGACAGACATGAGAGAAAGCGATAATGAGAGTGAGAGAATTATAGAGTGAGTTTGAGGGAAAGAGGGTGAGAAAGTTGAGAGAATGTGGGATTGCGAGAGTAAGAGAAAGTGAGTAAGTTAGAGAGAGAGAGTGCTGGACTTTAACTTGTTGCTTAGTCTGTCTCTCTCTCCCCCTCTCTCTCTCTCTCTCGTGTTACAACACCCGCCATTTTGTACCACTCTCGCGCGGATCGTCATAACAACCGACACCCGTCAGCGCGGCGCAGCGCGCGACTCCAGTTTCCCCGGTGAGCTCGCGCTTTAAAAAGCCGTGCCGCTGCTGGGGGGAGGCGAGCGTTACGGTGCGCGAGACTTTCCCACTTTCCCCACCTCGCGCTCGCGAGAGTCTAAACAAGAATAAAGCCCGTACCCGTCGCCTCACGCGCTGCCTCGTGTCGGTTAGTCTCGGTGTCGTCGCTTCGGTTGTTGTTTTTCTCTCTTTTTAAAATATCCAGTTGTTGTTGTTGTTGATTCCCGTTGCTTGGTTCTTGTCGCCAGGACTACCGTGACTATGGCGCCTCGTCCTCACCGGGGCAACTGTTGCTACCCACCCGGCCTAATCCCGCCTCCGCCTCCGCAATGAATGGCCCGCCTCAGCAGCTTCTATTTCGACGATTGGCTGGTGTCTGCAAGTCGTGTGTTTATTGGTCAACGGTGCCTGTCAATCACCCACTCTTATTATTACGTAAGAAGTACACTCCCCTCGCTTGCCCAACCGACAGGGTCTGAGACGTTCACTCACATTCATATTGACGCCTCGTTATGTGACTTTATTATTCTAAAACACGTTTAAATTATGTGCAAGAGGCGGGAGAAAATATATAGACAGGACTTTATATTACACTGTGAACAAACTCTGCTCCACGTATTTATATTATTAAAAAAAAAACTTCTGTTAGGAACTAACTTCAAAAGTAGAAGTAAGAACCGGGGGCCACAGGCCTACCACAAAGCAGGGTTTTCTAAGTTAGTCAGATAGTTTCAGCTTAGGTTAAAAATTGTTAAAGGAACACTAGGTTTTTGCTTCTGGGGCTAACCCTAGTGTAGTTCATTTTTACAGAAATCAGTGGAGAGGGGCTGGTTTCCTACCCTCCTCAAAAAGTAGTGAAGTTTTTGCAGTGCTGAGCCATGAGTAGCAACGACATAGGCTCTAATCTAGCTATTACAGGTCAGTGGAGTATCACATTGATTTTGAAGCTTTTATTTTAGGTTAAAAATATTATGTTTTTTTTTTTTTTTAAACTCACTGGCTAACTGAGTAATCCTGCTTTGTGGTATACCACCCCGAAGTCAAGGTGAGAGCTAGAAGGCTAAAAAAAAGTCTCAGAGAAAGCTGCAAAACTATGCTCTCACATCACTGCAAAAGACATGCAAAAATATTTAGTAGGCAAGGAAATACTGAGGTGACTAAACATCAACATAGAGGCCATTGCCAAAAAAAAATCCTTAGCATTTTGAAATAAACTTATCAACAGAATATCATTTCAATAAACAATGATGCAGTAAATAGTGCCTTACCCATTTACTAAACATGCGTAAGTTTGTAAGTAAGTGAGAATTACAAGCCACAGCTGGGCATCTTAAAACAAAGAAGATTCTTAAGTGGTAGCAATAGCATCACACTGAACACTCTCTCTCTCTTCCTGTTAAGATGATTTTGGGAACTGGGTCCAGTTCATTAATGTGCTTTGTTTCTTATAAAGAACAACTTACTAACTAAAGCAAAAGGGTGGATCTGTTATGCTTTCTTTGGCGGTGTGGTGGTTAAGTGGCAGTCAATGGCACAGAAAAGGTTGTGTGGACAGAGAGATCAATGAAGTCAACAAATCCTGAAAGCTGTAGAAATAAGGTTTGTTGTGGTCGGCTGGCTTAGAAAAGGCATTTTTTTCTTATAATGACTGACTGGCTTGAAACTTGAATGCACGAGTAGGAACATTATTTAATCCTCTGGTGTTAGTTCAGCCATATTTCATATTGCACTTTTCCACCAACGAGGAACAGGATCGGTTCCAGTTTGTGAACTAAATTTGAAACAGTTCACTGTGTTTCCACTGACATAAACTGGTTTGCGAACCAGACAAATTAGTTCCAACCTGAAACCAAAGAAGAGTAGGTTCTTCAGAGCGAAGCGTGGCTTCATCAATGGGCGTGTTGAGGTTCAGTAACTCAAGAAAGATCTCAGAGTCTCAAATACAGAGTTATGGCCCAGAGAAGCTGGACGGGGTCATTTACAAAGATTCATATAAATAAATAATAGGAAATAGGACAAGAACACTCTGTTGTGAGTGTTTCTGGGGCTGTGTTTGGCGCATTGCCCAGAGCCGGGTCTCTTCGTTGGTTAGTTCACAAACTCAGCAGGATGGCTCTGAACTCAACAACATTTACACATGTATTATATCTCACAGTGAGAGGAGGGCTGCTGAATTTGTCTTATTTCACGTGAGTGTGTGTCATTGCCTGAAATATTGTAAAGGGAAGTGGTGGGGAGACATTTTGTGGGGTTTTCAAACTCCATAGAACTGCATACAGCCTCATTAAACTTCATGTGTTTTAGTCTAACCTATTACACTGAATAAATAAGTAACTGTAATTAAAAAAATGTTATTGGTCTTTGTTCTCTGGTCATCTAGAATTTATTTTTAAATAAAATGAACAAGAAAAACACTGATGTCAGTGTTATATTTTATGAACAAATTTTTGTGCTCCTTTTTTCATTTCTGCATTGATTAGTCCTGCACTCCATATTTTCTGTACACAAACACAAACACAGAATAAAAAACACATGTAAACAAAGATGATACAAAGCACCAAAGCTTCTCCAGACCTTCCAATGACAAGAGGATGTATTTTGGGCATTTCCTGTTTTTGAAATACCAGAAACACCTCTGTAACAATGGCTATATGGCTAATGGCAGTCCGGCTAAACTAGGTTCGCCTAGTCTTATTACAGTAAGACAATAATTTGTACATATATCAAAATTTACATTGAACTACTTCCAAAAGATATTTTAAATATAATGAAAATCTCTGGTCAGATCTTAGACCTGCTTAGCATACCTCAGGGTAGATTAATTTTTATCAACTAGAAAAATTTAAAAAGTACTTATAATAAATATATATAAAAGCAAAATAAAAATGTAACAGTGCTAAATTTCAATCATGTACAACATGTATTCTTTGATGTGGGGTTCTAAACCATTTACAAAAAGTCTATAATCTGTTTTAGAGAAAAAATGTAAAATATAAATACATTCAGTAACACATGGATATAGATGAACTCTCAAAAAGCAGACAGTTTCACTGCACTGACATTTTTTTAATTAGATTCATGCATATTCCAGTATTTATTGTCTTGCATACTAGTGTGATAAGGGAGAGGGAAAACAGTTTTGAACACATTGCCGTTCCTTCCTATCTTTCTGAATGCCAAATTATGAAATCAATTTCACAACGCTTTGTTATTTCACACATGAGCAGCACTCGGGAGTGCAGATAGGAAGGTACACTCTGATTACAAATTTATGACAAAACCCACAGATACATGACCACCTCACCCTATTTCCCCTCTCTGGTCCTCTTATCTCTGTACCGAAATGCCAGAGCAGGTCAAGTGACCTGGGATGAAATATTGCGCCTGTGACGTCTGATGTCATATTTGCTCATCTCACAGGCTTTGTTTTGTTTTGTTTTTCTGTAAGAGATGACTCTCTATTGCACCTTTCCATTCAAAACCTCAGTTCATTTCTTTCTGTTCTTATAATACCCTTAGAAAATAAGGCCAAATATTACCCATAGGCCTGTGGTTCAGCTCTGATCTTATGTCAAAGCTTGTTTATGCCTTGTTTGTTACTGGAGCCGAAGGAAGGTCATCAGATATCATTTCTGATATTAGATATGGACTGTCACATGCAGAAGGAGACCTTTAAAATACCACCCTCTATATACCCAACATACGTCATTTAATACGTATCGATGCACAGAGCCTTGGGGTTTGGCTCAGAGTTTCGCTGACACCATTAAAGAAGACATCATCATCAACCTACTCTTAATAGCTGCCAAATTATGTCTAAACATCTGAGGATGTATGTTAAGAGCTAATAGTTACATACATTATATAGTATATCTTTGTGGGGAGAGTGAAATCGATCAAGCACAACATTCAAATGCAGGGAGAAAAATAAAGAAAAAGAAAGATAGACATCCAATATCACCTTAATGAATTAAATACTCAAATAAAATAAAAGCAGTAATGAGATGATGCTTTACAATGATGTACCCCAGAGCAGATGATCTGGCAAGAATTTTCCCTTGTTAGTGTTTAACAATAAATAAAACAACCAATAAGCATAATGAAAAAATACTTAAATTGTCCCCCAAGGACATGTTGATTCCTGTCACAATCAGCAAGGTGGCACAACAGGCATCGCTGTCACACAGCTCCAGGATCCTGGGTTGTGGGTTTCGAAAATATATAAAAATTTTGATGTTGGTGAGCTCTGTTGGTGACGGTCTGTGAGGAGTTTGGTGTGTTCTCTTTCTGTCCATGTGGGTTTCCTCCGGGTGCTCCGGTTTCCTCCCACGCTCCAAAAACACACATTGGTAGGTGGATTGGCGAATCAATAGTGAGCTCTTTAGGTGTGAGTTTGTGAGTGAGTGTGTGTCACCCTGTGAAGGACTGTTCCCGCCTTGTGCCCAGTGTTTCCGGGTAAGCTCCGGACCCACCACGACCCTGAACTGGACAAGGGTTACAGACAATGAATGAATGAATTATTCAATCCATTTAAAAAACTTTTAAGATGGTAGATATTAAACTTTTGCTCTGTGATGTAATTTTCCATTACTCATTAACTCCTTTAGCCTCATTGCTCCAGTGCTAAAACTAAAGAAGCTAACAATAAACATGATCAGCTACATTTAGGAAATAGTGTATATTAAATTCCTGGTCAAATAATTATTTTATGAAGCAGTAAAATTTGATAGCGATGAAACTAATTTGGTTTATGTTTGTTCTTGGCTTGTGCACACAGGTGTGTGTGTGTGTGTGTGTGCTGTCGGAAAGGTCATGAGCAGTGAGATTAGGTTGTTCCTCTGACATAACCCCCTCCCTTGTTGGGTCTGGGTTAATTACAGCAGCTATGGGACAGTGCTTTGTCCAATTAAAGGTCTCCTCCACTATCAGGCCTGCTATCACTACCTCTCTGACTGACACTGGGAGAGAATAGGTCACGATGGATCAGAGTGGAACTATAAAAGATTCTCCCGGACGCTGGGGAACACACAGAAATCATATGCAAACCAAGACAAAACACTGAAGACACTGCCAAAAATTTATTTGGTAGCATTTTCTGATTATCTTCAATTTTGTGATTTAGTTCTGCAACATTGCCCACCTTCTGGCTACTGGCACTCTCAGTTCTTTGTGGGTAAAGCCATTTAACCCAAGCTGCTGTCATGTATAAAGAAGTAGTGCTGACCCTGTGCCTGCTGGTGGCGTTAGCAAGTAGAGCACAGGCCACAGATGGACATCCCATCTATGGAGTGAAGTTGTGTGGAAGAGAGTTCATCAGAGCCGTGATCTTTACCTGCGGAGGATCGCGATGGAGACGATCAGTCAGCATGGCAGGTGAGGCATGACACATATTTGTGGATTTTTTTTAGTTTACTACATCTGAACAGACATTGTATGGGAATTTCATGATGAATTTACCAATAGAAATGCTCCAAAATTACTTGGAATTAAATCTTTTTACACTAACATCCATTAAAAGATATGAAGGTTTTGTTCTGTAAAGTTCCTGTTTTGGAGATACTTTGGGGGCTGCCTTGGCCTTGAGGTTGGAGAAGCGAGCTTGAGGGTCACTGGTTCAATTCCCAGGACCAGCAAGAGAAAAAGTATTCATAGCTGAAGTGCCCTTGAGCAAGGCCCCTAACACCCAAGCTGCCCCCCGGGTGCTGAGGTGGTTGGTATCCCTCTTCTCTGGTTGTGTGTGTGCTCACGGCCCCTAGTGTGTGTGAAAAATGGCTCAGTAGTGTATGTTTATGTGTTTGCTGCCATGACTGGGTCAAATGCAAAAAAAAGCAATTTACCAAAGTGGCTCAAAAACTGTTTCTTTTTCTTCTTCCTTTTCTACACGTTTTTCATTGGACTTCATTGATATTATACACTGAACAGATACCTACAGGTAATTAACAACATTAGACAGTATATTAGGGATGGGTTTGAGTGGTGCTTGTGATCCAGAACCTATCATCCATCCATCCATTATCTGTAACCGCTTATCCAATTTAGGGTCGCTGGGGGTCCAGAGCCTACCTGGAATCATCGGGCGCAAGGCGGGAATACACCCTGGAGGGGATGCCAGTCCTTCACAGGGCAACACAGACACACACACATTCACTCACACCTACGGACACTTTCGAGTCGCCTGCAACGTGTGTTTTTGGACTGTGGGAGGAAACCGGAGCACCCGGAGGAAACCCACGCGGACACGGGGAGAACACACCAACTCCTCATAGACAGTCACCCGGAGCGGGAATCGAACCCACAACCTCCAGGGCCCTGGAGCTGTGTGACTGCGACACTACCTGCCCCAGAACCTATCAGCGTTACTAATTAATTACTTAATACATTAACACCTGAACACATATAGTTCTGTTGTAACATCTACAGTGTTAGATCTTTCCGATCATCAAACAAATTTAAATATTAGTCAAAGACAACACAGGTAAACACATAATGCTGTTTTTAAATGAAGGTTTTTACCATTAAAGGAGGAAAAAAATTCAAACGTACATGGCCCTGTGTGCAAAAGTGTTTGCCATCCCAGTTAAAACATAACTTAACTGTGGTTTATCACACCTGAGTTCAATTTCTCTGGCCACACCCAGGCCTGATTACAGCCACACCTGTTCTGAATCAAGAAATCACTTAAATAGGACCTGCCTGACAAAGCCAAGTAGAACAAAGCCAACAGTGGTGAACCTTCCCAGGAGTGGCCGGCTGACCAACATTACCCCAAGAGCGCAACGATGACTCATCCAAGATGTCACAAAAGACCCCATGACAACATCCAAAGAACTGCAGGCCTCACTCAGTAAAGGTCAGCGTTTATGACTACACTATAAGAAAGAAACTGGGCAAAAATGGCCTGCATGACAGAGTGCCAAGACTAAAACGACTGCTGAGCGAAAAGAACATTACGGCTCCTCTCAATTTTGCTAGAAAACACCTTGATGATCCCCAAGACTTTTGTGAAAATACTCTGTGGACTGACGAGACAAAATGTGAACTTTTTGAAAGTGTGTCCCATTACATCTGGTGTAAAAGTAACACATCATTTCAGAAAAAGAACATCATACCTACAGTAAAATATGGTGGTGGTAGTGTGATGGTCTGGGGTTGCTTTGCTGCTTCAGGACCTGGAAGACTTGCTGTGAAAAATGGAACCATGAATTCCACTGTCTACCAAAAAATCCTGAAGGACAATATCCGGCCATCTGTTCATGACCTCAAGCTGAAACAGACTTAGGTTCTGTAGCAGGACACTGATCCAAAACACACCAGCAAGTCCACCTCTGAATGGCTGAAGAAAAACAAAGTGAAGACTTTGGAGTGGCCTAGTCAAAGTCCTGACCTAAATCCTATTGAGATGCTGTGGCATGATCTTTAGAAAGGCGGTTCATGCTCGAAAACACTCAAATGTGGTTGAATTACAACAATTCTGCAAAGATGAGCGGGTCAAAATTCCTCCACAGAGCTGTGAAAGACTCATTGCAAGTTTCTGCAAACGCTTGATTGCAGTTGCTGCTAAGGGTGGCCCAACCAGTTCTTAGGTTTAGGGGCAAACATTTTTTTAAACAGGGCCATAGAGGTTTGGATTTTTCTTCTACCTTAATAATAAAAACATTTCTTTTTAAAAATGACATTTTGTGTTTACTTGTGTTGTCTTTGACTAATATTTAAATTTGTTTGATGATCTAAAAAATTTAAGAGAGATAAACATGCAAAAACTTTCACAGCACTGTAGATCTAGTTATATGCTTGATTTGAGAAGAAATGCTGGACTAGCAGGTTTCCACAGACCTTTGGAGGAAGTCATTTGCTAACGCTTGGGAACCAGTGGTGCCAATTCAATGTTTGCTTTGTTTTTAAAATGATTACACATCTACAGCGAGGACGCCAGGTAGTGTCGCTGTCACACAGCTACAGGGTCCTGGGGTTGTGGGTTTGAGCCCTACTTCAGGTGTCTGTTTGTGAGGAGTTTGGTGTGTGGGGATCCTCTGGGTGCTCCAGTTTCCTCTCACAGTCCAGAAACACACATAGGATGACTGGCCATGCTAAATTGTCCATAGTGGTGAGTGTGTGATTCCCTGTAATAGACTGGCGCCCGGTCACACAGTGATTCCGGGTAGACTCTGGACCCAGCGTGACCCAGAACTGGATAAGTGGTAACAGACAATGAATGAGTGAACCTTCTACAGAGAACACACCTGGATAAAAGCATCTTCTAAATGTAACTACAAACAAATGTAAGCCTAAATTCAGCACACAGACAATTAATGGCCAGCATTGTGGTGCATGGGTTCAAACTCTGCCTCAGGGCAAAGTCTGAGGAAGTGTGTTGTTTTCTTCGTGTCTCGGTGGGTTTCTTCCAGCTGATCCTTTTTCCGCCCACAATCCAAAAACTCATGATGGTAGGTGGATTGACTATTCAATAGTGTCCACCAGTGTGAATGTGTGAGACACTGAGTGTGTGTGTAATAGTGTCTACAGGTGTGTGTGTGTAATTTGATGACCTCAGTGATGATTAAAACACCTTGTCCTGGTCTTTCTAATTGTACTGTGAAGTGTTAAATCCACTGCATTGATAAAAACCCTGTATCTGCTCTTGTCCCTCACAGCTGACCTGTCTACTGACCTGCTCTCAGCCCATGACGACGAAGCCTCTGACGACTGGAGCTCAAACTCCCTCTCTGCTCTGTCTTACAAGCCTCACCCTGACTCTGAGACCCCTGGCTGGGCCCCTGAGGGTCCAGAGGGTCCAGTCTTCCCAAGACCTGCACGGTCTCTCATCTCTGATGAAGTTTTGGAAGCTCTGCGGACCTCTGACAGAAAAGGCCGGGACGTGGTGGTGGGCCTGTCCAATGCCTGCTGCAAGTGGGGCTGCAGCAAGAGTGAAATCAGCTCTCTTTGCTGAAAAAACACCCCTCATTCTATCCATTCGTCCATTTCTTCGTCTGTCTCCACAGGTCACCCAACACTCCTTCTACAGAGTTTTAACTTCAAACCATTTCCAGTATAAAAAGATGTTTCCACATGAATGAAATTCATTGGATCATCAACACAATACTCTCTTTCTGTTTACTCACTGTGGGCTTTACAGAACTCAGTAAGTCATGACATTTCAGACTTTAGTATGAAGTTATACTCTAAAAATGCAACAAACATTTAAATGTGACTTTTATCACAGTAGAAGAATTATTATAAAATAAAAATATGTTATTCATTTATTTATGAGCCATCCAATAGTTGCAAATATCCCTGATTAGCTTATTGAGATTAGATTTGAGTTTAGAGGATTTCCACCATATGAAAACTTACAAAAAGCTCTTAATTTATGTGTTTGTTGTTAAGAGGCATGCTCAGTAACACAGGGAGAAAAAATAATGTCTTATTTGAACATGTTGTCTAAATTAAAATCAAATTAAAATATTATGCAAATGTTGTGTGTGTATTTTCTCTATATATTATGAATAATGTTAACAAAATAAAAGCTTTTTGTCTTTGCAATAATTTTCATTCATATGTTTTAAAAATACGTAACAATCATTTAGCTGAAATATATCTATAATTTATTATCAATACCTTATTAATATCAATAAAGATCAATTTTTAATGGAGCTACAAGGCTAATGTAGTTAACAAGACAATGACTTCCCTTGACTTACTTTTGAGTGAAATCTGACATTTAGTACAATTTAACATTTTACTTTTGCGTGGTACTCTACAGCAATTATCAAATTACTGGCCTAAATATTCATTCATTCATTCATTCATTGTCTGTAATCGCTAATCCCGTTCAGGGTCGCAGTGGGTCCGGAACCACTTGGCACAAGGCTGGCCTAAATATTACTATTATAACACATTGCGCCCAGAGATTCTGGGTAGGCTCTGGACCCACCGTGACCCTGAACTAAGGGTTACAGACAATGAATGAAATACAAGTTCAATTAACAAGGAAATTGTATGTTTCCCATTTATTAGCTTAATTAACTTTAAGTTAGTTTACCAAAATAAACTTGGATTGAAATGTAAGCAAATCTCAAGCGATGTTTTTAAAATTTCATTGAGAATGTTCCAGAAACACTGAGTGAGTGGGAATAATTAGACATGTGGTAATTTAATGCCCCCTGTTCAATGACTGCAGGAGCCTTCTAATCAAATCATGTACCTCTGCTGCACCCTGTGTACTAATCTCACTCCAAGCTCAGCTCAAAAGTTGGCAGCTCTTCTATTACATTTATGTTGGCTGAGCAAAACCAAAGCCTCAGCTAAAGTATAGCTGTTACAGAAAGGGAAGGAAATACTCGTGTCCTTGGACATTTTTGTCAAGGATGTAAACTAAACCTCACATTTTTATCAAACCTGACAAACTTGAGCCGTTGTCTGTGTCTTGAGTTTGGGATAGTGAATGGTTTTGCCTTGACACTTTTAAACAGGCGACATAGTCTACTGTGGTATATTTCATAGCTGGTTCTGCTGAGGCTGATGAAGAAACGTGTGGTCACAGGGGTGAAAACAACAGTCTTTTCCAATCTCTTAGAAAAGAACTTTGCCTGCCATCCAAAGCCAAATCTCGTATGACTAATCAGTCTGAAAGAGCTGAATGCCAGAATACCATCAAGTGGAATCCAACGAAATGCTTAGGAGTCTGAGTGTGTCCAGTCTAAACATTCATGTTAGCTCGTATGGTTTAATACATGACCACGGGGTCACGGTTCTCTCTCATCGGAAAACATCCAGTCATTTATCTAAGATCTCCAGTGGTGTAGTTCTTAATTTCTAGAAAGATGATTTGTAATAATTGTTGTACAATTTTAATTACTTTAACTGAATACATTACACTATTTCTGATTTCAGGCATGAAATTCATTATACACAATCCTCTAATTTTACACCATGTGTCTCCATCTGTTGCTGAGCACAGGAACTACAAGCAGCATCACATCTAAAGCTTTCACTTTAGTTATTCTAAGAGTGAGTGAATGAGTGTGTAAGTGAGTTATTCTCAGGGCATGAGTGAGTGACTGACTGCTGTTCTTAGCGAACGAGTTAGTTTTATTCTCACCGAATGATGACTGTGTTAATGAGATTTATTCTCAGGTAAGCGAGTGAACGACTGCTTTTCTCAGGGAATAAGTATGTTTGTTGTCAAGGAGCAGTGAGTGAGTGGCTGTTCTTCTCAGGAACAGGTGAGTTTATCCTCAGGGAGTGATGGGAGGGTGAGTGAAAGAGTAGGTGAGTGATATCCTCAGTGAGTACTATTCTGGAGGGAGTGAGTGAGTTATAAAAAGATAGAGTGACTGGGAGTATGAGAAAGTGAGAATAATGAGAGATACTAATGCAGAATACCCCCTTCTAGTGAAACTGTCAGAATTGTTCACAGTGCTGGTGAATGAAACCAGGCGCCTGAAGATTTGCTCTCACGGATGTTATAAAATCAAATCAAATTTATTTGAATAGCGCTTTTTTACAACTGATGATGTCACAAAGCAGCTTCACAGAATTCCGGTAAGACAAAGCTTTGACGTGAAATGTAAAAATCCCCAGGTGAGCAAGCCAAGGGTGAGAGTGGCAAGGAAAAACTCCCTCAGCTGAGGAAGAAACCCTGGGAGAAACCAAGGCTCACAATGGGTGACCTATACTCCTCTGGTCAATCTACTGGTAATAGTAATAATAGCTAGGAGTCCTTGAAAACTTCAGTGTAGGGCAGGCAGCTCCAAGGCACTTGATGCTGGCTGGAGCGTGGGCAGCTGGTCTGAAGCGGGGAGGAGGAGCTCGACATCCATCAGTGTCCAGCCGAAAAGGTGGGCGGTCATTTACTTGGAAAAAGGCAAACATTTGAAATGTTTCTGACTATGTTGTCTGAGTTTCTACAATGTTGTAGAAATTTACAATTGGCCCACTATGTTAAAAAGACAAATGTAGATGAACTACACAACTGGGGGTTGTTTCACAAAGCAGGGTTTATTACGAGCTACTTAGATCAATTAAGCTCAGACCAAGCCAGCATGCCTTAGTGAGGCCCGCACAGGTTCAGCATGGGCTAGGTGGGTTCAAGATGTCCACTGGCCTCTGTCCGGAGGTACATGGTACATGGGCTTTTATGTCTTAATTTGGAAAGTTGTTGTGTTTTCATTCTGGCTGCCTATATTAGCCACATGTGTAACCCATCCTGATCTTGGAGGTCATCCATACGTGGGGCTAACATTACCCATGTAGAAACATCTCGCAGCTCCTTTCCTGTTGGATACATTTCACTTGAGGCTTAGATTATCTGAATAAACTGAGAAACCCTTCTTTGGGACACCTCCCAGGTCACTGTGAATTGAACATAAAGTGACTATATTTGTGTGAAAGACATTATGACTCCTGGTTCCATTCACTAGAACTGTACAAGAAATCTGGGTCGTTACGTGTCTCTGTAAGGACCCAGGACACATCAAATGCCCCTGGATGACTGGGTTCACATATCTACCAGTGAGACATTGGGAATTTTATAAAGTTTACGGAGTGGCCCTTTAAGGCAAATTTTTTCATCATGCGCGGGAAATCGGTGTCAAGCCGCTACGGTGGCCGAGGAAGCTCAAACGCCAGGACGAGAGAATAACAAACCAAATCGAGTAAAAAAAAAAAAAAAAAAGAATAGACAGAAAACAGGAGGAAGAGCGCCGCAATCTCTACGAAATCGCCCCGCGGTTCAGCTGTGTTTTTACCCGCCGATAGAACGGGACTCACACAGCGAAGCAGACTGAAAAGGAGAAGGAAAAGGAGGAAAATCGGCGTGTTGAGCGAATCGGGATCAGGTGAGAGAGAACGAGGGCATCGTCGCTTTCAACGTGTCCGCTCTCGGTCGCTGGCTCTTGTGTTTAAACGCGGCGAATATAACACAAAACAGAAATATGGACAGATAGAAAAAGGAACAACATCCGCTACTGTTTAGAAATGCCCCAGAATGTCACACCAGTCTAGTATTGCCTCCTCTTTTTGCCAGCTACCCGTTTCCAATTTTCCATTTCCACCTTAAATGCCCGCCAGGCGCTTGCTGCAGCATTTAAGGTGGAGTGGAAGACTGGGAAAAGAAAGCTGCCGAAATAAAGAAGGCAGTTCCAACCTCATAACCGTGTCTCTCTGGTGTCCTTTGTCGCTTCCATGTTTTATAGTTATGTCACTAACTCCGCGCCGGGAGCGGTGTTATCTGAGTGTCCTGACCGTTACACTGCGGCCAGCGTTAGGTAACGCCAAACTTCACAGCCGCTAGCTTAAAAAAATGCGGCCATGTTGGTCAAAAACGACAACAACAGAAATAAGAAAACACAGCTCGATATTCTGCAATAAACAGCAGCAGCCTGCGCACAAAGCCTTGTTGCTAAGCTAACGTTGTAGATGCTGTAACGGTAACGGTACTTGTTGCTATGTTAACGTTACCGTAGCAATGACGGTTGCTATGTCAACCCTATATAATACGTCATCTAAACTTTAACATTAATTGTTGCTATGTTAGTTGTACCCTAGTGATAATTGTTGATATATTAACGTTATCGTAGTAATATTTGATGCTACGTTAATATTACCACAGTAATATTTGTTGCTATGTAAGTGTCACCATAGCAGTATTTGTTGCTATGAGTTACGAGTTACGATAGTAATAATTGTTGCTATGTTAACGCTGTCACAGTAATACAGTTGCCTTGTTAATATTATCATGTTAATACTTGCTCCTATTTAAACATGACCATAGTAAGATTGTTGCTATGTAACTGCTAGCATAGTAATATTTTCTGTTACGTTAATGTTACCATAGTAATACTTGTTATTAATGCTGTCAAAATGGAAACATTTTGGTGTTATATAAGGTTATTATAACAACATTTGCTGCTGTTTTATTTTTACTAATATGTAATAATGGGTATTTAGACATTGGTTGCAGGGGTAATGATTGCAGCTTTGATAACATTATAGTAGCAATACTTTTATTTTGTTCCAACATTACTGTAGCAGTAACTTTACTAATTAATATGATAGGAGTAATATATCAACATTTATTACTGTATTAATTTGATCAAAATTTGGTTAGAAAGCACGTCCTACTAAACATTTTCTGAATTAGGTCAGTAAGACATGCATCGTTTTAGCGACAGACCTCTTGCCCAAGTCTCGGTCTCACAATTTCACCTGCTTCTCATCGTCTTCTCCTCTCACAGTAACCGATTCTGATCTATGCGCCATTATGATGTGTATTTGTCTTTACCATCTCATTGCCAAGCCAATCACATTGTAGTATCCGTAGCTTTAGAGTCGTCACTGTGTTTTCTTAGCTCTCACAGAGTGTGTGCCTGTTACATCTCCTTGATCATTTTGAGTAGAATATCTGTGTAGCGCACTCATTCGTCCTTTGTGTTTCTCGTCTGTCTGTTTTTTTTTTTGTTGTTTTTTTTTTCCTTCTTTTTGTGTGTATGTGTGTGTGTGTGTGTGTGTGTGTGTTCTTGTCTCTGTTGTTGTGTTGCCTTCTGTGCTGTGGTTGTGCTTTGTGTGTGTGTGTGTGTGTGTGTGTGTGTGTGTGTATTTAGGATGGAGTGGCAGCCGGATGAACAGGGTCTTCAGCAGGTGCTACTGCTGCTGAAGGATTCGCAGTCTCCAGATACGGCCACTCAAAGAGCTGTACAAGAGGTATCCTTGGAAAATATGCACAGTTGTGCATGGGAGACATTTACTACTCTAAAACTGTCTAAGAGCAGTATTTAAGTCGTCTTCATTTTACATGAGGATGGGAGGAACGTTTGAAAGACTGCATTTAAATGGATGACTTGTGCTTACAAAACAAATGCTGGTGCTTACTTTTATTTGGATTTGTAGCAGGCCTGTAAACTGTCTTTTTAGCCAGGCTAGAATACAACATTTATTTATCACCTCCAGGAATTCCAGTGGCCACTTAAAATCATCGTTTTTTTTTTTGTTTTGTTTTTTTGGAAAGGCTGTCTCCTGTCTCTACTTTTGTCTGAATTTTCCAGTGCCTCATAGCGCAAGAAACAATATAAGCAAGTCCTAAATATAATGGTAAAGATGTATTTTTCTTATTCACATGTGTTTTTTTTATTTTGGGCATTGGTGTTATGTTAAAGGCACACTGGCCTTTCCCTAAACTTATAGAGTGTAATTAATTTTCAGCATTCTTGTGAAATCAAGGGTGTGTGTGAGATAGACATGAGGTTTCCTACACTTCTCCAAGAGTTAGTGCAGTTTTTGCAGTGCTGAGCCCAGAGTAGCAACAACAGAGGCTCTGTTCTCCCTATTACAGGTCGGTGAAGTCTAACAAGGATTTTGAAGCTGTAATTATACAGTAAAATACTCTCTAGTGTTGCTTTAAAACCTGCCCTGTCATCTTCTCTGACCTGTGATTTCCTTAGCAATTCTTACAGAAACTGGAGCAACTCAATCAATTCCCTGACTTCAACAATTACCTCATATTTGTCCTCACAAGTCTGAAATCTGAAGGTGAGACTCTGCTTCTCAGAGAATTCCTCTAAATCCTTACATTCAAGGGTGTCACTGAGAAGCTTCGAGGCACTGCTTTGTGTACTGACATGAGCACTGCCTTTTCTCTCTCTTCAGATGAGCCTACTCGCTCTCTCAGTGGCTTGATTCTGAAGAACAATGTGAAAGCTCATTATCAGAACTTTCCTCCTGCTGTGGCTGACTTTATCAAGCAGGAATGTCTCAACAACATCGGAGACCCGTCGCCACTCATCCGTGCCACTATTGGTGAGTGAAGAAGAGCTGTGTGGCTCACTATTAGTGCAGAACCTAACATTTTTATTCAGTTTCATTTTGCAGACGGAGGGTTTGCATTTACCCTATTTGACCACAATGTCCTCCTATCATTGATTTAGGCTTTTTAAAGAGCCTGACCACTAGTATTAGTGGATTACCTTCTACTTTTGCTGAAATATGTATTAAATATCATCGCTAACCCTCACTCGCCTCCGTCTCTGTCTCTCATGCACACACACACACACACACACACACACACAGCTCCCGTTTCCTCTTCTACCTCTCAATCACCCTCCATTTACAGGTGCATCTCAATAAATTAGAATATCATGAAAGAGTTAATTTATTTCAGTAATACAATACAAAAAGTGAAACTTATAGATTAATTACAGACAGAGTGATCTATTTCAAGCGTTTGTTTCTTGTAATGCTGATTACAGCTTACAGCCAATGAGTACACTAACATCATTATCAGAGAATATTATTTAAAAAAATTAAATAATTATTTTTAATACAGAAATGTTGGGCTACTGAAAAGTATGTACAGTATATGCACTCAATACTTGGTCTGGGCTCCTTTTGCATGAATTACTGCATCAATGTGTCATAGCATAGAGTATGTGGCACTGCTGAGGTGTTATGGAAGCTCAGGTTGCTTTGATAGTGGCCTTCAGCTTATCTGCATTGTTGGGTCTGGTGTCTCTTATCTTCCTCTTGACAATATGCAATAGATTCTCTATGGGGTTTAGGTTAGGAGAGTTTGCTGGCCAATCAAGCACAATGATACTGTGGTTATTAAACAAGGTATTGGTACTTTTGGCAGTGTGGACAGGGGCCAAGTCCTGCTGTAAAATGATCCATAAAGCTTGTCAGAAGAGGGAAGTGTGAAGTGCTCTAAAAATGTCCTGGTAGACGGCTGCTCAGACTTTGGACGTTATATAACACAGTGGACCAACACCAGCAGATGACATGGCTTCCCAAACCCTCACTGATTGTAGAAACTTCACACTAGACTCAAGCAGCTTAGATTATGTGCCTCTCCTTCTTCCTCCAGACTCTGGGACCTTGATTTCCAAATGAACTGCAAAATTTACTTTAATCTGAAAACGAGACTTTGGACACTGAGCCACAGTCCAGCTCTTTTTCTCCTTGGTCCAGGGAAGACGCTTCTGGTGTTGTCTGTGACTCATGAGTGGCTTGACACAAGGAATGCGACAGTTGTGACTCATGTCCTGGACACGTCTGTGTGTGGTGGCTCTTGAAGCACTGACCCCAGCAGCAGTCCACTTCTTGTGGACTCCCCCACATTTTTGAATGGTCTTTTCCTGACAATACTTTCAAGGCTGCGGTTTTCCCTGTTGCTTATGCATCGTTTTCTACCACATTTTTTTTTGTCCTGCTCAATTTTCCATTAATACGCTTTGATACAGCAGGAGGGTGTCAATGACCGCCTTTTGGACATCTGTCAAGTCAACAGTCTTCCCTGTGATTGTGTAGCCTATTGAACCAGACTAAGGAACTGTTTTAAAGGCTCAGGAAACCTTTGCAGGTGTTTTGTGTTGATTATTCTAATTTTCTGAGATAATGAATTTTGGGTTTTCTTGGGCTGTAAGCCATCATCATCAGCATAAAAAGAAATAAACACTTGAATTAGATCACTTAGTTTGTAATGAATATATGTAATGAGTTTCACTATTTGTATTGAAATACTGAAATAAATTAACTTTTTGATGATAGTCTATTTTATTGAGATGTACCAGTATCTCTTAAAAAGTGGTTGAAGCTGGAACATGGAGCTGCACTGTAATGTTAATTTTTTTTATTAAAGCTTCTGTGTCTAATGCCAAAACTCTCCCTGAAACACTCTGCAAATGTAAAGATTCTAAATCAAAAATCAGTAAATTACTCTGAGATATAATTAAGGTAGGGTGTGCTGTAATGTGACACATTTGCGCTGATGTGCTCAGGTCGTAGTTGCTACGTAGACACGACTAATATAAATGTAATTTCGTTGTTTAGAAGCATTGCTAACAGGTACTTGTAATTTGGAAACTCCAGTTCTGTTCACACCTATATAGAGAGAAAACCTCATAGCTGTGAGCACAAGGTTGAGTGAAGTTTCATCTGAGTGTTTTGTCTATTTTCAACTGTTTTAACCCAAACTCCCAACTGCATTGGGCTACTGGGCTTGTTTTTTATCCCCGCCCATTTTCAGACTGTAACATCAGCAGTCAGTGACCTCCCACGGCGCCCCCTCCCTGTGGCTCTCTTAAATGCACATAAATGAACTCTGGCCTCGTATGCAAGAGTCAGCCACAGAACAGAAATTTGACAAACCACACACATCGTAATTTTGAAATTCGGCCCTCATTTTGAGATACTATCCACATTTTTAATTAGCACAGTATATGGTATCAACATAATGGCGGACAATGCTGACAAACACTAACACTGTGTCATCTGTGATATGATTCCTGATTGAAGTACTGTGAGTATTGTTAAGTAAAATTGGGATTGATTCCAACACCCCCCCGCCCCATGTCTCTCATTGTTTGTGTTTATGTGCAGGTATCCTGATCACCACTATAGCGTCTAAAGGCGAGTTGCAGACGTGGCCGGAGCTGCTGCCTCAGCTCTGTAACCTGCTCAACTCTGAGGATTACAACACCTGTGAGGTGAGCACTCAGAGTTTCACTCACTGCTTTTAACTTTGCTCCTCATGACTATGACTGAATGAATGAATGAACATATTTGTTTGTTTTCAGGGTTCATTTGGCGCTTTGCAAAAGATCTGTGAGGACTCTTCTGAGCTGTTGGATAGCGATGCTCTGAATCGTCCTCTAAACATCATGATCCCCAAATTTTTACAATTCTTCAAGCACTGTAGCCCCAAAATAAGGTCTGTGATCGTCTTACTCTCCTCCTTTTATCTGCGTATTTAGTCATCTTCCTGACATTCCTGTGCATTTCCCCTATCTAAATATCCAGATGTCTTTTCAGATACCAAAATCTGCATGTTGTTTTCAAGTGTGCCCTGTGGCGTAACGTTGTACTGAATGGACAGTTGAGCAGAGTTTGACTGGGTGCTCAGTGTGTATCACACCTTCTTTTCATTAGTTGTCTGAAAGACGTTCTGCGTAGGATGCCACATGTTGCTAGTCAGCAGATTCTTGCAGTGTTTGCTATCTCTGAGCGCCACTCATCATCCCTTCTACTGCATTAAATTAAAAACAACCAGACCACAAAGCCCTTGTAGACAACATGAGGTTTGCATTTATGCAGAGAAAGGCCGTCATTCTAAAGTCTCTGAGCTGAATAGACCAATATTAGCATCAGCTAATGTTACTAGCTGAGTTGCTTTGAAAGACGTGATGGCAAAACATAAACTTCCACTATTATTTAGTACATTTTATTCAGTGTAGTCTAACTGAGCGCAGTGGTAGCCTTTTAGTACTTCCTTTAGCATACTACACTGATTTGAACCTTTGACAGGGGCTACCACCCAGCCACAAATATCTATCAAGAAGTTCATGGAAATTGTCAAACAAAATATAGCAAATTAAATTGTTGTAAAATTGCATATAAGGACTCTCTCTCTCTCCCACTCTCATATATCCCCACAGGTCTCATGCAATAGCGTGTGTGAATCAGTTCATCATAAGCCGAGCTCAGGCTCTGATGGACAACATCGACACCTTCATAGAGGTGTGGTTATAATTAGTAACTCTAAATTCACCGCACTTCTGTGTTTGCGGTGTAATATAAAAAGTCATTATCAGTATTCCTGTCTCTCTCCTTCAGTTATATTCATCACTAATTGTTTCGCTCCCTGTTTTTAAGTCTCTGTTTGCACTGGCGGGTGATGAAGACTCTGAGGTCAGGAAGAATGTGTGCAGGGCACTGGTGATGTTACTGGAGGTCCGCATAGATCGTCTTATCCCTCACATGCACAGCATCATCCAGGTGAGACGCACATTGCATTCACACAGTTAACTGGAGGTGCATATTTACCTGTAGTTTCAACTAAAATATTTGTTTTTCTTATATAATTACTGTTGTATCTTGTGGTATTACTGCGGTTCTGAACTGGATTAGTTTATCAGGGGGATGTTTTTGCTCAAACACTGTTCAGCGTAATACAGATCCTTTTAGTTCTAAGTAAAGTGTTGTTGGGGTACAACTTCGTTGCTGGCTGCGTCTCAGTTGATGTCCAGGAGTAGTATCCAGACCCAGGCCAGACTCAGGGTGGTTTTTTTTTTGCAGAGGACAAATAATCGTATGAAACGTATGGAAACTTCAATCTGAATGGGACTACATTTATGAGCGCCTGTAACAGGAGAGACGTGGCTGATCCAGACAGAAATAAAACATAGAGTAGCTCTGTGTAAAATAAGAAACTACTCCAGGAGCCTGTTACATTTAGGGCTGACGTTCCATTTGTGCTACAAATGTGTAGAAACAATACTGTCCCCTAGTCTTTTTGTGGTGTATTACTGTACTCCAGAAGAACCCAGTTTAATTTTTGCACATTACGATAATTGCAGGGGGCTTTTTTTCATCATTTTCATTTTGGTAGTGTGCTTACGATCTGTCAGAATGGCACTGTGTATCATTTCAACATTGAACAATACGACAGAAATGCCCAGCATTGGCATTGTTAAAGCCTTTGATATATGTTAAAGATTTTACTTGTATAGGTGAAGCAAATGTAATGTGATTCGGTGGTGCCTCTCTCTCTGCTCTTCTCTCTGTTCTGTTGTATGGGTCTATTGACCTAACACGTTCCTCTCCCTGACACACAGTACATGCTCCAGCGCACGCAGGACCCCGATGAGAACGTGGCTCTGGAGGCGTGTGAGTTCTGGCTCACTCTGGCGGAGCAGCCCATCTGCAAAGAGGCTCTGTCAGGACACCTGGTCCAGTGGGTACCCCAACAATGCAACACTGTACTGAAATCTGCAGAAAGAATTATTGTTAACGATTCTGCGCTGAACCAACGCAAGCAACACTGTAGTATATTTATAGAATTTCAAGTGTCTGAGTTGCAATTTGAATGCCATTTAAGATGAAGGGGTGTGTGTGTGTGTGTTCTCTTCATAGGCTCACCCCCATCCTGGTGAATGGAATGAAGTACTCTGAGATTGACATCATCCTCCTGAAGGTGCGTGTGCTTTAGGACACACTCATTTTTCTATTTTCTGTTTCTATGTCATTTTTTCTTAAATTAATTAATTAATTAATGTCCTCTCTGTCATTGTCTGTAGGGTGATGTAGAGGAGGATGACACTATCCCAGACAGTGAGCAGGACATAAAGCCTCGTTTCCATAAGTCTCGCACAGTCACACTACAACATGAGGGTGGAGAGGGGGAGGAGGGAGAAGACATTGATGAAGATGAAGATGACGATGATGATACCCTGAGTGACTGGAACCTGCGTGAGTGATAAAGGAAAAAGAAAGGCCTGTGTGTGACAGACAAACAAATTTAAGCCTAGTTTTTGGTTGTAGCACCACTGACAGTACAACACGCAATCGTTCATGCTGAATTAAAATAGTTTAAGTATAAAATTAAACCTAAAACATAAATGTAGCCCTGTTTTTGTGGACGTTGAGCAGACATTGTAAACATTTATAATCAGTGCAGACATCAGCTAAATGTCCTATTGGTCAAACCCTTGTTTAAATGTAGCTAGTTGCAAAACTGTGATTTTAATCCTTGTGTGTGTGTGTGTGCGCAGGTAAGTGCTCTGCAGCAGCGCTGGACGTCCTGGCAAACGTGTTTCGGGATGAGCTACTGCCCCACCTGCTGCCTCTGCTAAAGGGGCTTCTCTTCCACCCAGACTGGGTCGTTAAAGAGTCTGGCATTCTGGTGCTGGGAGCCATTGCTGAGGGTCTGTATTTAAAATAGAATATTAAATAGAAGCTTGTGTTAGAATATGTAAAAAGACTTCCATGTGAAACATTATTCATTGTGTTATCGGAGGGCTCCTGGTCTAAGCGCTACTCCTGTCCCTATGTGAAGCCCCAGGCTGAAGGTCCTAAAGAGCACAATTAACCTTGCTCTCTTTTTGGGTAGCACAACTCCCAGTCCCTCATCACTGTCCATGGTGCATCTGTGAGCATGAGAATCTGTCAGCTGATGTGTCAGATCTGGGCAGTATACATTCTCCTCACGTGTTCAGGTTTTCAGTTGTGTTGGCTTAGTAGCAGTTTAAATGTCTCATGTCTCGGAGGAATGCGTTTTATATTTGACAGGTAAAATATAGATCTCCTCAAACTAATAGAAATATTAATAATAAATACATGAATGTAAATATAAAGATATGAATTAAGCACAAATACCAGGACCTATATCCGTGTAACTACTCTACAGTACAGTAAAACAGAAATAAGAGCTTCAGAGCTGACTTTGTGCTTCTCCAAATGTTAGCCCATTTTTTTTGTTTGTTTTTTGTTTTTTTTTGTCACCCTTATCTGCAGATATATAATTCCAATATCAAAGTGCATCACTAATATATGTATCATTTAGACAAGTACTTTCTTGTTTACAACAACATGTCGTGTGTGTGTGTGTGTGTGTAGGCTGTATGCAGGGAATGGTTCAGTACCTGCCCGAGCTGATCCCTCACCTGATCCAGTGTCTGTGTGATAAAAAGGCTCTAGTTCGCTCCATTGCGTGCTGGACACTCAGCCGTTACGCCCACTGGGTGGTCAGCCAGCCGCCGGACGCCCACCTCAAACCACTCATGACTGAACTCCTCAAACGCATCCTGGACGGAAACAAGAGGGTGCAGGAGGCAGCTTGCAGGTGTGTGTGTTTGTGTGTTGAGCATCTTAATATTAAACTCAGCTATACGAATATATCTCAAATCTAGTGATGTATAAAATCCTACAGATCCTAGTTTGTTTCAAGCTACGAGTTAGAATCTTTATCACAAATGATAACATGCTATGGTAGACCATAAGTCAACACAATTATTTAGTTTGACTATGTTTAGGGGTGTTTACATTCAACATAGTTTTTCCAACATGGTTATTAAGGACAACAATGTGTGTTTAATATTAATGTCTTTTCTTTTCTTCATCCCCCTCCAGTGCGTTTGCCACTCTGGAGGAGGAGGCCTGTACGGAGCTGGTTCCGTACCTCAGCTTTATTCTGGACACACTGGTATTTGCCTTTGGAAAATACCAGCACAAGAACCTGCTGATCCTCTACGATGCCATCGGCACTCTCGCTGACTCTGTAGGACACCACCTCAACCAGCCGGTAACACCAACAGCTGTCTTAACTAATGGGATTAATTATCAACACACTGTAATTGACAATATTATTAACATAGTCCCTTTGTTTCTGCACTGACTGTGAGTAGGAGTACATCCAGAAGCTGATGCCCCCTCTGATTCAGAAATGGAACGAGCTGAAGGATGAGGATAAAGACCTTTTCCCCTTGCTGGAGGTGAGATACAGACTGGCTCTGGTAGAGCAGAGCCACAGATCTGTTGCTTTAACTCCAGATAGCCCACTAACAATGTTCTGTAAATATTGCATGCAAAAGAGATGACATCTTGATGATGATGAATTACGTTTTATATATTGTAGCACATCTGAATAGTGTGAGAAGTATTGTCTGGCAGTAAGTTGGACTTAAACTGGGGGAGGGGAAACTGTATATCAGTCAGGAAAAAAAAAAAAAATTATTGAATCCCTGCTCTTTCCAAAAACATTCCTAATCCATCTAAAGGTGTTTTTATATTTGTCATCTTTGGTGGGATTAAAATGGGCCCTGGTGTGATTTGCTCTGTGGTTCATTAGAATAAGCGCAAATACTTCCTTTTGTTTTGCACACAAAACAAGCAGACCGAGACCAACAGAGCAGACAGGTCTCAGTTCCTTTCTAACCATTTCTGGTGCGGTTTATTTTAATATACCGCCAAAGGCATCAAAACAAAACAGACACAGGATGTGAAGTCCCTTACTTTCTGGAGCAGGGGAATTTCTGGTGCTGTTTTGACTCCTTTAGCTATTTCACCACCTCCTGCTGTTTCCAATTGGTACACAACCCTGATAAGGGCATTCAGCAGTGTGTTGCATTGTCTGAAAAACATTCATTTATTTGTTTGTTTGCCGATTGTGATTTTTTTTTAGTGTGAATGCTACGCAAACCAGGACAAAATTAAAATGAATTTAATTTTTTTTGGTTTGTTATGGAGGGACCCAAACTATAAGTATAAACACACACTAAGAAATGTAGTGGACATTCATTTACAAGGTGCATTTCATATCATGGTCGCTAGAGGTCAGTACAGGAGAGGTGAAAAACAAGGGGACACGTCAATTATTTTTTTTAGCGTCTACGCTTCTGCTTTTATTCAGCGCTAACAGTAAAATATCACACCGCTGTGATATCACGTCAGTCGCTTTTGGAGAAGAGTTGTTATAATCTGTGATTATTAGTGATCATTTCCTGCTTCTAGGATTCATGTAGCCTCACACGCTTCTGTTTTCATGGTGCCCATGAGTGCAGGGCTACAAAAGTAGAAATCAGAAAGTGTTTAACAGCTGGTGTGAAACTGAAGCTTACACAAGTTATCTGTTCTTTTAGAACTGTGAAACTGTGAAAGATGTATTTTCAGCACTGAAAATTTGCATATTCATTAAATAGTTTTTGACCTGTTGTTGTTTTCAGCTGTGTTGTTGCAGGATTTCTCATCTGCGCATGTTGTGTCTCTGCAGTGTTTGTCGTCAGTGGCCACGGCTCTTCAGAGCGGTTTCCTGCCCTACTGCGAGCCTGTGTACCAGCGCTGCGTCACACTGGTGCAGAAAACCCTGGCTCAGGCCATGGTGAGAACACTTTTGGAGGGACTTTATAGAGCACAATGAAATGCACACTGTACAAAAAACAACAGGTTTATTGCAGGGGTTTCCTCCTTCTGAATTCTCTCAAAACTGAACCGCTGACACACATCAGTACAGTCACCTCTACAGGTGTCTCTGGTCATGATTTCCGAAACGAAAACAAGTTTCACATCCTCCACAGAGAACACATTTCTGCACATTTTGAAAAGCACAGTCACGGTTGGTTTATTTAACTTAGAAACCTTAACCTGGGTTGTACGTACAGATAGTAAAGTCCTATTCATCAGTTTCTTTAACACACACACACTCTCACTCACTGTTTCTCACACACATTGTTAAATCTTCTCTTTATTCTTTGGTTGGTAGATGTACAGTCAGCAGCCGGACCAATACGAGGCCCCTGATAAGGACTTCATGATCGTGGCTCTGGATCTGCTGAGCGGATTGGCTGAGGGCCTTGGCGTACATGTTGATCAGCTGGTTGCTCGCAGCAACATCATGACTCTACTCTTCCAGTGCATGCAGGTTTGTGTGTGTGTTAAAGCCCCTTTCACACACACATTGTAACCCAGAAATGTTTCAGAATGTACCCTAAGGAGATGTATGTGTGAATGCAGACACCTGTAACATTTGTGCACTTTACACTGACTTTATCCTCAAAGTGCCCTAGTAAACACCAGGTAAAGTCAGTAAATTGAGCGGCTAATGTCCCAGAGTATTGCACTGTATCTTCTTCACTTTCTGCACAGGAGCCGTCCCATGCCTAAAGCGTGCAAAAAGTTTGTGCAAGAATACATCTGACACTGAAAATCTCCCACAGTCCACTGCATGTGTGATTGCACCACTCCAGGGAAACTCTGAACCTTATACTTCGGAGTTTCTCTGGTGTTTCTCAGAATCCATGGAATTTTGGAGATGTAGGTTAACTGTCTTTGTGTTTATCTCTTCAGGACACGATGCCGGAGGTGAGACAGAGTTCTTTCGCTTTGCTGGGCGACCTGACCAAAGCCTGCTTCCCTCACGTAAAGCCCTGCATCGGTAAGAACACCCATTTTTCTGCTCGCTTGTCCATCTGTGAAGTGCTGAAGTGAGTATTCACTCTGAGAGCCATCATATTAAGCAGAGACCTTCAAAAAGTACGGGTCCTGAAGAGAGATTTATAACATATGCATGGTTTTGTTTTTGTTGACTTATTGGGATCTGAATTATGCTCATCAGATGATACATAAACAGATGTGGTAGTTATAAACAGGCAGACACTAACTCATGCTGGTGTTTTTTCTTATTTCTCTTTCTCTGTGACACAGTCCTCTGTTAGTGTTGTTCAATGAGTATTTTTGGACACTGTTCGAGCCCTCTTTTAAATGTCTGTGTGTGTGTGTGTGTGTGTGTGTGTGTGTATCTCTGTGTAGCTGAGTTCATGCCGATTTTGGGAACAAACCTCAACCCTGAGTTTATCTCTGTGTGTAATAACGCTACGTGGGCCATTGGAGAGATCTGCATGCAGATGGGTGAGCTGTTGTTTAGTTGCTCTGTTGTTGTTTGGTTAAATATACGAATAATTTTAACTTGAAATCATTCAGATGCCCTACTGAGCTGTAATAGGGAGAACAGAGCCTTTGTTGGTGCTGCAGAAACTGCACTATGTAACTTTGGGAGGAGGATAGGAAACCACACTTCCCCCTCCGTCTCCCTCTCTTTTGATTTCAGGACAGTGCTATATAAGGCAAAAATACCAGATCTTACTTAGTGTTCCTTTAACAACAGAGAAACCTGTAACACTCTAGCTGGCATTAGCCAGAACAAAGAAAGATACTCCATTCTCAGTGTTAATGCAGACATTTCAAATGAACACTTAGTGGATGGTTCACTGAAGAGAATTTTTAAGGTCACTACAACATACTGTAATGTTTGCTACTATTAGTAGACTTGTTTTCAGTTTCTCTGTCTCTCTCTCTCTCAGGTGTGGAGATGCAGCCATATGTCTCTCTGGTCCTTCCTCACCTGGTGGAGATCATAAACAGACCCAACACCCCAAAGACCCTGCTGGAGAACACCGGTATTACACCTTAGACACATCAGCTGCCGTTTACATTCACATCATCATAAATGCACCAATGGAAATGCTCCAAATCTTGCTCCATAAACATAAACCTTTAAATATTAAGAATTATTATTATTTTTTGCCATTATTTCAAAACAAACCCTTCACTATGAACAGACTGAAATAGTGGACCCAAAATGATCATGTATTTCTGGCTACAGTGGAAATATTAATGCTTGTAAGATGGTTGTATACATATATCTCTCTCTCTCTCTCAATGGTCCACAGCCATCACGATTGGTCGGCTGGGCTATGTGTGTCCACAGGAAGTTGCTCCAATGTTGCAGCAGTTTATCAGGCCCTGGTGGGTTTATATGAACACCTTGTTTACAGAATCAATTTGCCTGTGTTTTTGGAAGTGTAAGTTCTAAATGTGGGGTGTGTGTTTGGTGCGCAGGTGTACGTCATTAAGAAACATCCGAGACAATGAGGAGAAGGATTCTGCCTTCAGAGGCATCTGTGTGATGATTGGTGTAAATCCTGGAGGAGTGGTGCAGGTGAATAAAAGCCTCTCACTTTCTCGCTCTTACTTCTTTTTCTCTCCTTCATCTCTCTTTCACTTCATCTTTCTTTCTTTCTCTCGTCTCCTTTGCTCTTTTCTCTCTCTCACTATTTGCTTTCTAGTTCCCTTTCTTTCTCCCTCTCTCGCCCGTCTCCTTTTATTCTTTCTCCCTCATCATGTTTTCACTCTTAACCTTTTTTCTCTCTCTGTCTCTCGTGTGTGTGTGTGTGTATATTCCTTCATACAGTTTTTCTCCTCTCTCCTGTTCAGGATTTCATCTTCTTCTGTGATGCAGTGGCCTCCTGGGTCAGTCCTAAAGATGATCTCAGAGACATGTTCTACAAGGTAAAACCCCAGGTTATTAATCCCATGTGAATGGACATGTGGGGGATTCCCCTGAATTCCCCTGAATATCTCGAGGGATATCTAGGTTTACACATAGCTGGCTAACATTTTACTTTTTTTAAATAATGTTTGTGTGTGTGTAGATCCTGCATGGTTTTAAGGATCAGGTCGGAGAGGAGAACTGGCAGCAGTTCTCAGAGCAGTTCCCGCCAGTCCTGAAGGAACGGCTCTCCGCCTGCTACGGCGTGTAGCCCCACCCTCCTCCACACAGCACAGTCCTGCGCTGTCAGGTCAGTCACACTCACAAATGAAACTGCAGGGAAGCATCGGGGAGGAAGTCATTTAAATACATTTTTCTAAAGAAACGTGTGACTAATTCACATGCGTCTATTTTCTATATATCAAGCTACAATGTATTTGGTCTAGAGTAGCACATCCTTTTATGGGGGCCATGGCTGAATATAGTGTGCCAGGCTCTGTGTAGAGTGGAGTTTCATTAAGAGAGAGATCACGACTGATTGTGTTTAAATGCATTTAGGGCACTGTAAAAGTTGTTGAGTGAGTTGTTATTAGTGTTTTTGCAATTTAGTTTAAGTCAAGATTATAGTGTATGATGAAAGATTTAAAGTATTGTGATTATGATCATTTTTGCCATAATGGCCACCCCCAGTTCAGAAATTTCTCCACAAAAAGCTGTGGTCACATTTGAACTTTGCAGGCGTACATTTTGGTCCAACTGGTTATAATGTGCACAAACTGCATTGGTCTATCGATATATCGTGATTATACTGTATCATTCAATCATTCATTCATTGTCTGTAAGCGCTTATCCAGTTCAGGGTCGCGGTGGTTCCGGAGCCTACCCAGAATACACCCTGGAGGGGGCGCCAGTCCTTCACAGGGCAATACACACTCACACATTCACTCACACCTATGGACACTTTTGAGTAGTCTATCCTACTTTTGGACCATGGGAGGAAACAGAACACCCAGAGGAAACCCATGCTGACACAGGGAGAACACACCAAACTCCTCACACACAGTCAACAGGAGCAGTGTGACGTCCCTGGAGCTGTGTGACTGAGACACTACCTGCTGCACCACCATGCCGCCCATATACTGTATCTCAGTACACCATAATATCTTGATGTATCGATACATCAATGCAGTTTGTGCACGTTATAAACAGTTTATAAAGTTCTTAGCATATACATTTTTGTGCTTTATATGTGGGTGCTATTAGTATAAAGCCCTGCCCCTTCAGGTCATGGCCGGAGCAGCAGCACTGTAGATCCAGGGTGCAAATTTGGACAAACTTGAACTTGGTGCTCATTTTCGTTCGCAAAATGTACTCACCCTGGATATCAGCAGTCACAAAATTGCCCAATGTTAAAAATGAAAATGAATTCTATTAAAATGAATGGGAGTTTCGTTGTGAGTATCGCTGACTAATGTCTGGTGTGACCACACCTGAAGACTTGAGACAATGTTGACTAATGCAGGAAATTACACTGTGCTTGAAATAAGAAAAATCCCACTCTTTTTTTTAAAAACAATAAATAAATCCTTCTCATTAAGTTGTAAACTGTGTTATTTCAATCTCCTCTCTTTATTTATTTCTTGCTCTTTTTATTTTATTTTATATTTTTCCCCAGCTGAATCTTTAGGAGGGTTAACCGGGGGGGAACTCATCCATCTGTGTATTGCACTGCCCTGATCGTGGGGAAGAGGGATGCGACTGGCCGCTCCGCCTGACGGACAGACCCCACTCCCTGTGTGTCCATGAGGGTGGGTGGGAGGGAGGGAGGGGGGAGGGGACTCCTCTAGTTAACTGTGGAATGCACCCAGTCATGGGGGAAATCAACCTAAAAACAATTTTTTTTAGGGATGAACGAAAGATAGAGTAATGAGAGAGAAACTTTAAAGCGAATGAGCAGGAGGGAGGGAGGTGGTAGGTTAAGAGGGAGGTTACAGATGTTATATCTGGCAACGTTGTGATAAAAGGCTCTACATTAGGGAGGGACGCTGGACAGCAATCCTTTAAAAATAAACCACACTTTTTTTTTTCTTTTTCTTTTCTTTTTTCTTTTTTTTTCTTTTAAAAGTCAATCCCAGGCATTCAAATTTACACATCCTCACAGACGGGCTGACCCTGGACATATTCGCTGGTACATTTGCAATAAGCAAACAGACAGCACATGGCGCTGTTCTGAAATTAGCATAATCAGGCTTAGAAACTGAGACTGTAAAAAAGGCTAGTTTTTTAATTAAACATAAAAAAATAAACTACCAAAACAAGAACAAAGAAAAAAAAACGGTTAATACACAGTCTTCGGTTTATTTCCATAATTTCTTTCCAACAGGTTTATCTTCGTAGATCGTTATCCTCTGCTGCTTTCTTCCGCTTGTCGTCTCTGGTTTCTCTTTCCCAGTACTCGCGCTGTTTCGTTTACTTGTTTTAATTTGTCGTCTCTCAGTTCTGGAACGTGCCGTTAGCTAGTCAGTAGTTTTGTTTTCTCTTCCTGGGCTTGATCATTGTCTGCAAAACATGTCATGTTAATCATTGTCAAAATACAGTTGGAGTAATGCAGAGACCATGACCTGTGTTTGTATGTTTGTGTGCGACTGTGTACATGTGTAACTGTGTTTTTGTTTTGTTTTTATTTCTGTTTTTTTTTTTTTTTGCTTTGTTTGTGTGTTATGAATTAATAGGTTTATTGTTCTAAGGTACATTATTACACTTGACTCCTGGACCCCTATTGACCTCTAAACTGTGACCAACTTGTGTGTGTGTGTGTGTGTGTGTCTGGGTGGGTGTTAGTGTCACAAGTGTTTGTGAATGCGTGCGAGTGTCTGTGCTTTTTTGTGTGTGAGAGAGAGAGTATTTGTACCGATAACTATTGATGCCATATTGATAATTCATGTAGTGATTTAATTCTCTCATACAGCACACCACACCTATATCAAATATAGTTTTACAAGATTGACATTTCATTTTTTTTATTTTGCTGCTATTGCTGTTTTTTTTTTTTTTTTACCTTTTTTCATCAGTGAATTTAAAATGCATCATTGAACATTGAATGGAAAGATATTAGTAAAAACATAAACATGATTTAAATTGGAATTAAATGGTCTCCTTATGCACTTTCCCTATTGTTTTTTTTTGTTTTGTTTTGTTTTTTTATTTTTTTTATTTTATTTAATTTATTATACAATTTTTTTGTATGAGGATTTAATGCCGAAACGTTTACCAATTAAATACAACTTGTGGACTCATCTTCTCGTTTTGTTGATGTTGTGGTGTCTGTTTTTGCTGGGAATATGAGCAAATGAAAATGAAAATTCAGCAGGCTGAAGAATGGAGGTACGGAAGTGTGTTCTGTGTGCCATGTTGCCGCAGGAGTGTGTGTAAATGTCTGCAAGGATTCTGAAAAGTTTCAGAAAAAATTTCTCCTCGATGTGAGGAAAAAAGATGAATGATAATAAAGATATAATAAATTAATTGGGGTTTTAGTGCGTTGAAGGAGAATGCAAACCGCCCAGATCTGTCAAATCATCCAACAGATACCCAGGCAAGTTAAAACCTGAGCAAGGGATGGGGTGGTCCTAGCCACCCAGACAATAAAGACGACAGTGCTCTCTAGGACTCCTGAAAACCAGTGTAAACATTTTTTAAATGGTGGGTGGGTTAAGTAATTTTACACATACAAACAAGTGTGTCCTTTCAGATATTTTTGTAAAAAAAATTGCTCCTTCATTGGAATAACGAGGCTATTACATCTGTTACGCTGAAGAGACGCAAGACTGGTGTCAGCCCCACAAAAAAAAAAAAAAAACTCTAAACCAGCCACTGGGTAATGGTTTGTCTTAAAATTACAGATTCAAAATCATTGTTATGCTCCACTGAGCTGTAAAAGTGAGAGAAGTGTCTCTTGTTGCTACTCTGGGTTCAACACTGTAGAAACTGCACTATGTAATTTTGATGGAGAGTAGGAATATGGTGGTGTGTTCTTTTCAGAATGTTAAATGTTTGTGTTATTTATATACTTATCAACACACCAATAAGCCATAACATTATAACCACCCCTCCTTACAATGGCACCTCTACATTGATGACCATAGAGGAGCACTTGATAGGTCTGAAGTTACAGACTGGATCAGACACAGCAGTGCTGCTTGAGTATCTGAACACTTTCCACTCTATGAGACACTCCTCCCTCTTTGGTCCACCTGTCGCTGCACAGTGTTTGTGGGTTGTCCTCTAGTCTTATTCCTAGGACACAAGACACTGTCGGCTGGATGTTTTTGGTCAGTGGACTATTCACAGTCCAGCAGTGACACTGATGGGTTTAAAAACTCTTATCAACCTTGCTGTGTCTGATCCACTGGTACCAGTGCAACACACTACACCACCATTGAGTCAGTGTCAGTGAGAATGGACAGTGGGTGTAGAAACAAGAAGGTGGAGATAATATTTTACAGGTTATTGATATATGTTTTCCCACTGATATGTTTTATTTCTCACATGCTTCTGTGGTCTGACTGCTTCATCACATGCTGCTCAGTTTACAGCGTTTGGAAGAGTGTTGTCTTTGCATAAAAGTTGCTTCTGTCTTGTGGTTTGTGTCTGTATTTGGTGGATCACGTGTGTGCGTCTCATCTTGTTTTGCATGCTTTATATTCTGTGGTGGACTGTAATATGACTCAGACATAGCACAGGAAAGAGAGGAAGGCAGTAATTTATTAAAATATCTCTCTCTCTCTGTCTCTCTCTCTCTCTGTCTCTCTCTCTCTCTCTTTCTTTCTTGAGTGTAATTATAAAGTCACATACTCTAGACCCCCATCTCTGGATTCTGAGAGAAGGAAGCAGCTAGAGAAACGTTAGAATAATGCTGTGAATGATTAATGATTAATCAGTTTGCTGAAGTGACTCAGTCCTTGGACTTGGTGTAGTTCTTACTAAGGAACTTGCTGAGAATATACATGTGTGTGTGTGTTTGTGTGTGTGTGTGCAAGAGAGACTGAGCGTGAGAGTGACTTGGGTTTATGTATGTAAATGTGTGACAACCTGAAAGAAAATATTATACAATTAAATGAATAAGGAAATAATTCATTAAAAGGATAATTAATTAAATATTTCATTACATGATTAAAAATTGAAATAAAAGCTTAAATAATTTGATGGGACTTATTAAATCGTTATTTAAATGTGCATGTTAAATATATTTTTATTGTATTACTGTCCACCATCAGTCAGTGGGCGGATCCACTCTCAGATGATGGGTGATGTTGACAGATTTAATTATTTCATGGTGCAAGGAGGATCAAATAAATATATAAATAGTTAAGTAATTAAATTATTTAAAATTTTAAAAATATGCAAAATTCACATTTAAATAATGAATAAATAAATCACATCAAATCATTTAAGCTTTTATTTCAAATGTTAATGAAACATTTAATTAATTAATTCTCCTTTTTTAATTATTTCCTTATTCATTTAATTATATAATATTGTCACAAAAAACCCTCCATAAAAAGATACACTGGATCCAACTTTTATTTTTTTTTTTTTTTTTTTTTTGCGCTTCTCTGGAAAACATAGAGAACAATGGATCATCTGTGACAAGAGGAAAGATCATTTCTCTACACTTCTCTAATCTAGTCTAATAAAAGTGAGAGCGTGGTGGGGAAGAGTAACAAATGTTGGTGTGTTCAGTGTTGCACAGTTGCAGGTGACGTAGAGATTTACAGGTGTGAATACAGATTTTTACAAATACTGATTTACAGTGTCTTTTGTGTACAGTAAATAGTAAAACTGTCTCTCTAATATCTCTTGAAATATCGATGTGTTTGAGGGAGAATAACGACTGTTGTTGTATGTGGCTGAAGTGTAACGTGTTTGTAAGTTTTTATTCACTGAATTACCACAGACACTCATTTGTAACTCGAGTTGTTTAGTTTTGTAGCACTTTCGGTGATGCAATTAACCTTCTCCTGAGTTTGAAGACATTTCCTCCTTAAGTGATAACTCAGTATTTCCCACCAATGGAGCAGAAGTAGATCAATATCCTCATTTCAGCTCGTGATTTTCAATGTTTGGAGTTCTGTCCATTGTCTATAACAACTCCAAATGCCTCTGCCATGAGCACACACAGAGAGAGAGAGAGAGAGAGAGAGAGAGAGAGAGAGAGAACCTAGTCTATTGGACTGAGCCAGTTTGTTTTTTCATACATTTACAGACACTAGGGCTTTGGGTAACACTTTAAATTACAGCCCGCTTAATTACTGGGTAAGTACAGAGAAAATACCTGTTAAGTAAGCCATAAGATAAAACAAGTACTGAGTAAGTAAAGGGTATGATAGTAGAAATATGTAGTTATTAGTGGTATCTTACAAACACTTTACAAATAAGGCACATAACTATGTTCTGAATTCATTGTACTTCTGAGCATAATTATAGATTGAATTGAAAGTATGACAGTTTAAACAAGTGACTATTACTGTCATTTTTTAGAAATAATTTTTTGAATTCACTGAATGTAATTATAGATCCTTTAAAGTGATGTACAGTGCACCTACAGAGAAGGACATGGTCAGCTACTTTCATTACTTGCACTAGCAAAGTTTCAAGGTGCTTTGTACTCATTAGGTTCATGACATGTGATAGCAGACTAATGATGAATGGGTGTTTCTCCTTTCCTATGCATCAGCGTTGTCTTCCACACTTTCCTTCTTCCTCAGCTCAGCAGAATTACCTTTGGGTCATCGTCTTCAAACAAGAAGTCCTTGGCATATACCATTTCGTTTATATATTTAACATTCTTTGAACAACCCAGACAATGAAGTAAATGTGCACTCTCTAGACTTACCCTTAAGTGTTTTTAAGTACCCTGTAATACAGGTAGTGTGGACTGTAAATGAAAGTGTAGCTTAGTTCCCAGTACTTTCCTGTATCTTATCTTTAATTACCCTGTAATACTGGAAGTGTGGACTGTAAATAAAGTGTAGTTTAGTATCAGTAATTTCCTGTATCTTACTTTTAATTACTCTGTAATACAGGAAGTGTGGACTGTAAATTAAAGTGTAGCTTGGTCCCCGGTTCTTTCCTGTATATTTCCTTTAATTACCCTGTAATACAGGAAGTGTGGACTGTAAATTAAAGTGTAGCTTAGTACCAGTATTATCCTGTATCTTACCTTTAATTACCCTGTAATACAGGTAGTGTGGACTGTAAATTAAAGTGTAGCTTAGTACCAGTATTATCCTGTATCTTACCTTTAATTACCCTGTAATACAGGTAGTGTGGACTGTAAATGAAAGTGTAGCTTAGTCCCTAGTACTTTCCTGTATCTTATTTTTAATTACCCTGTAATACTGGAAGTGTGGACAATAAATGAAAGTGTAGCTTAGTATCAGTAAATTCCTGTATCTTAGCTTTAAATGCCCTATAATACAGGAAATGTGGACTGTAAATTAAAGTGTTGCTTGGTCCCCAGTTCTTTCCTGTATATTACCTTTAATTACCCTGTAATACAGGAAGTGTGGACTGTAAATTAAAGTGTAGCTTAGTACCAGTATTGTCCTGTATCTTACCTTTAACTACCCTGTAATACTGGAAGTTTGGACAATAAATGAAAGTGTAGCTTAGTATCAGTAATTTCCTGTATCTTAGCTTTAAATGCCCTGTAATACAGGAAGTGTGGACTGTAAATTATAGTGTAGCTTAGTACCAGTACTTCCCTGTATCTTACATTTAATTACCCTGTAATACAGGAAGTGTGGACTGTAAATTATAGTGTAGCTTAGTACCAGTACTTCCCTGTATCTTACCTTTAATTACCCTGTAATACAGGAAGTGTGGACTGTAAATAAAGTGTAGTTTAGTCCCCGGTACTTTCCTGCATATCACCTTTAATTACCCTGTTATACAGGAAGTGTGGACTGTAAATAAAGTGTAGTTTAGTCCCCGGTACTTTCCTGCATATCACCTTTAATTACCCTGTTATACAGGAAGTGTGGACTGTAAATTAAAGTGTAGCTTAGTCCCGGGTACTTTCCTGTATATTACCTTTAATTACCCTGTTATACAGGAATTGTGGACTGTAAATTAAAGTGTAGCTTGGTCCCCGGTACTTTCCTGTATAGTCGCAGGAATCTGAAAGTAATTTAGCACCCTCTGTAAATAGAAGCTAAAATATTCTTAATGTAATGCTAATGATGAGCGCAGACTGATATCTTTTAATTACGGACCAATACTAGAAATTCATGGAACAGAAACCCAGAATAGCAATAACTATCCACAAATCTAAGGTGGGCCATGCAAAAGAGTAAACTAGGTCAAGCTAAGTAAATCAGTACACTGGAAAAATCATTTACAGAACGCTTAGTAAAGCCACGTCAAGACAAAGGTAATGCTTTGCAAAGCACACTGGTGAGCTCTTCACTTAAATACCCTCCAGACAGGTGTCTAATCAGTACTCCAGGGAAACACAGCGTCCTTGAGATCTCTCATTAGTGTGGGAGCTGTCCATCAGCATCGTGATCTCCTGAGAATTGTCCTCTCCTCAGAGTTCCTGAGACTCTGTTGGGCATGGTCACTGGACAACATGAAACTTACCACGAAATACATGTTGACTAAGTAGTAAAAGACCAACTTGAACTCGTGTAAGTATTGCACCTACGTGACCTGGGCATAAGGCTGTCAACACAAGGTTTGCATCCATTATCTGTAACCGCTTATCCGTTTCAGGGGCGCGGTGGGTCCAGAGCCTACCTGGAATCATTGGGCCAAGGCAGGAATACACCCTGGAGGGGGCGCCAGTCCTTCACAGGGCAACACAAACACACACACATTCACTCACACCTACGGACACTTTTGAGTCACCAATCCACATACAAACGTGTTTTTGGACTGTGGTAGAACACAGACACGGGTAGAACACACCAAACTCCTCACAGACAGTCACCCGGAGCGGGAATCGAACCCAGAACCTCCAGGAGCTGTGTGACTGCGACACTACCTGCTGCGCCACCGTGCCGCCCCAAGGTTTGTTTTAAATTTAAAAAATAATTATTCAATTACTCAGCGAAATCAAAACATAATAGCTTGCATTTAAAAAAAAATACTTTTAATAGAATAATTTGTCAACAAAGACTCTGCATCCAGCCCACCAGAACACATAAACACAATCTGTGTACACAAACACCAACCAAAGCTTTATATGCTTCTCTTCTTTAATTACTCACCAGAAAAACACACAAACAAAATAAAAAAATATTATATTCTGCTTATTTTTCTTCTCCTTGTACTTTTCCTTATTCATTCTGTGGGACAGGTCGGATGGTGCATACCTTAAAACAAAAGTAATTGTTGACATCATAGATACTCAAGGCTCATAAATATTATTAGAATAGGCAGAGCAGACATTGGCTTATCATGGAAAAAAAAACAACATTTTGTGAGAATTACAGATTTACACAAACATTATTAGGTCTTCGGGGTTGACTTTTTTAGGCTTACACTTTAGAATTGTGGCTAAAAACTAGAGCCTATTTCATGTTAGTGGTGTTAGATTAACATGATACAAACTATAGCAAGCCACTAAAAGAGCACAAATCTCAAGCAAAATTTCAAAACGTGGATGCAATTGTAAAACAGGCCTAGCATTACCTGCAGCCCGCCCTACAACTAAACGGTTGCCTGTGGTGCCCAGCTCATTTTATTTACTTTGAGTATTTCCATCTACTTTGAATTTACCCAACTATAATCCCTGTGCATATAAAAACCTGAAAATATATCACAGAGGGAGCATGTTAACTAGCATGTTTAATCAATTATAACATTTCTTTAGCCTAGCGTTAGTCACTGGATGTAGATAAGGTTACATGTGACTTAAAGATAATAACAAACTATAATATAAGAAAGCCACACAGACAGTTACCCAGAGTGTGACTCAAACCCACAACCTCCAGGTTCCTGGAGCTGTGTGACTGCAACACTACCTGCTGCACCACTGTGTAACCTGACAGAAACCTGACAGACAGGCTCTGTTCTCCTTATCACATCTCAGTGGAGCATCACAATGATATCAAGCTCTAATTTCAAAGTAAAAATACCACCTAGTGTTATGTTACTTTAACTCTTGGCCTACGGAGTCCTGACAGTTTTGCCTGAATTGTTCACAAAGTGTAGGCACAGGGAACAATGTAGTTTGCTTGTCTAGGAAATAAGTAAATTCGTTTTAAAGAAAAGATTAGGCAGAAATCAGTTGGGCCAGGTTGGGACTAAAGGCTCTGAAGAGAAAAGTGTGTGTGAATGAATGGAAGAGAATGATATTGTGTGTGTGTGTTTATTAATGACATTTGTTCCTATTTATATACTTTTTACCCACCCACATTCCCCTCCTAATGTTACATAGCAGTCTTATCAGGTACAATATGGTCTCCCTGAGTTTCAGTAAACACTGTCCTCTTCCCTTTTTATGTGACTCTTTTAAATCGTTCAGAAGACATGGAGTCTTCTGAACCCCGAGAAAGAAAACGTTCTTTCTTCATTTTTCTCGTGGAGAGATCAGTTTAGTAAAATAATATTTTTACTGGTATGTCCTTCGTTTATTGATTAAAAATCGTTTAAATAGGACAAAATATGGACGAAAATACCATTCAAATTGATGAGGATTTGAAACAAGTACTTTCCGTTACAATACAAAGCTGTTAAACCAAGCTTCTTATTGGAATGTTCAGTTCCACCTTAAATTGTATAGCAGTTACAGCAACATTTAAGGTGGAATAGACAATTCCATAAAGCAAGTGAATCTTAGCCTCGTTTAGAGAATTTTGCTTTCGCTACTGCAAATTTAGCAGTGATATAAATGATTTTTTATACTTATTTGTCTGTAAAATGTGAAGAAAACCTGTTAAAACACAAAAACACCGCCGGTTTCAGTGTTGAAGTCTCCTCTCTGCCCTCTTGTGGCGAACAGTGGAACAGCGCGGTGAGTCGAGAGACCATGAGGTTGCACCAGAAAACAACGCCATGATTGTTTTTCAGTTATTTTGAGCTTTAATTCACATCTTTATGAAACTGAGACAGTTTTCACGATGAAAGTAATGACAGCACAAGCGCAATTGTTTTTAACCTGAAGTGACACCAAAACACATTTTAATGTGATACTGCCATGACTGTAATGACTAGATTACAAAATAACATTGATGTACATTATATTCACTACGCTACTCGTGATTTTGATCATACCTTAGTAAATATAAGGATCTGTGTTAGTTCTTTTTACTGTGCTTCTTGTTAAATATTCCCTTCATACAGAGATGTAAATATTGATTTTCACAGTCAGAGCTAGAAACCTGAGACGAGTTAAAGACTCTTCTAAAGTATTTCATACAATGTGAAAATTCCATACATTATAATAGAGTTAATTGCCAATTAGACCAGTAAATATGTAATAAAAACAAAAGCTTATTAAATGATCAGAAGTGTCTATATAATTAAATATTTACTGGAATATACCTTTATAAATACGTTTGGAATTAACAGTCTAAGTGACAGAAGAAATACGTAAAGTGCTTTGGATTTTTGGTACACACATATGGAGACCAAAGGGGTTGGGTGAAAAAAAAATATATAGAGATTTTTGTGGTAACAATTTGTGCATGTTTTTTTAATGTGTTCACAACTTACAGTTTGTCTTCTCCTATGTCTTTGAAATTGAGAAAATGTCCATTGGGTTATAAAAAATCTAACTGGGATACTTTATAACATGCAATTAAACATCCATCTGTGTATTAATATATATTCCAACTCAATTGTTTATTTTAAATACAGGTTATAAAAACTGTTACCTGAAGCACACTCAAAATTAGGGACAGAGGCATGTTTACAGCTGTGTTAAGTCACTTTTTCGATGTACACTACACGTTTTTCAGTTTTGCAAATGGAACTTTTGTTCATTTTGGCTTGATGTAAGACTTTAGCTGCTCAGCAGTCTGTGGTTAGCACGGTTTGATTCTCCTTGTCATGATGAGCCATAGGAGACAGATCTGGACTGTAGATATGTGGATGAAGAGCATGCTCTCTCTTTGGGGGATGCTCCTTTTTACCCAAATATAATACTCACCAATTCACTTTTAATAACGTAAACGTAACGTAAACATAAACGTTTTTGTCTTATTTTGTCTCATTTTTTGAGTGTGATGGAGGCCTCAAATCCTACATTTATTTATATTTATCAAAAACAATAAAGATTGTCAGTAACAACACTGGAGATGTTTACTTTTTATTTTGTCTGTTAAATAAATGTTAAGAAATTTAACTTAATTTAATAAAGATTCTGGTTTTTATTGCTTTTTTAATAAACTGCCACTGTGTCTTTATTGACATAAAATAATAAACATAATTAGCTCTGGTCTGATTTGGTGTCACATTCAGACAGCGTTAAAAACAATAAAATGAAATAAAAGTGAGTAAATGATAGAATCCGATAATAATAATATTTACATTTTATGTCAAATTCATTCATTTGACAAAAGTGGAGGAGATTAATTCTCTGTGATTAAAGCTCTTTGAACCATGTTAACGTCACACAGATAAAATACTGAAAATCAGATGTTGACCTCAGAATGTATCCAGCTGGACGAAGCGTGTACTGTTACAGCTTCATCTGGACATCAGCCGGTCCCTAACAGTGTGTGATGAGTGCTGTGTTGTGCAATGTTCCTTTATGACTCCCTCTCTGTGTCTGGATGGATATTCAGATGAAATGAGAACGATATTTAAACAAAGAAAACCCATTAAAAATCTGCCTGCATCAGGCATCATCGTGTATTTCTTTTTACCTTTTTATCTTCATTCAACTTCTGTTATTTCTCACAGCATCACAACAATCACATAAAACTTAAGGGTTCCTCAAAGGTCGTGGGCTTGGACGCCTGGTTCTAGGATGAGCCTTTATTTTATTTCACTCTTTAAGGGACTGTGACATCCTTCATCATTCTGTAGCACTCAAACACTCGGTGTGACATACTCGTATCCAGCAGCTGAACAGCCGTCCTCACCTACTTTCATCACTGTCTCTGACAGCTGTGCTTTTTCAACTTATACCCAGTAAATTCAGACGTACGTATCCTTGAGAATCGACTTCCTTAAAGTCATTTAGATTTCTTTCCATGTTTTTTTTAATAATAGTCAAGTGATTTATCTCATGTCCACAGAGGGTTTCCTGTCGTTGTTCCTTTCTCCCCCACGTTTTAAGGTTGACTTCTCATTGCCGTTCTTCATTTTTCCTGAGTCATGGCCAGTTTTAAGAAAAGCACGGATTTTCGAAGTGTGAAAAACCAAACATAATTCCAGCTTTTAAAAGTGTTATGATCAAATTCCCTTCTTTCTTGCTCCAGAGCATGATCTTCAGTCCAGGTTCTTTGCACCTCTCAAAGATGTCTCTTGCCTTTGTTTTCTGTCCCGTGTTTGTGGTCTGGGCTCCTTAGAAGTTGCTGAAGATCTGTTGTTTCTTGCTCCAGTCCATGGGGGGCGCTCTCTTGTTGGCTCTTTTGGCTTTGGCCTTCTGCCTGGCCTCAGCCGCTGTGGGGCTGAGCCATAATCCGCTCTCCAAAAATGCATCTGACTGTGCTTTTAACTCCTGCCTTGGACAGGGGGCGCTGTGGCGTTTGTGACGGTCCAAATCCAAAATCTGCGAAGAAAATACATCAGCTACTTTAAAATGATGATCATTTTGTTCCATACAGTGAGTGACACACAGTCTTGTATATGTGAATTGTGGGGACATAGACTTCCATTCATTTTATGGAGGCTTTCAATTTAATTGTCCATTAGCACGACCTTAATCCTAACCTTAACCCAACCCTAAAACATTAAAATATGATGATTTTACATATAACATGGTTGAGACCAGCTGGTGGCCCCCACAAGGAAGACAAGCCCCCACAATATGACTGTGTTAACACATTTTGGTCTCCACAACATGGTACATAAACACACACACACACACACCTTGTAGTTATTACTGAGCTCAAAGCTGGTCTCTGACAGGGTGGAGTGGGAGGAGGAGCTCCCGTATTTCTGGTGATTCAAAGAGCCGTTTTTAATTGGTCGATCGAACACGGTCACATTTACGACTGATGGAGAGTTAAGGGGGCTCTCTGTGATTGGTGAAGGTGAAGCAGAAGCAGAGTTGCGTGTGATTGGACGATCTGACACTGGGCTCTCTATCAGTGGTCCGTCCACACAGTCCTCTTTTAAAGAGAGAGAGCGAGAGAGAGAAGAAAACACAGAGATAACAGAGAAAATATGATTTTATTACCTTTATATAACAGTTTTTATCCTGTAATCATCTGTTACACCATTAACATACTTTTCACAAAAGGCAGATTAGTCTCAGATTGCCAGATTCCTTCAGGGAAAGTCTGGCACCTTTCGCCACTTACCATGACCAAGACCCGCCTATTACTGCAGGAAAAGAAATTTGACTCACACACAAAAGGACCAATCACAGGCCGGTTATTTTGGCATGATGTGTAGAAGTAGGCAGTTTTTATGGTTCACTTTGGACCAATACCAGAGTCAGTACAAACCCATACACAGAAGTGTTTATACGTGGATGTACAGAGAGTCAGTCAGAATGCAGCTGGCAGTGTCCGGACAGTGAGGAAAGGTTTGTGCACTGAAGAAATCAGTCTCCATCAACTTGTGGGTAGAGCCTCTGTGGCTGAGACTCAGATTTACAATCCGTAAGCTCTAAATGAACCTATCCATTCCCCGCCCACAAATGTGCTCTTCCGTAGTTATGGTTGCTAGGTTAGACAAGCTTTACCGAACACTGGCCAAAATCCCATTCATCCTAATGAGAAATTCTAACCCACATCAAATACAGAAATTGAGAGACATTAATCTGCATGTCTCTGATGAACAAAAATGTATATGCAATTTAAGAATTAAAATTAACAACAATAATAATAACAACAACAACAATAATAATAATAATATAACAAATAAATAAACAGAAAATCAAAGGCTAGTCAGAGTTCAAAAGCCTGCAGCCCACGTTGAAGTTCAGAGAGGTATTGATGGTGTACTCTACCTTTAAGGTGTTCTGTGGTGGGTGTAATTCCTAGTTTTTTAAACAGTGAGTCTGTTTCTGAGTCAACCACAAGCAGCTCTGTGTGCCCCCCATTTCCACGAATTAACGCCACAACATCCGAGTGCTTCAGACCCTCAACAATGCGATCGTTCACCTGTAACACACACAAAGAAGCGAGGGGTCAAAGGTGCACTTACACAGGAAGCATGTGACCACCAGATGGCGCAGCAGGCCAATTCTCGTCCCACTTTCTACTGTTGCTCTGTACTAATATAGAATTACACAGCAGTGAAGGAGTGACAGTGTGATCTCTGGAAAAAGAGGGAAATTTCTCTGCTGTGGAATTAATAAAAAATTACTCAAAAGGATACTCAGCTGTCTGCACATTTACATGTAACTTACCAGGAAAAAAAGTTGTACATACACATTTTTTTAAATCTTAATTACATTTTCCACAGCCTGAAACCTGTTTCTAAGACAAATATAAATAGGGAACTTGTCTATGTAGTATGAACAAACATGTTTAATGTGAACAACGCCCCCTGTACACAGTTTTCAGCAGCCAGCCACGTGTCAGAATACTTGGAGCATCCCGAAACAAGCATTTATATGTTATGGCATGTTTTCAAGTCTTAGAAATAGTTATAATTAACATGTGGTGCTTCAAAGCAACATTCTCTTTTGTTGTTGTATAGCAATAATCTTTTTTGTTGTTGTATAGTAACATTCTCTGTTGTTGTTGTATAAGCTACATTCTCGTTTGTTGTTGAATAACCACATTCCCTTTTGCTGTTGTATAGCAACATTCTCTTTTGTTATTGTATAGTAACATTCTCTTTTGTTATTGTATAGTAACATTCTCTTTTGTTATTGTATAGTAACAGTCTCGTTTTTTATTGTATAGTAACATTCTCTTTTGTTGTATGGCAACATTCTCTTTTGTTATTGTATAGTAACATTCTCTTTTGTTGTTGTATATCAACATTCTCTTGTTGTATAACAACATTCTTTTGTTGTTGTATAGCAACATTCTTTTTTTGTTGTATAGTAACATTCTCTTTTTTGCAAAGCAACATTCTTTTTTGTAGTTGTATAGTAACATTCTCTTTTATTGTTGTATAGTAACATTAATTTTTATTGTTGTATAGCAACATTCTTATTTGTTGTTGTATAGTAACATTCTTTTTTGTTGTTGTATAGCAACATTCTTATTTGTTGTTGTATTGTAACATTAATTTTTGTTGTTGTAATGTAAAATTATCTTTTGTTGTTGTATAGTAACATTCTCTTTTGTTGTTGTATAGTAACAACCGGATAGTATAATACAAAATAAAACACTTAACTTTTTATTAAAAAACAAAAATTATTTATTAAATGCTACAGTCATGATTGCTAGCACAGATCTTTAGCACAGCAGTTACCATAAAAGCACAAAAGAGTAGGAGAATTTTTGAATTCTCAATTACAATTATATGTTACACAAAAAATACTTATTTTGTACACCTAATACCTACTATTTTTTATGACATTGTTTTCATTGCAGACTGCGCTTCTTCTCATTTAGCACCAGCTGTAAGTTAAAAATGTCACTTACAGATTCTCTCCAGTTTTATCTGCGTGAATCTGATCTGCTAAAGGCCTGTCTGGTGTTTGAACTTTGCTTGTTTAATCTGCACTGGAGCCACGAGGCCAATGTTTCTAACAAATAATGAAAGGTTAAGTACATTATTATCTTCAGCCTAAAACATCACACTCTCCCCACACTGTGCCTATTTGTTAATTAATCTATAACAGACCCAATTGTTTTGTTTCTGCCATTATGAAATAGTGCAAGTTGCACAACCTTCTTCATGCCCATTTTTAGATTTAACAGACAAATATTTCCTTTCCCATTTTCTCTCCAGTGATTCTGATCTTAATCCGGGCTAATCCAGGTTAATCCCTGTGTTAATCTGAAGGTGCTCTGAGCTGGATTACCTGCACCACTCTGTCTCCAGGCCGTAGCCCAGCTCTCTCTGCTGGAGAGTCAGGATCCACAGAGCGGACAAACTGCCCCACGCGGCTCTTATCACAGTGAAGGTTAAAGCCATATCCTCCATCAGTCATCTCCATACAGCACAGACGAGGGCGGAGGTCCTGCATCACTTCATCTTCCTCCCCGAACACAGTGTGCTCCTACAAAGAGAGAGAGAGAGAGAGAATAAAATCAATACTCACACTAGAATACATCAGCAACCAATGAATCTACACATAATTTGTTTTGGTCAAAATACCACAAGAATCAAACCCTGCAGCAGCAGCGCTATGTGTTTAGTACAGTGTCGCCGTCACAGCACTTGAGCATTGGGACCCTCACAGACCAAAGGGACAGCGCCCCCTCTTGACCAAAACAACAAATACTGGCCCAAACCTACTTAGCTTCAGTGAATTTGCATAATTGTGTTGACTGTAGACGGTGTGTTCCCATGGTTTCACTTAGAAAAATCAACAAAATATGTAATTTAACCCGGAGCGCACACATAAAAGTTTTAAGAATCTGAGTATGATGCAACAAACCACGCCCTATACTCACACCGCTGATCATACGTCAGGTTGGAAAACCTTGGGTTTGTCCATCCACATCTTCACGCCAGACTCATTTTTCAAGAACCACTACTTAAAGCAATTCTAGGTAGAACTGTACCTTAAAATGTCAGCTTTAAAATCACTGTGATGATCCACTGAGCTGTAATAGGGAGAACAGAGCCTCAGTTGTCGCTACTCTGGGCTAAGCACTGCAGAAATTGCACTATGTAACTTTTGGAGGAGGGTAGGAAGCCATCCCCCTTGATTTCAGGAAAGTGAATTACATTCTGCAACTGTAGGAGGAGCCCAGGAGCAATAAAATTGTCTTTAATAGTTCACCTGAGGTCATTTTGAGATCATAACTTTGAACACAAGCGTTTTAATAATTTCATACCCGTGTCTATGGTTGTTTTATTCAATTAGGAAACAGAGTTTCACTTCCAGTGACCCAGATCAATATCTTTACTGCCCTGATGTGTTTTTGTAAGGATGTCATCAGCTGTGAGGCAGAGACTTTGATAAACCAGGTGTAAGTTAAAAATGGGCTCTTTCTAAATTTGAATAAACAAGTTTGCTCTCAGATCTGAACCCACAGAACCTGTTTCTTCAGATGGATTTGCATGATTTTAACAAGTCACTTACACCTGACACACACACACACACATACATACACCCACACACACACACACACACACACACACACAATCTTTTATCAGCAAATTGTGGGGACATTACATAAACTCCCTTTCATTTTGTGTACATGTACCAATTACTTTTCCATACATACTACTAGTTAAACCCCAATGCAACCTTAAAACATGCCGTCACCTTAAAATATAATGATTTACAATGTGGAGACCAGGTGGTGGTCCCCTCAAGAAAGACAAGTGTGTAAACATATTTTGGTCCCCACAATGTAAAATATTTGTGGTAGACACACACACAAGCAGTCATGTAAAAAGACAAATTCAGACAGTGGTGGTAGGCTGTTACTTAGGTGGATGTTTCTGTGTTCTGTTTTTTATAAAACGAAAAATAAGTTGTAGGGAAACACATGATACAACCTACAAATCAAACCTGAATGTAGTTTGTTAGGTAGTGTATTGTGTGCATCATTTCATTAAAGTGATATCACTGCTTTTATTGGAAATTGTGCCTTTAATTGTGCATTTAACTCATCTGTTACAGTGAAATACACACACAGACACACACTACTGCACTAGGGGCAGCGCACACACACACACATCCTCAGAGTAGCTGACAGCCATCTGCCAACTAGTTGGGGGTTAGGTGCCTTGTTCAAGGACACTTCAGCTGTGGATGTTGAGGGAAGAGACAGAGCTGTTCCTTGACTCCCAGGTAGAGGGGATCGAACCTGCTCATGATTTGACATTGTTTTACTGGAAACGTATTCAATAAAAGCAGAAGAGAGCTAATTTAATCAGTTTGAGGCTGATCTGGATATGAGCATCTGCTCAAAGAATAAACTGTGAATAAAGCTCCACTCCCTTTTTGTGAGCTTCTTGAATGAAGGAGGAAAAGTCCCTGTGAAGATCATAGGAAAACGTGCGTGTGTGTGTGTGTGTGAGAGAGAGAAAGAGATACTTTCAGCCTCTTTTCTAAAGAAAGTTAGCCAAAAACACCCAGCAGAGGCACAGGACATTCTTTAAGCCATGATGTCACTTCCTGTCCTCAAACAATGCAGGGATGGAGCCTGTTTTAATCGGATGAAGCACAGGCCCACATTTAGACACACACACACACACACACTTACACCCGAACACAAATGGACACAAAAGCAGTCACGTAAATAGTTTGAATACAAGACAATCCTCCCCAAAAAAATAAATAAAACCAAAAAGATCAGGCTACACAAACAGCCCTCCCTCTGTACACCGCTTTCACACGCACACATGAATGAACAGTGTCAAGGTGGTGTGTGTGTGTGTGTGTGTGTGTGTGTGTGCAGGTGTCCTGAGGGAAAGGGGAAAAAAAGAACGTAATCTAATCTCAACACACTCACAAACACACAAACACACACAATGAGCCTTTTCCTGACGCTTCTGGGAAAATACCCAGGAATCAAACACCTAGTTCTTCACACAACGAGAAAGTGAGGCATCACAGAGGCCCAAATACACAATCTTCTGAGGAGAGGACCTGCCTACGTCAGAAAAACATGGGATAAAGCGTGCCGTTCTGATTCTGATTCTCTTCTAATGTCAAGTGCAGAGACTTTAGAGTAGCCCCGTCCACTCTGAGTTTTTGTCCAATCACAGCGATGGAACCACTGGCTGTTTAGACAGGAAGAGGACACTGCTGTGGGGTTTGATCCTTGTGGTGTTTTGAATAAAGCAGCTCCCAGACTTTCCATTAAGTGGTGCAGAAAGAATGATATAGACCTATAGATATCTGCTGAGAAAATAAACAAAATGTGTAATTTGACCCATTTGTATATGTGCACCAACAATGAGCCGTCCTGAACTCTGATCTGCCACGCTTTCTGCACTCACGTGCTTTCATACATAGCTTGTGTGTGTGTGTGTGTGTGTACCTGTGTGTTGGTGGGTATTGTGCTGAGATCCGTGAGGCACTCGCTGCCTGTGTGTGATGAAGAGGGGGATGGAGGGATGCGAGGAGGACTGACGGGGTCAGCTCGCAGTGGCAGAGAGCCAAGTAACATTGATGGAGAGATGGGAGGAGTCTGTAAAAGAGAGAGAGAGAGAGAGAGAGAGAGAGAGAGAGAGAGAGAGAACAAGTCAACGTTTCTTCACCATTTCTTCAACTCCACCTAGGTGGAGATTCAATGTTCTCTCCGTGTCTGTGTGGGTTTCCTCCAGGGTCTCGGGTTTCCTCCCACAGGTCAATAACCTGGGGGTTTGGTGAATTGGCTTCTCTACTAACTGTCCTGTCCTGGTGTGTGAATGAGTGTGTGTGTGTGTGTGTGTGTACCTGTGTGTTGGTGGGTATTGTGCTGAGATCCGTGAGGCACTCGCTGCCTGTGTGTGATGAAGAGGGGGATGAAGGGATGCGAGGAGGACTGATGGGGTCAGCTCGCAGTGGCAGAGAGCCAAGTAACATTGATGGAGAGATGGGAGGAGTCTGTAAAAGAGAGAGAGAGAGAGAGAGAGAGAGAGAGAACAAGTCAACATTTCTTCACCATTTCTTCAACTCCATCTAGGTGGAGATTCAATGTTCTCTCCGTGTCTGTATGGGTTTCCTCCAGGGTCTCGGGTTTCCTCCCACAGGTCAAACTGTCCTGTCCTGGTGTGTGAATGAGTGTGTGTGTGTGTTTGTGTTGACTGAGTGTTGAATAGAATGCTGTTCTGTGCAGTGTTGACTGCAAAGCATCCTTGGGTGTCTACAAAGGTGCTATATAAGTTTAACTATTAAAATTATAAAGAAATAAACACTATTATAGGACAATGGCTTATAATCAGATGCAACAGTTTGGACACTATGTAATTATATTAGTTTATAATATTATTATAATTATTATATAATAATAATTATATTAGTTTCTGCCATTATACATGTGTCTAACCTGGTTTAACCTGACCTGTTGTGTGTGTGTGTGTGTGTGTGTGTGTGTGTGTGTGTGTGTGCACGTGTGTGTGTGTCAGGAGGTCACTCATGCTGATCCTCTGTTGTTGAGTTAATCCGAGTGCAGCGAGAAGTCAGAAACCAAATCTTTGTCCTTCTGACTGTACGCTCCTGACCAACACATTCACTTTATCAAAAACCAAACGCTCATTAATCGGCTGGAACTGATCTGACCTGAGTTTTGTAGCACAGTGAACAGAATCCCCTGGGGATGTGTTCAGATCTGAACTGAGACTGGAGCTTGATGCTCGCCTCTATAATAAACATACACTAGAAAATTCTGGAAACACTTTGAAAAAACCTTTAAAAGACTAAAGTCTGGCACTCTCTCACGTCTAAAGCCAGGTCACTTCACTGTCACTTCTTTATACAAATGGATTACTTTATTATTACAATACATTAATGGCCTTTTTGACTTTGAAAAAAATCACTGTAGTGCAGTGCTATAGTCCTACACTTTAACGCTAAGCTTTAAACAAAACATTAAACATGTCAAATGGACACTGTTTTAAACAGTCTGTTTCAAGAGACACTTACATACACACACACACACACACATTCTTTTCTTTCTTTTTGTCTCGGTTTGCGCTCCAAAGGGAGGGGCACACAAACACAATGGCTGCAAGGTTCAGTCTTCAGTTTCAGAAACAGGAATTTAGGGCAAAACTGGAAACTTGGAAACAGGAAAAATCACAAATCAAACATACACTTTCACACTGCAGCCTCTGCATAAAACACCACCACCCCCTGCCCCTCTGCCAACTGTAGACATTCAATAAAGATAACATTTCTACTTTATTTTAGCCTGGAGCTATAGCTAATGTAGCTAAGAGGTAATAATTAAAAAAACTTTAATTGGAAACTTGCAAACTACTGGTTTATAACATTATCTCACCTACACAGGAATATTCCGTTTCTGTCACACTGTTATAACCCTGAATACAAACAACAACAGAATTTAAGAACTGGGTTACCTGCGGCTACTCTTTTAGCTATGCTAATGTAGCTTTGTCCAGTCATTTGTGTAAAGTATGACTTCAGAGGCTAAACATTAGCTGATGGTTCTGACTAACAACAGTGGCTTATCTTAAACCTAAGTAATAACAAATTGCAAAGTGTGAGACATGAAATAAGGGTCACCAGAAATGACTGCATGTTTATATATATATATATATGTGTGTGTGTGTGTGTGTGTGTGTGTCTGTGCAGAAATATTTAACAACCTGGACAGCTGTATGTTTTGAGTTTGAACACCTTCAGAGCGGCAGGTTTCAGCGTCTGTTCCCTTAAATGATAACGAGCCACTTGCAGTTCACCCCGACCCCGAGTGCACAGCAATGAGGAGCAAGGAGAAGAAGCTCTGGTTTTTAGCCATTTTTGCTCACTTCTCTTTGTTCTCCATTCTCGTTCTTCTCCATTTTTCTCAGTGCTCTTATTTCTCCACACTTCTTGTGTCCACTTTGCTAAGTTTAACTCTGAGTTGTGCTCTCACATAAACATGGGTCCAGCGCTGTAATTGGACAGACCCAGTTGAGGGGGCGGGGCAATTCTGAAATCTCTGCACTCCATTTATATAGCTGCACAAAGTCAGAAAACCTCATGTTCTTACTTAGACAGCCAACAAAAATCAGACTGTATGGCCTTTTTTCACAGTGTGTGGGTTTGTAGACCCTACAGGACACGATTTTTCATATGTCTCATTTAAAACTAATTAATATTACTGCAACCATAATATCATTTTTGTATTAATATGTCAGCTATAATATTACAGTAGTTTTGAGACTTTTTTAGCTTGATATTCAAGAAGTTTACAGAAGAGAGAGAGTGTGTGTGTGTGTGTCCTTGTGTCTGTATCCTTTTCTGTTGTGGCAGACTTATCATCTTTCAGATTACACCACACAGATTTGTGTACTATTGTTTCAGTGGTCATATCCTGACCAGTGTAAATCCACTCTTCCGCTACAATTGTTCTAGTCCAGTCCCTACCAGCCCCTAGTCCCTAATCTGTAATATTTCTCACTTTGAGGACATCTTTCCACTGAAGGACATTTGCCCTTCTGTCCCTTTCTTAGTTTTACAGTATTATCTCCACTGTCATACTGGACATGGCCTGGAGCATGTTCTCTTTACTGTAAAGTCTAAATATAGGCCTTTGGGACTTGGCCCCTCTATAGGGCGTGGGTCCACTTCCTAGACTTCCTCCCAGACACTTACAGCCCACCCTTACACAATCACTCAACAAACAGCCAATCCCGAGACACGGAGAGGACACAGTAAAGGACTAAGATTCAGCTCTAAACACCACCACACACCGGATGTCCAACATTGCGTCCAAAATTGAGGGCCACACTCGAAACACCCCCTCCTACACATTCCACGCCCTACACTCAGCTTCCTGCACCACAGAACTTCCCATCCCACTGCTACCATGTCATCTCCCATTTCTCCAAGACTGCTTTCTCTCTCCTGCTGAGAGACTTTTTTGGGGAGAGGGGGTCCAGCTTCCGTTCCCACAGTAAACTCACCACGAACTCCTCCCCTGTCCCAAGCTCAGATTTAGGTGTGGTCAGTGTATTCAAATTGAAGTCTACATTATCAATAACAATCTTAGGTTTACAGAGGGGACATTTAACCTCATATCCCAGAACCTATGAACCATCTCTAAATGACTTGGGCCAATCATAAGTTGCCAAACAGCCAGGTGCTATGACATCACAATCACAACTGACTGACAGTACAGCCCACAATGTTTAACCATAAAAAGTAGATATACTGGATTTCATGGCAAAAATAACAGGACCGGACCTTAATTTAAAGTATTAAAATATTTTTCAATACCATATTTCCACCAAATAACTTATCCCTAAACTTTTGCTGGGACATTCTGCTGGCCATTATAGAGAGGCTACTGCAACAGATACAGGTACAAACACACAGGTCGCTCACAGCATCACTGTCCGACCAGCACCACAAACCTCCACAAATGTGACTTTACAGGGAAACGGAATAAAAGATTATCAGTGTAAATTAGTGTATGAGTTCAGTTTGGTCCATTTTTATTAGTTCATAAAGTTAAAAAGGATGCTGTTATTCAAATTATGTATAAAAAAATGTTTTCTCAATTAAAAAGGTCTGTTCTTCCCAAGATCTAGAATATATCATTTAGATGTAACTGTGTGTGTAAAGAGAGAGAGAGCATTTGTCCATGATGTTAAAGTCCTTGCTAACGTGTTCTGTCAGCCGTGTTCAGGGACTGAAGTGCTAACCTGGCGCTAACCCCCTCTCCCGCGGTGTGCCCTTCCTGCTAAAGCTATTATTCTGCCTTAGGTCAAAGACTGACTTACAGCAGCATTTCCACATTTGAGAACAGGAACTGTGTGTGTGTTTGTGAGTCAACCTCCCTGTGTGTTTTGTGCATGTGTGTGTATTTGTATGTGTTTGACAAGGAGAAGGATTTGTGTGGGTTTTGTTTCTGTCCAAGGTAAAACATAGGATCCACCATGACCCTGACCAAGAAGAAATGGTTACAGGAAATCAATAAGCATCACAAAAGTGCCTCAAGCATTAAGAATAGTATCAATTCTTCAACAGAGAATCTGGAGATCTGGAGTTCACCAGTCCACACTATGAAACAACAGCACACAGTCCGTTTTCTGTGGTATACATAAGACATCTTACAAAATGAGCCGCTCTGGTTTGGTACCACATCTCACATCAAGTGCAAAGACTTTATATTTATCCTGAGCAACTGAGCAAGAGAACTGAACAAAAACAGCTAAAAAAACAGAGCTTCTGCTCCTCGCTCCTCACTGCTGTGCACTCAGGGTCGGGGAACAGTGAGCGGCTCATTATCATTTAAAGGAACAGGTGCTGAAACCAGCCGTTCTGAACAGGGCTGTTTATACAGGGGGAGAATGCTACTGTGTGGTTTGATCCTTTTGGTGTCTTGACCAAAGCAGGTCACACATTAATTGTATTAACTTGTTCCCTTTAATATATAGACTAACTACACTGATAAGTGTTCCATTTCACCTACCAGAGTGTTCTGTGTATGCTTTAGTCTGTACGCTTTCATGGCTTATATACGGTCACTCCATCTCAGTTCCAAGTCTAAAAAATAAAGTGAATCTGAAGGACAGAATGACCCAACATTTACCAGTATGTAATCTGCACACACTACATCAATAAAGTCATGATGTCCAAAAAACTATAGGAGCCTGTAGAAGTCCTGGGCCATTCAGGATAATCCAATTAACCAACTTAGGCCCGGCAGCCCGCTGGGGCTCAGAGATTTTGGTAGGACCACACAGTGAGCAGGTTTTTCCACATCACCACCTGCTGATACAAGAGCTTGGCCTGACTCAGGCACCTCACTGTGATTTTCAAGAACTCTACTAATGACATTTCTGAGGTTTAATGTTCCTAAAATAGTCATGATGGGTATATGTAAATGACCTCTGTTGTGATTGGATGCCCACTGTTGTGCCTCACTCTAAAAGCAGTTTGGGCTGAAATATAGCTAACAAACTTTGAGATCCTCAGGTGCATTGAGAAAAAGGCTTAGTGTCTATATATATGAATTGTAAGCAGTATATAGAGAGACTTTAATATTAATAACTAGAATTATGATTATTTTATTATCATCATCTCAGTGATTCTTGTTTATTTTTTTTTATCTTATTCTTCTTGTTTTATACTGAACCATTTTAATGGTTGTTTATTATGTTAATTGACCTAATATTTTTATACTTAATTTATATAATTGTATAATTATTCATCTTTTAAATTAAAATCCAAAATGTTTAATTGTATTATATAATTTACTCTTATTCTTCTACTATGTTGTTTTCTTCTTAATGTTTTTAATATAATCTTTTTGACTCTTTGTCAATTTTAATTGATGAAATATTATTTGTATTTTGTTTTCAATCCTTGTCAAGAGTAATTACACAGCTACAGAGAAAATGAGGGTCATCCTCATTGTATTCTCTGAGTCAAAGTAAAGGTCGATTGATTGATTGATTGATTGATTGGCTGATTACATACTACCAAAATGCCCAGGAGGTTATTCCACAAAGCAAGATTTCTCAGTTTAGCCTGATAACATAAGTCAAGCTCCTCCAATAAGAAATAAGCTGAGAGGCATTCCTATTGGACAATCCTCAGTTCTGGGTTTAAGTTATCTGGTTAACTGCGAAATCTTCCTTTGTGGGATGTTGAAGTTACCTTGTTGCCGTTCCTAATGAAGGCCAATTTGTCCATCTCCTTGGCTGCGATGGCCATTCGGAGTTTATCGGCGGAGCTCCTGCTGAAGGGGGGAGTGATGGAGTCCCGTGGGGAGTTGGAGAGTGAGACATGAGGTGAAGAAGAGCAGGACGTTCTGGGAGAGGAGGCGAGAGAGGACGCACGAGGGGAGAGGCAGCCCATCTCCACGGCCAGGTCCTCAGTGCAGGGAATTCTGTGGAAGTGCAGGAACTCGTCCGTCTCCCTGTCCACCACCAGCAGCCTGGTCCTGTGCTCTACAGCCATGATCTTCTCAACCACCTGAGACAAAACCATGGACAATCAAACTGACCGATTCCCCCACAGCTCCTTATTTAATCACATTAATTTAATCTTATTTAATCACGTTCTTGTCCAGGATTCACAGTCAGATGTTGTCTATAGTTTTGTATAGTTTATATAGAGCTGGACGATGCAGACAAAATTTATATCACAATATATTTCTTAATTTCAGGTGATACAATATAACTCTGATATTGATTTGAACAATAAAAAAGGCACAGAACAACTGCCAAGAACTGAAAGAAACACGGCATTACCATCAAACAACAACCTCTTGGCTTTGTCAATATGAATATTTGTAAACTAACTTTAAAATTGAGTGCAATTAACCGACGACAGCTCCCTAATGACCATCAATCAGTGACCGATGCTGCAAATAATGTATACTGAAATATTGAAAAATTAAATATTGAAATGTTTAAAATTCATATTGTTACTGAAACATTTTATATTGCGATTATATATTGATATGGAATTATTGTCCAGCCCTTATGTTTCTGACCTATATTTGTTATTTACTCCTTCAGTTTGCAGGTGTTTCAGAAGGCATGACAATAAAGTAAACTTTGACTAGCCTATATCATAAGCCTGAAAAATCTTGGCAAACAGCTTTTCAGAATAGGTTTTAATAAATGGGCATGTTTTCTTTGTCTATTTGTATTAACACCTTAAACTAAAAAGCTGGTTAAAGTCCAACCTTGGGATTAAAGCCAAAGCCACACTTTAAATCTTGTGTGATGTCAGAACTTAAGAGTGCTCAAAGATTTCTGGCCCAAAGAACTTCAACATGTACTTTAATCAGTCATTTTAAAACGTCAAACGTGTTTAAAAAGATCAAAACCTGCTCTTCAAAGTAAGGATGAAACTCTGAAGAAACTCTGAAACTGAGTTTTGGATCTAAATATAGCATAAGCAGTAGAACTAATTTTCACAAACAAAACATGGTAACACTTTAAATTACAGCCTGCTAATTACTGGGTAAATACAGAGAAAGTACCTGTAAAGTAAGCCGTAAGATAAAATAAGTGCTGTGTATGATACTAGAAATATGTGGTTATTACTGGTATCTTACAAACATTTTACAAATAAGGCATGCTGTAAGTACAGAGTTAAGTTAGGTGTAAGAAAATGTAAGTACTGAGTAAGTAAAGGGTATGATACTACTTTCATTACAGGTGCTAGCAGAGTTTCAAGGTGCTTTGTACTCATTAGGTTCAGGATGTGTGATTTACCACAATAATCATCATTTATAAAATTAAAGATTTTTGTTAATTTACTGACAAGGAACAGCAAGAAAATCCCAAAAGCTGTCCTGAAAGTGTGTACAGGCCATGCACATGGACCTGAGTAAATGTGCTTAGTAGCTATTCAAATAAACTAAGATGAAACCCTGAGGGTGTGGAGCCTGCTTTGTCTCTTCCACAGAAGCCTTACAAGTGTGTATCTAAACATAATCAAGCACAAGTTCAACACCCATCAGAGGGCAGTGGATGGCTAATGCTAAATTATGCCCTATGACTGCTGGGTGCAGAGAAAGTGGGCCAACAGGTTTCCTGAACAAACAAAATAAGTATGACATACTGTTATCAATTGAACTGAGCCATAGTATGATGATCAAGCGTCTAAATGTGTGAATGTTAAATGTGAATATAAACTGTGCTGTGTTTTGCTATAAACTCTGTATGCAGCTACAATGGGGTATGGTTTGAGGATTTTGGGAAAATAGGTAATTATGATATAAATAAAATTATTTTCTATTATTTACACTGCAGACATGTCTTGTAATGAATGAATTCAGCTACTTTAACATGTGTAACAATTGCTGACAGGTGTACAGGTCCACAGAACGTACTGCCAATATCCTTGGAGACTCCGGAGCAGAGGCTAATCTCACCATTTTTCACCATAAAAAAGTAAATGCAATCTTTGATCCCAGTGCACCTGTTGATGGTCAGTGCTTATGGGTTCTCCCTGCATCTGCATGGGTTTCCTCTGGGTGCTCCGTTTTCCTCCCACAATCCAAAAACACACTTTGGTAGGTGGATTGGCGACTCAAAAGTGTCCCTAGGAGTGGGTGTGTGAGTGAATGTGTGTGTTGCCCTGTGAAGGACTGGCGCCCCCCTGCTCCCAGTGATTCCGGGTAGGCTCCTGACACACCGCGACCCTGAACTGGATAAGCGGTTACAGATAACGAATTAATTTTAACGTAATGAGAAAAATAAGGATTTAGGATTGCATAATTCGTATTTTAGACTAAATGTTCACCCCTATTTAGTCACTACCCATTACAACCATAGGACTCCCAACAAGACCCCTAGGCTCAACACGCTTGAAGGAGAACACAAACGGCCCAATTCCGTTACTCCATGTTGCCAGCATGGCGTAGACTAAGGGTCAAATTATTTCCCCTTAGATAATCAGGGCCATTGTGTTCTCTTGGCCTAGGATGGCTGGGGAATCATCAAGCTCACAATCTGCAGATGATAGTTCTTCATAACTCCATTAAATAAATAGTAATGACCATTTTGAACAAAGCAGCCCATGCCTTTCCATACAACTTTGTATTATACATCCGGAAACTCACCTCATGGTGTGCATCCTTCTCTACATTTTCTCCATTGACCTCCACCACTCGGTCACCAGAGCGAAGTCCAGCCAGGTCAGCAGGTGACCCAGGTTCAATCTTTCGAATGAACTGGGCTCCACGGTAGCGTTCCCCATGAAGATGGAAACCAAAGCCACAATCACCTTTGGTCAAATAGCAAAGTCTCGGCTGAAGGCCTCTGTCCAGCATCTCCTGCTCCAGACTGTATGTCATGTCAGCCATAATGTGTTAAAATAAAAACACCCAGACAGTCTTTAAAATATGCCAGGATTTCCAGAAATCAAGAATGTGTTAACATGTCAGACTACTGATGTGTGGTGATAATGTATGCTTCCATGAGAAAGTTACTAAATTAATCCTGCACCTATATTAGTCCTCAGAAAATGTTGTGTACTTAAAAATGTAGTCCTCTTAAAAGCTGAAAAATAATTTACATTGTAAAGTAACTCTTTGCCCAGGTGTACATCGTTGATTTAGGCGCCAAAATCCAAACTTTCTGTGCTCGAGCGCATTCCAATGAAAAAAAGGCGCCAAAATAACTTCTACAAAAAAAAAAAAAACGTTAAATGGCACCCATGCCAAATAGACCAAGAAAACAGGCAACAGCCATAATGCTACCACGAATGAGCCATGTGATACACAAAGCAGACAAAAACGGGAAAACTAACATTAATACGAAAAACAAAAAAGAAAGAAACAAAAGACGATTAAAACTGAAATAACTGAGTCTCTCGTGTTAAAATCCAACAGTCAGCCGCAGGAGGAGAGCAACAAGGTACTGGGTGTTCACTGTATGTTAATACCACTTGGAGAAAAGTGACCAGGAGGATTTACATAAACTGAGAGAAAGGGAGGGTACATAAAACCCAGTTTCACACACACACAGAGAGAGAGAGAGAGAGAGAGCGTTTGAGATCTATTTCAGGATAAGACAGTCAAACACATCCAGCAGGAACTCTTCCTCTCCCCACCATTGTTTCTGAGATTTTGGTGGGGAAAAGCGAGAGAATATTCTGGAACGTATTGAAGTCAACGCCAGAAGCTGCCATGCCCTGTCACCAATTTTTGTTCATCAGCTTCTGTTTTTCCCATGTGTATATAAAACTAAATTCATTAGAACAACGACAATGCATCGTTTGAATGTTATGTCACGTAGTACATTGCAGCATTGGCGTAGGAACCGCGGGGGATGTGGAGGACGTGTCCACACCCCAGTTCCAGATAAACAACCATTATTTTCATTTTGTTGCACCGTTTTCAGGTGTGTAGTGCTTTGCGCTTTTAATGCTGAACCTGTACTGCCCTCTAGTGAAATATGGACACAATCTCAACTTATTATCATCGTATATTTGCACATGCGAGTAAAGACACGCAACACAAGCTGTATTTTTATATTTAATGAACCATGTACAAGTAAGAAAATACAGCTATGACGTTAGTTATATAACATTAAATTCAAAGTTGTATGTTACAAAAACAGGTCACCTAAACACCAGTATGAAGATTGTGGTAAAATGTTAAACTTGGTTCATTTTTATAGCTCACAGTCTGTCAGACCTTTCTGAAGAGCTGTGGTTTACGTGAGTTGAGAGAGGTTTTGGGAATGTATTCATGGACATAATGTGGGTGGCTGTTAACTTGTGTTTTTTGGTAAGACATGAACTCCTCATGGAACTGGCATGTAATTCACTCAAAACATACTCGCTCACATTTAGGAACTGCACCACAAGCGGGCACTATCAGGAACATTTCTGGCTCTCCTCACACACAGACTCATAAAGACATTACCAGGATCTGTACAAGGGTCGGCAGGTTAAAGTCCTTGTAACGCCTGGTGAAACTGTTACAGACATTAGTGTTTACACACACAGCTCCTCCAGGTAATGTTCAGGAAAGTTCTGGGTTACCCATGCATGAGTGAAATGGACTTTTGTTCCTGGTGTAGGGTACATTTGGTAAAGTTAAGGGCTTGGAGTAAAAGTCAGTAGCAGGTTGTTTGGGTGGGTTATGAATACTGCTGTAAAGGCAGGTCATGAAACTGACCCTTGCTCTTGAGTGGTTGGCATTACTTAGGCCAATGTACATAACTTAGCATGTAAAAATCATTACACACTTGCTGTTTAGTAATCTCAAATAGACTTGTTTAAGTGGCTTCTGCCACTGTAAAACATACCCATATATGAACACAGACAAAATGACAAAAGATGGCTGCTGTTCTGCTAACACAGTGTCTGAAACCAAGAGCAAGTGAGATTACTTATCAACTCGATGTTGTCTGAGTACAGGACTAAACATCCAAGCTGCTCTCAGGGTGGAAAGGTGGACAATAAGCAACTTAGATTTTTCTTTTGCTTTAAAAAAGCGAATGCAGTATTTGATCGTAGTGCGCCTGTTGATGGTCAGTGCTTATGGGTTCTAGTTCTCAGTTTTGTAGAAGATGCAGGTCCACCTTTTTGCTTTTCTTTAATCCCTCCAGTAGGAACAGACAATCCTGTTTTCCCCTTCCGTTTCCTCAGTTTAACTGGTTGAGGCCCAGCCTGGACTTCTGACTGTGCTTTCTTCCCTTTGGTGCCAGAGGCCAAATGAACCACTGGCTGTTCTTCTTTAGGCTCTTTTGTGGCCACAGGTGCCTCTTCTGTGTTCCTGGCTCTTCTCCTATGGGAATGAACCGGCGAAAGAGGAATGTTGGTGGGCTCTTCCTTAATCTCCAGATTAATTTTGGGGTTCTTGTGCATGGTAGCAGGCTCTCTTGGTGAACCTGGAGAGCCAGGTTTGGGTCTTTTATTGGGTGAGGTGAGGTGGGCAGAGGGACAGATGTGCTGGTTTAGACAGGCAGAGCAAAACGGTCCAACTGGTAAACACACCTGCTGCCCAAAGCCCACCAGCAGCAAGTTTATCTCCTGCCATAGATCTCTACAGTGAGAGAGAGTGAGAGTAAGAACACTATACACACACACACTATAGTTTATAGCTAATATTGTGAGAGAAGTCGTATTTGACTATAGTGTTACCGTGGTAACCAGTCCTCTAGTGCCTTCCTGGTCTCTTCTGGGTTCTTGGTCTTGGTGCGAGTCCATCCCAGTCTGTTAGAGATACGATGGACATGTGTGTCCACCCCTACAGAGATATAAAGAGAGAGAACAGGAGTCTTACAGTGTTACAGAAGGTGACTACAAAAAATATGGACGACAAAGACAATGTTTAACTCTACTTCTGACATCACAAAAATTTAATAAAATTATTCACCTCTACTTTTCATACAACATCTTTCATTCTCAACAAACTTGAAGAATGGTATTTAGCCAGATGTGTTAGCTAAGAGTATCTAACCCACAGAGAGAGAGGAGAGAGAGAGAGAGAGAGAGAGAGAGAGAGAGAGAGAGAGAGAGAGAGAGAGAGAATATTGTCCTCTGGGAGTCAAGGCCTCCTATAGCTGAGCTGTTACAGAATAATTTACTTGTTCATTATCAGGGGTCCAAGTACATAACCTTGGCTATTACTATTATTATTATTATTACTACTACAACATATTGCCCTGTGAAGGACTGGCGCCCCCTCCAGGGTGTGATCCCACATTGTACCCAGTGATTCTGGGTAGGCTCCGGACCCACCGTGACCCTGAAGAGGATAAGCGCTTACAGACAATGAATGAATGAATTATTACATATTGAAATGTATTTTTTAACAGATCTATCACTAATAAGTGTCTGCTGACCGATGCCAGAGACTTGGTTCCAGGCGATGGCCATGGCGAGGTGGGCCATCTTGGGACCGACGCCAGGGAGCCGCACCAATCCCTCCAAAGTGTTAGGGATGTCTCCTCCAAACTCCCGATGGATAATCTCTGTCGTCTGCTTTATGTACTTCACCTTTGTCTGCGTGTTTGAAAGGCAGAGGGGAAAAATAAGGCCCCAGTGTCGCTCCTCAAGATCTACTACACAGAATTCATCTCCGCATTTGAGGTAAGCATCAGAGATAAGTCTATTTTAGAGTGAAGTTTGAGCCATATCTCTGATGCTATGGTTACGGGTTAATGGTTATACATCTTCTACAATTTTTGGCTACATTAACTCAACTCTATCATTTATCATTCATATTTGTCAGTATTAAATCTGGCACTTAAGATGTGGTGTGTATTGGGACACTTTGGTATAACAGGGAAGGCAAGACACTCTGGGAAAAGGGAATATAAAGTAGCAGGATTAGTCTTGTTAAATATAACAGTATCTGAGAGCTGTCTGAATATGTAGATGGTGTACAGCAGTAGCCCCCCTTTTGTAGATTTTTTTGAAGAATATTTCCGAGCCCCACCCCACTCCAAACACGCTTACAGATATTTTGCTTAAAACATCCAGTGGATTTTATTTTAAATATTATAATTCATACCAAACTGCAACTTTTAATTGAACAAAAAAAAGTCACAGTACACCTTTACAATGGAATTATTACAAAGGACATGTATGTATTTTGTTCATTTGTCTTGCTGTGCACTGCCTAATATTTCTACCCCCCCACACACACTTTGGGAAAACTGATGTGTGTGTGTGTGTGTGTGTGTGTGTGTTTTGGTACCCTCCAGAAGCCCACAGGGTAGATCAGTTTGCCAAGTGTGTCATCGTCAGTCTTGAGGATGGTTGGGACGGTGAGGCCGTGAGAGCGCAGTCGCTGCATCGCTGCAGCTGTCACCTGGTCCTTCGTTTGACTGGACAACATCAGAGACACCAACACCTGGTAACGCATCACCTGGAGGGGGAGGGGGAAAAAAAGCTGTCTGTTACCCTAAGTCGTCAAAGCCCAAATCACTGTAACATAGTAAAACGAGCACCACTGGGAATGCTCCCTCTGACTTTTAAATTGGTTTTAAGAGAACTTGATCACCTCAGGTGAGGCCTGAGGGTCATAGCATTTCTCTGCCCCCATGTGGTCCACAGGAGCGTCCCGCCCACTCCTCATCTCCCTGATGAAAGACAGCTGCCTCCTCCAGTCCGGCGGCTCCCAGGGCTCCCCCTTAATTTCAGGCACCTCCTTTTCATACTTCACTTTAACATGGCCCCTCCTCTTGGTCTGTAGTGATTTTAAAGGGGAAGGGCCCTCCCTCAGCTCTGCCAAAAAATAAAAAAATAAAATTAAGCAAGTAAGCTTATTGAATATGCAGCCAATCAGAACTGAGGTCATTTGCATATACAAATCTTAGAAGCCCCCGTTTCATTCTAAAGGGAGAAAGAGTGTATGGAAAGTGGTCATTTAAAAAGAAGCATGGCTGTTACAACTCCACATGAACATCTGGGAACATCAGACCTCAAAGAAAAACAAATCAAGAAAACAAGACAATTGGGCTATATTTAAACGCCTATAAGTTTTTTTTTAATGGATTTGTTAGGGCCCTACAAATACTACATTCATACTACTAAGTCATATACATTTTCAGCAAATCACTGCAAAGAAAGTAAGCTCCAGCTGTTCTATCGAAGCTTGTTCTTGAGCCCACCTGAAGGCTTTCCTAGTGCAGACTGAACAGGAGGAGACCCCCCAGTGTTAGAAACGCTGAGCTCATCGGTTTCTTCTTTTATTTGCGCCTCATTTCTCCCCTCTCCTTTAATAATGGTGTCTCTCAGTCTCCGGAGCCCCCGTCTTGTTAGTGAACTATCTTCTAGGAGTTCTCCAGGACCATCTTTGGAGCAGTGGGAGAGAACTCTGCTGTGAGGCTCACTGCTGAAATACGGAGAGCTCATTCTCAAACCCGAGTATTTGAGCGTGGAAACCAAACGGAGCGAGTGAAACATCAGCAGACGACTATTAGCTTCAGGTTACAGCAAGTCCATGTTGAAGAAATAACCAGACCAGCACTTTCCAGGGCTCGTTTTCGCGGCGTTAATGCAGTTGTAGTCTTTGCCGACTGGCTACTAAATAGATATGAACGGAAAGGCGAGCGCTTAAAGACTACATTTCCCACAATGCCCCGGATGCGTCGTTGTTTTTTAAGGAAGTCTAGGTTTGTGGGCTGATTGTGAGGGGGGTGGTTTGGTGGTGGGGAACAGGACAGAAATGTACATTAATTCATAAGAACTGGGCTTTTTTAAAATTACCTCCAGGAGTGTCCTCTGCTCCGAGACAAGCTTCATGACAAGATAACGACGCGTCGGTGCTAAAGCCCCGCGGTGAGAGCTGTGAAATCTGCTGCAGTTGGTCTGTGGGAGATATTTATTTATTTCGTCTTGTTTATTTGTTTGTTACTGGCTCTTATTTACAGCACATAACTCTCATACGCCAAAAAAAGCTTAATATTGTAAACGAAAGTGGCTCTGCTTTAATTAACCCGCGTTTTAACGGCGGATTTGTGATTAAAACAGGCACATGAAGGCTCCACAGCTTTCAGAGACCTCTTGACATGAAATATTCAGCTTGGCAACGTTGGGTCGACTTCTTTAAAGGGCCTTTACCGTTCAAATCTCAATCCTTCCTCGCCTGTTTGAAATAGGGCAATGAAATATAGCGAGTAAACCCTGTTGAATGTGTCTCTGCACGGGGTACACTGATTATTTGGTCAGATCCACGTTATAGTTCTAAAATTGCAGACTGCAGTCCATTTTTTGTTCTGCATACTTTAACCCTACTCTCCCTCTGTTCTTTAATTACCAGCAACCCCCGAGACCACAAGAGTACAGGAATCCCTTGGGTGGTGGATTATTCTCGGTGCTGCATTATGTGTTGCGCTATTATGAGTGGATCAGACAGAGCAGTTACTGCTGGAGTTTTTAAACTCTGTGTCCACGCACTGTCCACTCTGAGACACTCCTCCCTCGTTGGTCCACATTGTAGATGTAAAGTCAGAGTCAGTAGCTCATTTGTGGCTGCACAAGGTGTGTTGGTCGTCCTCTAGTCCTTCATCAGTGACGCAGGACGCTGTCGGCTGGATGTTATTCTCAGTCCAGACACTGAGGGGTTTAAAAACTCCAGCAGCACCGCTGTATCTGATCCACTTGCACCAGCACAACACTATACTAACACACCACCACCAGGTCAGTGTCACTGCAGCACTGAGAATGATCCACCACCACATCACACCTGCTCTGTGGGGGTCCTGAGCATTGAAGACCAGGGTGAAAATGTTTCTGCAATTGTAGACCTTTATAGATTGTATTTTCATATTTAGGTTCCAACCTTTTATTTTTCCTTTGAGACCCTTTAAGCGTTATGTATTTTAATGACCTTTGTTCCAACTGGCTCCCGTTTTATAGGGCCTTGTTCAGAAAGCAGTCTGGTCTGAAACACTCCTTATAACTTCAGTGTTTATGAGCAGAGGTTAGCTTCAGCAGGAATGTTTTTAAACATTATAATTCATACAAGAAGAAAGGAAAGTTTTTTTATTATTTGAACATGTGACATTTATATTTACCGACTGGAGAAAGTACAGACTGCAAGACCAGCTTCTGTAAAAAGAGTTTGAAAGCTGCAAACACCTGTTTTAAAGTTAAACTTTCAGTGAGGGTGTAAACTTAAAGCCTAACTTCATTATTACTCTGCTGGCTGTTGGGATACTAGCTCTGGTTTAGAAGGATTTCTCTTTCTGTTTCTCTCTGTGTCTCAGGAAGTTCCTCTCTTAGTGGGACGATGAATAAGCAACCAAGTAAGGAGTCTCTGAAGGAAAGGATTAAGGGTGTGTTTGGTCTTGGGCCGTCTCGTCTGCCGAGTAAACAGGCCGAGAGCAAACCGTCAGAGTTCATCATCACCTGTGACATCCTAAAGGTCAGACCTGCTGCACATCCTGGGCTCTGTGAAGCAGACCCTAATGAGATTCTGGCCTTGAATGCTGTTCCACAGTGTACCACTTATAGATTCATAATATAATCTCTCTCTCACTCTCGTTTATAAGGAGCTGGCTCCAGAGTGTGGGCTGAGTAACAGGATCAGGGTCATCAACCATGTGTGTGATCTTGCCAAGTCCAAAAAGTTTGAGGAGGTAAGGGAGATTTGTTATTAATCATCAATATACATCAAGTGTGCGCATGCTTACTATCAGATATGCTCAAAGGGTGTGTGTTTATTTCTGAGTCTCTCACTTTGTGTGCGTGTTAGCATGCAGTGGAGGCTTTATGGAATGCAGTGGGAGACATGATGCAGCCAGACCAACCCCCTGAAGCTCGACATGCTGTATTACTGCTACTTAGAGCTATTATACAGGGACAGGTAACTTTTACACACACACACACACACCCACACACACACGTGCGAAGCATAGATGTACATTTCAGTTTTCAATGTTCCCTTTGTTACCTGCTGACTACTACTACAAATTAAAAGTCATCAGACCACGGCTGACCAGATTTCTGTATTATTTTCTTTGTGGTGGAGACTCTGGTGAACACACCACACATTCTGGGCACATTCTGTGCTTTGTCTTATTAAACACACCTGATTCAAGCGAATAAGTAATAAACATACTCAGTTTGAGGGAAGGTCAGCACAGGGTTGGCAGAAACTGAACAGAAAACTTTGGGCTATGTTCTCTAGCAGGAAAACTAGTTATGTTTCTGTGGGGGCACAATCTGAATATGTGTGTGTGTGTGTGTGTGTAGGGGGAAAGGCTCGGTCCTCTGAGAGCTTATTTCTTTAAGATCATCTGGGAGTACCAGCCTGGTAATGAAGACCTACCTGAGAGACTCGGGGTGTTCAAGGCCCTCACGGAGAACGGGAAAGATGTCACATACATGGAGGATGAGATAGGTGAGACACACACACACACTCTTCTGCTATCTGAATGAGAAAGTTACTCATCGGATAAGGCTTATATATAATAATGTAACCTTTTTTGCCTGAGAGGCTGCTATTACCTTACAGCAACCTCAGAGTTATTGTGCAGCACTCATCCCAGCAGTTTACATTCACTCAATGTTTGTGTTCATTAGGAAGCATTAGTTTAGGTTTCCTTACCTACTTGGCTGGAAGGCAATGGCTACTTACTTGAATAGGAGGTTGAGTGCTCAAGTCCCTAATCTAAAACTCGATCTGTACGTTATCAGTGACCGTGCTCTACAAATCTGCTAGTCTCACAATTTTAAAGCAATAATAAGTAGTAAATTTACCTTAAATATACAGCTTCTAAATCATTGTTTTTTCACCAGTTTGTAATAGGGAGATCGAACGTCTGTTATAGCTACTCTGGGCCCAGCACTGAAGAAACTGCACTATGTAACTTTCTGTAGGGGAAGCCCAGAGGCAAAAATACCAAATCTTACCTTGTGTTCTTTCAATAGTCTCTCAGAAAGACCTTGCTTGTCCTCAGCTGAAGGCAGTTTTTGTGTGTTCTGTCCCTGTAGCTCGGTTTGTGGTGATGTGGATGGATATGGGTTTGAGTGCAGATTTTCTTCAAGTACTTGTCAACCTGGTGAAGTTCAACTCCTGCTACCTGGACCAGAACGTCTCACTGATGGTCCAGTAAGTTTATGTAACAGCACACACACCCACACATGTAAAGCTATGTGTGCTAGCTATAGACTTCAAGGCCATAGACTGTGTCTTATCACCTACAGCCAGTCAGAAGAGCTGGAGATTTGATTTATTACCAAAAGAATACACAGGATTTCACTCCCATCTCGAGTGTGTGCAGATTGCATTCCAGAGAGGAACATTTCATGTTCGTGGTCCCTCACAAAGAAGCTTCATTGAACAAAGGGCACAGAGTTGTTTTATATTTTGTACTTAATTAAGTATCAGCTCTTGGCTAATAAGATTTATACATTTTGTACTAATAACTGGTAATATAAAAGCTCTGAACAAGTTTTTCTCCCCTAAAAATACTTTTTGAAAGTGATATTTTGTTCTGTTCTTTGTTTCAGGAAAATCTGCTTGCTTTGTAACAGAACCACGTCCTCCACCGATATTGAGGTAGTTAATTTCTTACAACATTTAGAGCAAAGTGCCTACAGACCCCTTAAAGCAGTCTTATCAGAAATGTTTATTTCTGTGTCTTACTATGGTTACGCTTACTGTAGTTTACTTCTGTGTGCAATACACTAGTTTTGGTTCCTGTTATATTCAGGAACAAAAGAGGGCAAAGTCATCCAGTGTGTCCTGAGTTTCTTGCTGTTTGTTTGTGTTTAGGTGGCTTTGCAGGTGCTGGATGCAGTGGTGTGTTATAACTGCTTGCCCTCCGACTCTCTGGCCATCTTCATCGTCACACTCTGCAGAACCATCAACGTTAAGGAATTCTGCGAGTCTTGCTGGAAGGTGAGAGCCTGTGTTTGATTTGTAGACAAAGAGATGTTGTGTACTCTGCCTTTGGTCTGGAACTGAAACGAGGTACAATCTGTGTTTGGCGTCTGGGACTGAAATGAGGTACAGTCTGTGTTTGGCGTCTGGCACTGAAAGGCTGATGGGAACTGTAGTTTTGTAGGTAGAATCTGCGTTTGAGGTCTAGAAATGAAACGAGGTACAGTCTGTGTTTGGCTTCTGGCACTGAAACGAGGTACAGTCTGTGTTTGGCTTCTGGCACTGAAACGAGGTACAGTCTGTGTTTGGCTTCTGGCACTGAAACAAGGTACAGTCTGTGTTTGGCTTCTGGCACTGAAACGAGGTACAGTCTGTGTTTGGCTTCTGGCACTGAAATGAGGTACAGTCTGTGTTTGACGTCTGGCACTGAAACGAGGTACAGTCTGTGTTTGGCGTCTGGCACTGAAACGAGGTACAGTCTGTGTTTGGCGTCTGGCACTGAAAGGCTGATGGGAACTGTAGTTTTGTAGGTAGAATCTGTGTTTGGCGTCTGGCACTGAAACGAGGTACAGTCTGTGTTTGGCGTCTGGCACTGAAACGAGGTACAGTCTGTGTTTGGCGTCTGGCACTGAAAGGGTGATGGGAACTGTAGTTTTGTAGGTGGAATCTGCGTTTGAGGTCTAGAAATGAAATGAGGTACAGTCTGTGTTTGGCGTTTGGCACTGAAAAGAGGTACAGTCTGGCACTGAAACGAGGTACAGTCTGTGTTTGGCGTCTGGCACTGAAACGAGGTACAGTCTGTGTTTGGTGTCTGGCACTGAAACGAGGTACAGTCTGTGTTTGGCGTTTGGCACTGAAACGAGGTACAGTCTGTGTTTGGTGTCTGGCACTGAAACGAGGTACAGTCTGTGTTTGGCGTCTGGCACTGAAAGGCTGATGGGGACTGTAGTTTTGTAGGTAGAATCTGGGTTTGAGGTCTGGAAATGAAACGAGGTACAGTCTGTGTTTGGCGTCTGGTATTGAAACGAGGTACAGTCTGTGTTTGGCGTCTGGTATTGAAACGAGGTACAGTCTGTGTTTGGCGTCTGGCATTGAAACGAGGTACACTCTGTGTTTGGCGTCTGGAACTGAAACGAGGTACAGACTGTGTTTTTCAGTCCCAGAAGCCAGGCTGATGGGAACAGTAGTTTTGTAGGTAGAATCTCCGTTTGAGGTCTGGGACTGAAACGAGGTACAGTCTGTGTTTGGCGTCTGGGACTGAAACAAGGTACAGTCTGTGTTTGGCTTCTGGCACTGAAACGAGGTACAGTCTGTGTTTGACGTCTGGCACTGAAACGAGGTACAGTCTGTGTTTGGCGACTGGGACTGAAAGGCTGATGGGAACTGTAGTTTTGTAGGTAGAATCTGTGTTTGGCGTCTGGAACTGAAACGAGGTACAGACTGTGTTTTTCAGTCCCAGAAGCCAGGCTGATGGGAACAGTAGTTTTGTAGGTAGAATCTCCGTTTGAGGTCTGGAAATGAAACAAGGTACAGTCTGTGTTTGGCGTCTGGGACTGAAACGAGGTACAGTCTGTGTTTGGCGTCTGGGACTGAAACGAGGTACAGTCTGTGTTTGGCGTCTGGAACTGAAAGTCTGATGGGGTGTTGAGTGTGAGGTTACAATGTGAACATGTATCTCTGTGTGTGCAGCTGATGCGTAAAGTCCTGGGGACACACCTGGGCCACAGTGCCATCTACACCATGTGCCGCATTATGGAGGAAAGGTACTGACATTTACTAATTCTCTGTGTGTGTGTTTTCATAACTTGCAGGGTTCATAATTCGTTCATGTTAACAATCCGTCATTGTCCCTTTAAATCTGAATGGTCTGTTTTTATTTTAAAATGAATGTATGTAAATGACCTCTGTTCTGATTTGCTGCTCATTTTTGGGACAAGTTCAAAAGGTGTTCTTGGCTGAGACTCTGTGAATGGGACTGAACCTATATATAGGTTGAACTGTTGTTTTGTGAGATTGGCCGTTTAAATATCATGTGCATTCCAAATACACAAATGTCCTAAAAAAAATCTGAACTTGTCTGTGTGTGTGTGTGTGTGTGTGTGTGTGTGCTGGTCATTCTGACCTGGTTTCTTTATCAGGGCGTATATGGAGGACGCTGCTCTACTGAGGGGGGCTGTGTTTTTTGTCGGCATGGCCCTCTGGGGGGCTCATAGGCTTCCTACTCTCAAAAATACACCCACACTGGTCCTGCCTTCATTCTATAAGGTGTGTGTGAGGGAGAGAATACTAATACCGTTTTTATGTATATTAATATCCTTTTGTCTATGTCTACAGAACAGTGTACCCCACAGTTTTAGAAACCACTCGATTAAACGTTAAAGTAAACGTTCCTCTGTTAATTTTGCACTTGTGGCTCATAAGAAATGGAAGTCTGTGTCACTGAAGACGTCTGTGTGTGATAAATACCTGTTAAATTAGCCTGGTAACTCCAGCACCAATCTAGATACAACCTAGGCTTCTGCTGGACTGTACCCTTTGGTATTCCACACAGGCTTGGTTTTCTTGTTCTGATGTTTGACTTCTCTGATCCAGGCCATGAACTGTGCTAACGAGGTGGTCTCCTACGAAATCGTACTGTCTATCACACGACTTATAAAGAAATACGGCAAAGAGCTGCAGGTGGTCACCTGGGACATTCTGCTGGCCATTATAGAGAGGCTGCTGCAACAGATACAGGTACCAACACACAGCTTCACTGTCAGACCAGCACCACAAACCTCCACAAACGTGACTTTACAGGGAAACGGAATAAAAGATTCTCAGTGTAAATTAGTGTAACAGTTCAGTTTGGTCCATTTTTATTAGTTCATAAAGTTAAATGCTAAAATATTGTTTAACAAACTGATCAAAAATGTTTGTTCCTTCCAAGATCTACAGTATGTAAACTATGTGTCTGTGTGTGTGCCGTAGACTATAGGCAGTCCAGAGCTGAAGGCCATTGTGTTTGAGCTGTTGAGTACGGTGGAGGAACTATATGAACAGAATGATTTTCACGGCTCGTCGGAGCGGTTCTTCGGCCTGGTGGAGAAATGTGCAGATAAACGACCGGTCCGTCATCAGCTTTTTCCCACAAACACCAGAATTCATTATTGGTTCTTGTTTAATTTAAACAAGATTAATGTAATGTAAAATTCAGCTAAACTTTTAATTTTACATTTCAGTCTCTTTGATGTTCAGAAATTCAGAATTGCAAAATAATTGTTATTTTCTTATTATTTTTAAACCAATCAATGTATTGGTCTTCATGTCAGGCAAGTCTTGTCTTGCTTTGCCATGTGTAAATGAAGTTAATGTGTGTGTGTGTGTTGTAGGATGCATCAGTGTTGACTCTGATCTCATACCGAGCTCAGTCCATACAGCCTGCGAAAGATGGCTGGATCCAGAGCCTCCACCGCCTCATGGAGAAATTCTTCAGGTCTCACACACACACACACACACACACACATATACACACACACACACATATATATATGTGTATTTATGTATGTCACTGGGGGCGGGGGGTTGTCTAACAAATCATCCTCTGTGTGGGTTGGATGACCTCAGTATCACCCCATTTGTTAGCATAATGGTAGCCAGTGCAGCCCTCTGTTAGCTTACATAATTAGAACTGGGTCATTAGTATTCTCCTCCAAACATGCTGAGCTCCAGTGACATGTTTATAAAGAAGCAGTGGAGCTTAACATGTCTCAAAATCAGTCATCATTTGCCCAGCTTGGTAGCACTGTGTGACTGAGTCATATTTGGTTTTTCCCTGTGTTTCAACATCTCTCTCTCTCTCTCTCTCTCTCTCTCTCTCTCAGGAATGAGACACGTAGTGTGATCAGAATTAAAGTGTTGCACATCCTGTCATTTGTCCTCAGCACTAACCGTCAGCTCTATGAGGTCAGTGTTTTAAAACAAAACGTTCTCCAGCGTCTACCCCTCCAGCTAATACCCCATCAACGCTTAAACCTCAATCACGCACCTCTAAAGGACCTCTTATAACGTGGTGTCAATGCTAAAGAACTAAGTCATTTTAAGTCATACTTCTTGGTCTGTCAAGCATGTTTTTATTTATTATTGTTTTTATTTTGTTTACTGTTTCTCTCTCTGTGTTCTTGTGCCCCCTGCAGGAGGAGCTGATAGAGGTGGTAGTGATTCCTCAGCTGGGGCAGATTGCAGAGGACAGAGATCTATCCGTTCGTAAACAGGCCACACAGCTGCTGGTGGATCTGGCCGAGGGCTGCAACACACCCCATTTCAACAGCCTGCTGGACATCATCGAGAAGGTCAGGCACACGCTGTCCGAGGAGTTGGGGACGAAGCAGGGGTTTACACTTCTTTATCTGAGAGCCAAAGTTACACATTTACAGCCTTTAGCAGATGCACTTTTCCATGGGGTGGATTGTCCGAGATTTATGAAGGTTACCTCTGTCAGTTGATTTCTGTATGTGGTCATTGCATGGTGGAAGTCTCATTTATGTTGTACTTGGGGTTAAGTATCTTTACGGTAAAAATACTACCTAATGTTGCTTTAATTTTTAAATAACAATTCAAATCATATCATTAATTATTTGGCATGGAATAATAGAAAATGTGTGTTTTGTATGAATGCACCTGTCTTTATTCTGTAGGTGGCGAGTCGTCCGTTGACATGTTCTGTGGATGGAGAACGAGATCTTTCAGCTGAATCTCCAATGGAGGATGTTAAAACTGCTGTACTAGGCCTGCTGGAGATATTGCAGGTACACAGACACACACACCATGTTACCCTACTTGTCCTCCGTGTCCTTTCGTTAAAGCTACGTACACACAAATCTCTGCACTTTTCTAATCCGTCTGCTCCTGTTTGTTTTTTCCCCCTTTTAAAGTATTTTGTTAACATCCAAACAAAGCAGTGCTCCTCTTTCTCTGTCTCTCTGTCTGTAGAGTAAGCTGTACAGCCTTCCTGCCAGTCATGCAAGTCGAGTGTACGAGTTACTGATCAGCCACCTGCAGCTGCACTACAAATATAAATACGGCTCAGCCCTCGCCAGCTCCATACGTCTGCAGGTCAGAGCTCTACACTGGGACGTTACACAGAATAATTTTATTCCCCCCCTTTATTGATAACATCAGTGAATAGTGAGATATAAGAATCCCTTTTTCCCCCTCTTTCTCTCTCAGGTGTTTGATTTCTTATTGTTGATGAGGGCAGATTCGCTTCATCGTGTGGGATTCCCTAATAAAGATGGAGTCCTCAGATTCAGCCCCTACTGCTACTGTGACATGGGGTAAACGCACAAACACAGAGTCAGCGTAATGCAGCACAGGAAGTGATAGACCACAGTCCCATCATGGACTTCTAGCTCACTCACTCTGTCACACACTTGCTCACATGTGCTCACTCACATAGACTCTCACACATACGGTCACATGCATTCACTCACAGACTCACTCACTCATATGTGCTCACTTACATAGACTCACTCACTCAGTCTCAAACACACACACACACACATAGTCACATGCACTCACTCAATCACACATACAGTCACATGCACTCACTCAATCACACATACAGTCACATGCACTCAGTCACACACACTCACTCACTCAGTCACAGACACACATACAGTCACATGCACTCAGTCACACACTCACTCACTCACTCAGTCACACACATGCAGTCACATGCACTCACTCAATCACTCACTCAGTCACACACATACAGTCACATGCACTCAGTCACACACACTCACTCAGTCACAGACACGCATACAGTCACATGCACTCACTCACTCAGTCACAGACACGCATACAGTCACATGCACTCACTCACTCAGTCACAGACACGCATACAGTCACATGCACTCACTCACTCAGTCTCACACACACTCACTCAGTCACACACATGCAGTCACATGCACTCACTCAATCGCTCACTCAGTCACACACATACAGTCACATGCACTCAGACACATACAGTCACATGCACTCACTCAATCACTCACTCAGTCACACACATACAGTCACATGCACTCAGTCACACACACTCACTCAGTCACACACACTCACTCAGTCAGACACGCATACAGTCACATGCACTCACTCACTCAGTCACACACACATACAGTCACATGCACTCACTCACTCAGTCTCACACACACACTCACTCAGTCACACACATGCAGTCACATGCACTCACTCAATCACTCACTCAGTCACATACACACATGCAGTCACATGCACTCACTCAATCACTCACTCAGTCACATACACACATGCAGTCACATGCACTCACTCAATCACTCACTCAGTCACATACACACATGCAGTCACATGCACTCACTCAAGCACTCAGTCAGTCACATACACACATGCAGTCACATTCACTCACTCAGTCACATACACACATGCAGTCACATTCACTCACTCAGTCACATACACACATGCAGTCACATGCACTTAGTCACATACACACATGCAGTCACATGCACTTAGTCACATACACACATGCAGTCACATGCACTTAGTCACAGACACACATGCAGTCACATGCACTTAGTCACAGACACACATGCAGTCACATGCACTCACTCAGTCTCACATACAGTCACATGCACTCACTCAGTCACATGCACTCAGTCACACACACACACATACAGTCACATGCACTCACTCACTCAGTCACACTCTCGCTCACATGTGCTCACTCACTCACTGAGTTACACATATACAGTCACATGCACTCACTCAGTCACACACATACAGTCACATGCACTCAGTCACACAAGCACTCAGTCACACAAGCACTCACACAGTCACACACATACAGTCACAAGCACTCAGTCACACACACACACACACACATACAGTCACATGCACTCACTCACTCAGTCACACACTCGCTCACATGTGCTCACTCACTCACTGAGTTACACATATACAGTCACATGCACTCACTCACATTTAGAAACTGTTCCACAATGGGCATTATTCAGTGCTTCAGGTTTCCTTTGGAGATGATGACGTGGAAATGATGATCTTACATTTAAGCACAGTTTAATTAGGTTTATTTATTTATTTCATATTTGTAAATGTTTATTGCTAATTTTATGATTTAGGATAGTTTCATAAAACACTGTTTAAAATGTGAAAAAAATACCTGCCTCACTTAGTTTCTCTTGTGTATGAATCTGCAGAGGGACGGAGAAAAGGGAGGTGGAGAAAAAGCCAGCTGGGACAGTTTCACCACCAGCGGGAAGCCCTGCCCCGGCAGCCCCACCCACTGCCAACCGCACCGCCTACCTTCCCTATAACCTCGCCTTTAACGTGCTGCTGCAGTGCCTCAAGATGGTACAAATGCACCATCTGTCCTCTGTATATGTTAAAGGAATCTTTTAACATTGACTACTCCCACAGCGCTGTTAACACATTCATAAAAGGTTTCAATAAAGGTTTAAAATGTGTGTTTTGCAGGAGACAGACTGGAAAGTGCTGAAACTGGTTCTGGATAAAATGCCGTGGACCCTGCAATACAAAATCCTTCTGCTCACATCTCCTTGCAGTGTGGATCAGCTCTGCTCCACACTATGCGCCATGGTACAGGATTGACATAACCTGGGGACACCTACACAGCTTGTTTTATAGCATAGAATTCATACAACCCAGCGTCACGTCTATGGCTTGATTAGTAGCAGGGGCTTAATATAATCTGTAGTAATTTTTATAGTTTGTTATAGCACTGGATTAAAAAACTTGGACATGTTTTTATACTTTGCCACACATTGTGCTTCAAACACTACACCTACATTTTATACAATACTGTCAGTCATGATGAGTTTGCTAGTGTGTGTGTGTGTGTGTGTGTGTGTGATTGTAGGTCTCAGACAGGCTAAAGAGGACACCTGAGGGTTTCTCTAGAAATGATGTGCAACTGGCTGTTGTACCTGTGCTGACAGCCCTCACGTCTTACCACAGCTACCTGGAGCAATCCAGAAAGGTACACACAAACACACACACACACACACCCAACCCATTGATACACAGTAGTGATTCACTACACCAAAAAATATTAAAGCATCTGTAGGTTCTGACTAGGCAGAGTATTTTAAATGAAAGAAGAAATTTAAATAATTTGTTCCATCTTCAGCCATTTTAGGGATTTTTACACATGATTTGATTGCATTATATAAAAGTCTCACTGCAGTTTTTTAAACTGTTTTTGCCTGATCTCTAGTTGCTATGCATTTAAAAAAAAAGAAACTGAAATATACATAAATCTTTTATTTAACAAACTGCTGTCATTAGGCTTTTGTAAATTTCTCGGCTCCTTTTTCACTTTTATTTTCCATCTCCCTCGCTCTTGCTTTCTGTCTGTTTGTCACTCTTTCTGTCTGCATATGTCTCTCTCTTTTGCTCGCTCACAGAGGGAGCTTGTGCAGTGTTTGGAGACTGGATTAATCTATCGCTGTGCGAAGCAGTGTGTGGTTGCTCTCACTATGTGTACAGTGGAGATGCCCGACATCATGATCAAACTCCTGCCCGCCCTCATTGTCAAGCTCACACACATTTCCGCCACCGTTGCCATGGCGACACCCATGCTGGAGTTCCTGTCCAGTGAGTGACTGGCTCTACCCCAGACCCACAGCACACACAAATAGAAAGAATTAGACACTAAGTATGTTCCGGGTTTATTTATTTCATTGTATGCATATATACATCTCTCTCTCTCTCACAGCTCTTGTACGGTTGCCTCACCTGTACGCAAACTTTGTCGCAGAGCAGTATGTCAGTGTGTTTGCGATCTCACTTCCCTACACCAACCCCTCCAAGTGAGTCTTTAGAACATACAACCAAGAAAAACAAAGACCAAACAAGAAAGAAAATGAGGGAAGAAGTTATCTGAGTAAATGGAACTATGGATATGAACTAATTTCTATCACTGTCAATCCTAAATATAGCTTTTGTTCTTTATGTATGTTTATAACTTTCCTTTATGATTATTCTTAGTAAGAATATCTCTCTCTCTCTTTCTCTCTCTCTCTCTGTGTAGGTTTAATCAGTACATAGTGTCTCTCGCCCATCACGTGATTGCCATGTGGTTCATCCGCTGCAGATTGCCCTTCAGGAAAGACTTTGTTCAGTACATCACCAAGGTGTGTGTCTGTGTTTCACTGTCTCTCTTATGCCTACTTTGTTCTTTCTCTCTTCTCTGTTAAATCTCTCTCTCTCTCAGGGTCTTAGGTCTAATGCTCTGCTCCCCTTTGATGACACACATGAACAGAGCAGTTTCAGAGCACGCAGCACCAGCCTGAATGAAAGACCCAAGAGGTACACAAGCACATTATACACACACACACACACACAGATATACCCATTCACACATGACTGTGTTTTTGCTCGTACTTGTACCTTCAGGCATGATGACCATTGTTCGTTTATTTGCTCTTTGAGGATGTGTGCATTTATTTAGTATTGATTTCTAATTGACTGCGGTGACAGTGATTAATAATTCAGTGTTTGTTTAGTCATGTATTATTCCTGTTAATTTTGATGTGTTTATGGCAGGTCACAGTTTTTGTTTTTACTCATTCATTGGTCTGACTGTGGGACGTGTTGTGTCTTTTTAAACCTTATATTCTCATCCCTATTTCAACACTTAAACATATCCCACAGTCAAACAAACATCAACATGTGCATTACATACACTCACACCTACCTCAGACATGACTTATTTATGTCCTTTCCCTCGTACTGATCTCTGCGTGTGACTGACGAAAGCATTAGTAGCACGTCACGTCCCATTTTTGTCCCAGATGTGTTATTGTAATTCCCTCAACTGTTCCCAATGGCTGCCAGTCCACAGTCCCCTGAATAAGGACCAGTTAGAGAAGACCTTAACGGCAGTAGTCAGTAATAGTCCGGCCCCTTTTATGACTGACCTCTGTTTGGAGATAAACAGGAAATGTAAATACTGCCCAAACAGGAACTACTCCTTTCCTTCTCTTCACTTTCCTTGTCCCTGTCTTTTTTCACACTGAGTTCCTTTTTCTTTTTATATAACTTTTTTTTTTTTTTTCTAGTTTAATTAAATATTTTACTTTGACTTTCACTGAAAATTACGTTCCATTGAAGGTTTTTTTTCCTTCTGCTTTAATGTTTCTTTTTTGGAGATGCATGTTTTTCTTTAGACAGTGACAATATGTGGATAAACACACATATTACAAAAATAGAGGCATATATTTTGCATGTTTTTCTGGAAATGATGGCAATTCTCATTTTTGTCTGATTTTTAAGTAAAACTTCATTCTCTTTAAATTACTAAAATTCTCAAGATCTAAAATAACATTTCTTTTAAAGCATCTTTGAAATGCTGTGGTATACTTTCCCTTTCTCTGTTTTATTTACTTAATTATTATTATTTTGTTGTTTTGCCAAATCGTAAACCAAAGCACATGGCAGCCATGTAACTCCAAAATGTCCATCGTAACCGTCCCCAAGATAACCACGTTAATCTCATCGGTAACAGTCCATTCTGACATGTTAATTTTAACCAGTGCGCTTTTAAAAATCACAATAACCAATATAACCACTGTTCATCTGCAGTAACTGGTAACAATAACCCTTTCAAGGATTTGTCAGGATGCCTGTCCATAGCCACCACTTATTTATATATTTAATTTTTATTTATTTATTTATCTATCTTCCTCACCATAATCCCTCTCCCTGCTTTGTTTTTGTTGTTTGTTTAATGTCCATTGCTAGTGGAGTTGGAACAAGGGATTTAAGGTTTGAATTCCTGAATATGGTCAGCTTCAGCATCTAGAGCTCTAGCTGAAATTTTATTGCAGTTTAATGTGAAGAGGCTTCGTTAAAGGATAAGCTTCCCCCAACAGTTCCAGAGTGTAATTTGTTTTTGCAGCACTATTCTGAAATCAAGGTGAGTGGATAGAGGTGTGTGGGGCGGAGTTTCTACCCTTCTCCAAAAGTTACATAGTGCAGTTTCTGCAGTGCTGAACTCAGTAGCCAGAACAGATGCTCTATTCTCTCATTACAGATCAGTGGAGCACCACAATGATTTTGAAGCTGTAATTTTAAGGTGAAACTACCTAGTGTTACTTTAAATGATATGTACTCCCTCAGAGACTAGACAGAGAAAACCAATGGCCCAGTAATATCCCTTGTTTCCACTCTTCAGCTTAATATAGCAAAGCCTGGTTATTAATTTGTTGTATCATTTGTATAATTTGCTGCATGTCTCATATATATATATACACACACACACACACACACACACACCCACAGCTAGCACTGTGTCCTTCTATTGTGCTAATTGTTGATTTCCAGAATGATGAACATTGCAGGATGTATTTGCCTTCTCTTTCCTTTTAGACTCCTGTGTTCTGTTTTCTTTGTTTTCTTAATATTTTTCTTAATTGTTCATTCCTTCTGTGGAATGCAAACGATACGGCCTCCTCTATGGCTGGTTGTGTGTTTTATCTTTTTTGTGTTTCCTCTTTCTATCCTCTTAGTGTTCTGTTTCTTTCTATTTTAAAATGGGGTTTTCCACCATATTTTCAAATTGGCTTCCTAATTCAGTTGTTGAGATGTAGCCTCAGATGTTCAGAGTGTTTTGACCTGAAATGGCTCAGTGTAGAGTGCTGTACCGAGCTGGATTTCTCATGGTTGTGGTGACAAAGACCAGAAGTCTCAGAAATTCAGCCATTTTGTTTACTGTTCACATCACCAGTGAACCTACGGATGTCCTCTGTGATTTTATGTTTATAATACTGTAATGGGGTAAATTAAAAAAATAAATAAATTGTCTGGGGGCTATTTTGTGTAGATTAAGACTAAAATCATATTTGGAATCTTTTGCATGACAATATGGCCGACATTTTTTGAAGAGCTCCTCAGGCTCATCAGAGTTCTGTATCCTGTTAGCAAGACTGGGAACTGTATTTCACACCAAACCACTCTGAAGTTTCATTGGTCTGAACCTTTGAATTAGGCAGAAATTTTGAAATATTGGTGGCATTCCCCTTCAATGTTTCCTGTCTATTTTGTAGTCTGCACTGCTGACCAAGTTACTTTTTGTTTTGTTTTTTTCCTTTTACTTCCTATTTTGACTCCTCCCCCTCCTCCTCCTCTGATTGGGCTGTGTGGTGGGTGTGGTTTTGGGGCTCACCAACACTACGGATCCCTATCCTTCCATTCATTGGCCACCTCTGTGCCTCACGACTTTTGGCCCCGCCCCACCCCCATCGACCCTTCACTCGTCCGTTCCGGATTCGTGGACCGTTCTGACGTGGATGACCCTGTGACTTCATGGCCCTGACCCGACCCACCGCCCCTCCCCTCCCCTCCCCTACCCTCCCACCCTCTCTTCCCAAAAACAACTAATCTGATCTTTCCCTGCTTCCAAAAACCTCTTTGATGGCCCTGCCTCCCTTGGCCACACCCCCTTTTGGCAGTCTGCGGACCGCCAAAGTGGCCAAACAGAGCCAGAGCGCGAACTCCCCCGTTAAAGAGCTGAAAGATCTGTCGGCCATGGATGCCTTCCGTTCCCGAAGCATCAGCGTATCCGAGCACGCGGTGCGCAGGTAGAGCATTCTGGGTAACATTTCAAACACTGTCACCATAGCAACCGTCTCCGCTGTTTCTTTCCTGCTTTAAAGTTATTTTCTTTTGTCTTGTTTGAATTACTTTTTAAGGGAGGTAGTGGGAGGGGCTTTGGTTGGAATAAGGCTTATGGGTGGGTGGAAATCGAGTCGATGTCATGGCCATGCGGCAGGTGATGGGTGGTTGCCAGGACAACTCTGGGCGGGCCGTATTTCATTGGGTGGGAAAGGTGCATGCTGGAGGAGGCTTTTGTATTTCAAGTGTGTTTTTGTTTTTGTTTTTTTTTTTTTATTTGGTGACTTTTCGGCTTCTTGCATGCGCTTTGCAAGAGCTTTTCAGGACATCTAAATCTGTGCTGGTGTGCCTTCTTTTTGATTCAGCTTTAACCTCATGTTGCTTTTATGTTTGTCTGTGTAGATATTTGTGATTATTATTATTATTTTTATGCCTAACTGATAAACCTATAACAAATTGGCTGCATACAGAAGGCATGCACAGCAAAGGGTGGGGAATTTTGCTGACCAGTAGCCATGAAAACCAGTGGCCGATTTCATACTTACAGATAATCACAGGGCTGGATGGTGCATATATTTACTTTGGCACACTAGGAGGCGCCCTTGTATTATCCACCTGCTATGCCTGCTGACTGTTAGTGGCTCTTATTCCTTCACTTATTCTGTGAACAGTGTCTTGACACACATCGTATCACACATTCTGTTACCTAACTTGCAGGTAAAGTATGGGGTTTCAGTTTAATGTGATGGATTTGTTATTTTTATTCGAGAGACACAAAATAGTAGATACTCATTTCTGATGTTCTAATGTATGAGCACTCATGACATTTACAGTACTCAAATCAGAACCCATTCTTGGTTTGTTTAGTTTTCTATTCAAAATGGCTGTTACGTGCTACTCATTGATATGTCATTTATTTTTCAGAGTCTGGAAATAAAGCATAACACGTACAGTTTGCTAAAATATTACACGGAAGCCTCAGCTTGTAACACAGTACGCTTTAAAGTACTTCCTGGGTCCTCAGTTTGACTTCATTAAATATCCAAGAGCCTTGCTTTAAATTTTTATGAAACCTGCAAAGATATTAAAATTAAAAATAATAGCTTCTACTCATTGGCTGTTTTGATGGGAAAGTCTAACCAATGATGGGTGGTCTCTGATTATTGGTCAGTTTTGTACATGTCTTGAAATCTACAGATAATGTTTCACCAAGAGCTTAGCCCTCTTTTTGTTCTTCCTTCGGATGTGCTTGGGTGCAGTGAATTGTTTGGTTTTCACTGTACTTGGCTCTAATTAGTGTAAAGTTGTGTAACTGTGATTTAAGAACACTAGGGGGCAGTGTGGGATCAGAGCAGCCGTCACTAGCCTGAGGTGGAAACAGAAATGCTTGCTCCTTAAAATCTTTCTTCATATCGTTAACCTTTAACACTGTCATATGGTTTAGATCTATTCATCTGATAATTACAATTCCCCTAAAGATTATTTGCCTGCTTATATTGCCCTGCAGTCCACACCTACAGGTTAGGCTTTCTCCTCAGTGCAAGGACACTTGCAGGGACATGTGCTTGAATATTCATCACATCCATGGCAGTTTTTTCAGCAAGAGGGTTTTTTAAAAAAAATCCATTTATTTTCACTCTTGTTCCCTGGCCTTTATTTCAGTTTTTGAGCCAGTCTGCTTGGGAGATTTATTTTTCTGGATGTCAAAGTTGAGCGTTGCAGTGTAACAGGAGATTAGCCTTATGATGTGGAATACAAATATGGCTTGTCACCTACTAATCAGTAATTTCTAAGCGTTTAATACCCTACAGCAGTTTCTAAATTCCTCACTCATTTTCTGTTGTCCTTTTGTCCCTGGTATTGGATTCAGACTAGCTAATATTATTTAGCGTTGTGCTAATTGGCCCTGATGAATTTCCAGAATGAGATTTTTAAAAATCTATTCTCGGTGTATTTTGAATTTTTCTTCGTTGTCTCTCCATTGGCCTAAAGTTTCATAGTTTAATCATGTACTCATGGACATATCACAACTTTAGCAAACATTACCTAAGACTAAGTATAAACAGTAGCTAAGTAGTTAGCTTAATTAGCTAGCCAGCCTCATAATTTATAAGAGGAAATCTACTGCCCCTGCCATTGCTACTCCGGGCTCAGCACTGCAGACACTGCACTGTCTGCAGTGCACCACCACCCTTTTGTTTTCAGGACAGTGTAAAAGTGAATTACAGTTCATACACAAGTGAATTGCAGCTGTATGAGGAGCCCAGGAGGAAAAAAAAATGCAAAGCTAGGTACGATTTGGTAAAGCTGGGTTTGGTCTGGTATCATATTTTTATGATTATTTTAACCCCTCACAAATGGAGATGAATTCCAGTTCTCTAAGGTTTAAAGGCAGGTTTAAAAGCCCAGTTTTGGTTTATGTTCCACTCTTTGAGCATTGCGAGTAAATGTTGTATTGAATTGAATCAAATCTAGTTGGCTGAATTGCTTGTCAGCCATGTATTAGGAGTAAAGGATTACTCTTCCCAATCTGGCTTTAGCAGATCTGAAGCGGTGGACTGTGTTTACTGTAAAGTGCGCTAGAACATTAGTGTAATATAAGTCACTTCAAAAACAATCAAACAGTAATCTCTCAGATTTATACTAACCCGTATTTCCTCAACATCAGTGTAGCAACAGGTTGTCAAATCATGAACGAGGTGGCGTATTATGTTTTTCTCCCTCTCTGCGGCGGCAAATGGAATGGACAAAAATTGCAGTCTATTTGAAGAGCGAGGGAGCGAGCGAGTGGTGAAACATTGTCTGTTTATGTTGTTGCTGTTGTTGCAATGAGCGCAGAAAAGGGCGAGTGATGAGGGTGGCGTGATTCTCTTCTTGAGATCCATTAAGGGGAAAATTGCAGTGGCCCAGGCTAGCTATCATGGACACTCTCGAGTACAAAGAAAAAAACTCTACTTAAACCATCTCTGTTAGAATACTTAAATGGATATGGACTTTTCACTACAATGTGAAGCAAAAAAAAGCTCAACTTTGGCATTAACTTTGCTTAAAGGGGACATATGGGATTAAAAAATATTTTGTTCAGTGCCTGTGCATGTTAGGGGCTTAACAGGGCTTCAGAGTTGCCCTGCCCCCTTGTCCAAGTTTGTTGGTTACAGCTGTAGACCTGTGTTTATGTGAGAGCACTAAGAGGGAGGTTAAACACAGTGAAACAGACACAGTGAACGTAAAATGAAGCACTGGGTAAGAACGGAGAAAGGAGGAACAGAGAAGTAAGAGAACCAAGCAAAAAACAGCTAAAAACCCAGAGCTCCTGCTCCTTGCTCCTCACTGCTGCGTGCTCAGGGTCAGAGTGAACAGTGAGTGGCTCATTATCATTTAAAGGAACAGGTGCTGAAAGCGGGTGTTCTGAACAGGGCTGTTTACACAGGGGGAGAACACCGCTCTGATGTTTTGACCAAAGCAGGTCACACACTTCATTACAACACAGAACTCTGTTCACTTGTGAAAAATGTTATGGTATGTCCCCTTTTAAAGCAACAAACTCTTGCTCTTGATCAGACTGAAGTTAAAAAAGGTCAGAATGAATTGGAAAGGGCTTAAGTATGGAGATGAGTGTCCACCATAGTTCAGGGCCCTAACACTGTTTGATTTATAGCTGTGCTGCATTGATGGATTGATGGAAGTATGAATAGAAGCTGGGACTTGGGGCTTTGGAAGTTATGAGCCAGCCATTGTCACTCTCCAAAGAAAGACATGCATCTCCATTCTTGTGGATGTTATGCATGTTTTTATTTAGACAGTGACAATATCTAAAAGTTGTTCAGTAACTTCATATGGATTGGATCGTGGGGTTCGGATACTGTATTGTCGTGTTTATCTATGAACACGTATAGAAGTTCAGTCTTTTAAACTCAAGATGTTTTCCTTGTGTCTGCGTGGGTTTCCTCTGGGTGCTCTGGTTTCTTCCCACGCTCTGAAAAGACAAGGTGGTAGATGGGTTCGCGACTCAATTGTGTCCAAAGCTGTGTGTGTCGCTCTGTGAAGGACTGGTGCCCCTCCTGGGTGCGTTCCTGCCTTGCGCCCAGTGATTCCGGATCGGCTCCGGACCCACCACAACCCTGAACTGGATAAGGTTTACATTCATTAATTCATTGTCTGTAAGCGAAGTTCAGTCTTCTGAAATCCAGACTTCAAGATGTTTTCTTATGTCTGCATGGGTTTCCTCCCGGTGCCTCTATTTCCTGTGGATTGGCTGTAAAACAGTGCACACAGGTGTGAGTGTGTGTGTGTGTGTCTGTGCGTAAGTGTGTGAAAGACCCTGTGGTAGTCTTGACCTACTGCAGCCCTGGACAAGATGCAGCAGTTACAGAAAATGAATGAAAGATATACTTATGTCCACTTATATAGATGATTATTGTTTCCTGAGATAGTGACTGATACCTGCCTCATTTTAAAGGTTTTTAAAAGGAATAGTTTAGCTTTCCCCTGCTGTATTTGATCAGTCAAGACATGCTTGGTGTCCCGATTTTGCTTCTTTAGTGCTGAAGCGATGAGGCAAATGGTGCTAACGAACATTAAGTATCACTAGTCAATGCCCAGCTCTTCGTTAAAGGGTCCCAGGTTAGGGGCACAATCTCAACACCTTCAGTGTGTGACTGAACACTGACCAACCAAAGAGTTCAAGAGAACTCTGGGCTTTTGGAGGAGTTTGGGGACGTATTGATGGTAAACACTTGGATGACTGTTGCTTCCTTCTGTTTGTGTGTCTGAGTCACTCTGGTGGTCTTGCATATGCAGCGTGTATGTGCTGAGGTGTTGGTGGGTGACGCAGGTTTTAATAATGTTAAATTGCGGTTTCTAGCTTTTCTTAGTCTCTCCTGCGTCATCCCCCTCTCTTTCCCTCACCCTCTGTCCACCTGTCTTATCGTCCCCTGTCCCCCTCTCTGTCAGTAGAGATTTACAGAAGCAAGAGAGAGGTAAAGTAAGCGGAAGTGAGATTGTGGGGCTGCTTATATCATCACATGCTCCTGCACAGGCTCTGTCCCAGCTCCTGCCGTAAGTGTAGTGTATGAACTATAGGGGTGTGAGAATTAAGGCTGTCAGAAACCCGAAGAGAGACCTGGAGCGCACTCAGCTCAGCTGTGTTTTGAACACCAGGCTCTCAAAACCGTTTCAAAGTTTGAAAGCTCCTTTGTGCAGTTAAATTTACTTTTGACTCCATTTTCCATTGTTTTGGAGCTGGTTTTTGTGTGAAACCTCACAGGATCAGAGTGGATTGTGAGTAATAGATTTTACACTTGTCAGAAGTGTGTATTTAATGATAATTCAGGGACTCTAACACGCCTGCAGGGGAAAATACAAAAGATTAGACAGAGCTCTCTCTATCTATATGTAGATGGATAGATCTGGGCTTGTTTGATTTCCTTGATTAGCCTGTTGCCGTGGATACAGGGGAGCAAGTAGAGTGCAGAATGATGATCGGCAGCTGATCTACATTTAGATCCAAAGTGTTAAACTTGAACGAGTGCATGGAGAGGAACAAGTGTTTCTGGTTAGTATATGGAAAGAAGTGTCATGGAAGTGTGTGTGTGAGAGAGAGACATGACATAAAATCAGACTGCTTTGATACACAATATGGAGTGGACTGGGCAGTTGGACCAGACGTTTATTCAGAGTATTGTTTGTTTGTTTGTCTTTGTAAAAAACCAGAAAACTCCATCTGAGCCCAAATAATGCAGTAGATTTTAAGAATTATTGTGATTAGTTAAAATATTTTGTAACGTCCCTTTACTGATACAGATTCCGTGTATCATGACACATCACTGCACTTTCACAGCACTGGTGTGGATAAGTGTCTTTCGTCATGAATGATGGTGATGAAGTGTGTGTGTGTGGTTTGGCTGAGAACATTAAAAAAACTGAGCCAACCTTGGATAGACAGCAGGATACATTGCTTTGTGGTTTCCTTTTGTTGGATTTGATTGTAAGAAAAATGTTATTTGTAATTGCTTTGTTGTTGCTGTGGTAGTCAAGCAGCCGGAGGGCTGTGGAGGGATATTACAAGGCCAGCTTTTCTCACTCATAGGCCAAGTCCCAGCTTGTGTGTGTGTGTGTGTGTGTGTGATTGTTAAAGGAATCTCAGATGAAGGATTATAGCGAGGGGGGTATGTGGGATATGCATATGACTCATTTGTGAGTGTTTCTTCACTGTGTGTTTGCATGAGGCTGCTGTGTTTTCACCTCACCTTTAAAATCCCAGTTCATTACTCGCTCAAATCCCACTGTGAGTGACCTGCTAAAACCTTTCAGAAGCTCAGGAAATCAGACTCAGGGTTATGTATATATTAGGTGGCTAGTTTAGCAGAGACATCTATCTCGTACCACCTCTCAGTGGCCACTTTATCAGACACACCAGCCCTATAGAGTCACAGCAGAAGACTGTTGTCCATCTATTGCTGGGAATGTGGTCATCCCCATCTTCCTCCTTCATCATTGGACGAGCCCCCAGAAGCTGACCACTGATGAATGGTCAGAGGATGGAGAACCCGGACTCATGGGGCATAAGAAGTAGGTTTCTGATAAAGCGGATGATTCGTGTAACCTCAGGTAGATCAGGTACAAATGACCCAAGTGCTCATTTAACACTTTCGGATTTGAGCTTGTTCTGAGTTGAAGTTTCAAACTGAAGTGGCAGTGGTGGGCTTTTTTAAACTTTTGTCTGTCTGAATGTGTGTGTGTTTGTGTGTGTGCGTGTGTGTTTTCTGTTTGTGTAGAATGCACACCTCCACCACCACCTGTAGCCTTGGTTCTGCAGATGAGAGTGCAGTAGTCCAAGCTGACGATGCGCTGAAGACCGTCCACCTGGAGCTCACTGAAACCTGCCTGGACATGATGGCTCGCTATGTCTTTTCCAACTTCTCTGCCCTCCCAAAAAGGTGTGTGTGTGTGCGCGCTATAAAAATAAAGCAGTAATTAAATAATGGGACAGAATGCACTGCTTAGCACTAGTCTTTGTAGAAGATACCGGGTGATGAGGCTATGTTTCTCCAGGTCTTCCATTGCTGAATTCTTATTGGCTGGAGGACCCAGCATGACCTGGCTAGTGGGCAACAAACTAGTTACCATAACAACCAGTGGTGGGTCACGAACCCAAACCCTGCTGGGGCTCGACATGGCCGAGAGACCTGGTGGAGGAGAGATGACCAGGTAACTAACCCCCACACACACTTTTTTTGATGCTGTTTTTCTGTTTCATAAATACTGGCTGCCTCCTTCACTTGACTACATTGTTTACATATTGTTCACCAGCATTGTTTTACTTACTCACTCACTTTGCACTTTTACTTAACTATTAATCTACATGAAAGCACAAAATCTTGAATGTTTTCTTGCCAGTTACAATAAATTAATATATTTTGTCACTACTAGGTTTTGTTTTCATTAACAATAATAGCAGTGGTGAAACAGGGTTATCAGTGTGTACAAAACAGAACGCTGTCAGGAATATAATTCTCATTACTTGTTAGTAACAACAGATCTAAAACCTGAATCCTTTTGAATCCTCCATTAACAGTTTTCATACCACTGTCATACTGTCTCAAAATATTAACACTATATACGATATTACTGTGAGGTCTCATATCTACAAGTGTGGGTTGAATAAAGGGTTTTTGGCGCTGTGCAGTTCAGCTCAGCACAGTCAGCTTCTGAGAGAGCACAGTGACTGATGCTGGAGGAGAAAAGTTAGATATAAGATGGTTCTACACTGTTTAGGACAGGGATGGGCAAACACTGAGACTTAAAAAAATTGACAGGTGGGGATTTAATTATTTTACTTCTTTAATTAAATAATTAAATTATGTGAACATTTATGCATGAATGTGATTTTTGTAATTTTATTTTTAAATATTTGTTTAAAACCAATACAGAGTTTGAAGCAGCACTTCCAACAAAAGTCAATGGTTTATGTGTGACGACTTAAACTAGCCGAGTGGTTAGCTCACACTGCCGTAATCGGTGACTTCAGAAGGGTAGTAGCACTCAACTTAATGGCAAATGTGACGAATGAATATCAATAGACTTCAGGTAGGGAGGTTAGTAGTGTTCTAGTGGACTTAATGTGAAATTAATGCGGTTTTGGATAATTTTGTAAATAATGAAAGGGCTGGATTAAACAGCCTAAGAGGCAGTATATGGCCCGGCCCACAGCCCATAGTTTGCCAATCGCTGGTTTAAAAGCACAGCTAGCGCTAAGACACTTGTGATTTAGCACACCACAGCAGATGGTTTTCCAATGAAACTGAGGCTCAAATCACACACATTTAGAGATAAAGCCTCATAGCGGTGAACACAAAGTCAAGTGAAGGGTCTTCTGAGTATTTTGTCTGTTTTCAGCTACATTGCTCTGTTTTTTTTTTAACCCAAACTCAAAGCAGAGAATGAATAAATATTAAGAAACAGCTCTATCGGAAAGAAGACTGAGCTGATTTTCTTCTTTACGCTGCCCCCTGCAGGTCAGACCCAACTCTGCACAGACAAACCAAGGAGGCTCCAGCCAAACTGGAGTCCCAGTCCTCACAACATCTCAACAGAGCCACACGCATCAGAGTCCGCTCCATGTCTGGTAACACACACACACACACACACGGCCCCCTTCATAACACTTGAAATATGTGTGTTCTGGACAGTTAACGTCACTGATATATTGGAGAAGGTCTTGTTCTACACTCCCTCACTTAGTCTCTCTTTTCTCTTTCTCTCTCTCTCTTTCTGTCTCTTTCCTCTCACCCTTTTTCTTTCTCTCTATTCTCTCATTCTTTCTCACTTTTCTCTCTCTCTCTCAAGGTGGTCATGCTCTTCGAGCAGGTCCAGCTCAGAGCCTCAGTCCATTGGTGTCTCCCTCAGATGGAGAGTTTGGTGGTCCACTGCCCCCTCCAGGACCCCCGCTGGATGGGTCAAACTGCCCTAGAGCTGCTGAAGAAATGTCCCAGCCCAACCCTGCTGCCCTCCCTGTGAAAGATAAGACTGGGCTGGCTGAGTTTGTACCCATGCTGACCCAGGGGTGGGCTGAGATCTTCATACGCAGACCTTCAGGTGACAAGTGTGTGTGTGTGTGTAAGAAAACAGTTTTTGGGTCTGAATTCACCTTCTCTGGGTTTGCAGTGGAGTTAAGGCTGATACTTAACCACAAAACTGTTCTTTTTATTTCTTCTGCCCACGTATCACTGAAAGATATGACAATCCACGGTTCATTAACACCCACTCACAGAGCTGCAGGGGGGGCACATTTGAATGTGGTGCTAATAATACACTGCCTTAATGGAGTTTTCACCCTGACAGTGTCCTTTATCTCTGCGTTTAATACGTGTCTTTAGGGTAAAGTGTCCCGAGTCTGAGCCGAGTGCCCTCCGGAGCCGCTCTCCTCCTGTTTTTCTTCTCCCCACTCGGAGCCATGGACTTTTTTTATTTGAAAGGTTTTTCATACCAGACTCTTGCCTTTCTGCCGGTCCCCTGTGGTTCACACTCTAATTCTCAGTGGATCAGGCAAAGACACGTTTCTAACTCACTCATCTCAATTCTACACGCTCCCTGCTCCAAATGTACACATCTGCTGCTCTCCCTCTGCTCTCTTTATCCTCTCCGCTCATCACGCTCTTCCTTTCTGTCTTTTTGTTTTTCTATCTCTTCTGTTTCTTTCTTTCTGTTCATTTGTTTGTATCTTCTTATTTTCTTGCTTTCTCTCCTGTCTTCCTCTCCTTTCTTTTCTTTTTCTTTCTTTTTTCATTCTTTCTTTCTTTGCTTTCATCCTCCTTTCTTTTTCTTTCTCTGTCATCTTTTCTATCTTTCTTTTTCTTTTCTTTCATTCTCTCCTTTTTCTTTCTGTCATCTTTTCTTTCTTTCTCTGTCGTGTTTCTTCCTCTCATTTTTCTGTCTTTCTTTCTCTCCTTTCTTTCTTTCATTCATTCATTTGCTCAATTTCACCTCTGGTTTTCTTTCATGTCTCTGTTGAACACTTTATTTCTCTACTCCTCTATTACCTAGTGTGGTCTTCATTTATCTTTCTCTCATTTTTTCACTTTGCTCTCCTATACTGCTTTTTTGCTCCCTTCCTATCAATTCTCAATTAAAATACTCACTTTCTCACTTCTTTATATTGAAATGTCTTCTCTCTCTCACGTTGCTCTTGGACATGAATTAGTTAAAGTTATGTACATTTCACTGTGTTAGATAACAGCCTCTGCAGATGAATCAGCGTGTTTCTCCTCAGTTGTCTGGTAAATATAGTGATATACTCAACCCTGTGATGTGATGTTTTTAATTGCTGAAAATAATGCGTGAGCGACAGAAGAGCCTGACTGGCCCGAGGGACGCTTTCCCACAGCCTTTAAAAAGGCCTCATTTAAAGCCTGAACACACACAGGCCTTTCTCAAATGAAACCTGACGTCTTAAGCCTTGACGTTCACCTAATTTTGGCCTCTGTTGAATTAGCTCTGTAAATGCGTGTCCTACACTCTCCTCTAAGATGGATCCAGATTGTCTGAGCACATCCTGCGCCTGGCTGAGATGGGGCAGCCATGTTGTGAGAGCAGGCTGCCAGATGTTTCTCCACATGTTGAATAAATGGATATCGCTTTGGGCTAATCGAGTAGTCCCAGAAGCCATCACAACAGAGGGTCTACTGATGTTGATGGATTTGTTTTTATCGGAGCTCTGTGTGATCTGAAGATGGTCCTGCGGTGGTAGCAAAACAGATGTGCTGCAGAGTCTGATGGGGTAGTAGTGAGGATTGCGCTAAAAGATAAGTGAAAGATAAGACCACACTTTTCTTTGTATATCTTCCAAAGCTATAGCTAGAAAACGAAATGGATAAAGAATGAGTGAGCTTGCACCAGGACTGAACATTTGGACTGAGGTTTTATGGACTTCCTAGTTCTTAACATGAGTCTAAACTTAGATTGTGAGAAGCAGAGATATATATGTTATATAAATTACTGCATCCGAATCTTTGTGATGCTCGACTAAGCTTTAAAAGGGAGAATGGAGTCTTTCGACGTTGCTTCTCCGTGCTCAGCACTACAGAAAATGCACTATAACTTTTGGAGGAGGGTACGACCTCCCCCTTGATTTCAGGACAGTGCTGTAAAAGTGAATTACACTCTGCAACTGTAGGGGGTGTTCAAGAGCAAAAATATAAAATCTTATCTATTCTTTCATTCATTGTCTGTAACCCTTATCCAGTTCAGGGTCACGGTGGCGACACACACTCTCACATTCACTCACACACTCAAACCAGAGCACCTGGGGGAAGCCTATGTGGACACAGGGAGAACACACCAAACTTCTCACAGACAGTCACCCGGATCGGGACTCGAATCCACGACCCCAGGATCGTGAGACAGAGACACTGCCTGTTGCGCCTATGGTACAAGCTTACAGAACCTAGGGTCTTCCATCCAAGGGCTTACAAGGGCAGACCCTAGTTGGCTGCAAAGCTCAGCCAATAGCAGGTATTTTGAGAGGGGTATGACCACAGGCCAAATCTTACCTACTGTGTCCTTAAATAAATGAAGGGGGGTGTGTTTGACTCTGAAGATTTGATGGATGGTCATGTACATTAAGGCAATAATAAAAGTATGCAGTGCTAAAAGTGTAGCGTGTGTGTGTGTTGTATAGGTACCACCAGTTGGCTGATGTGTCTGGAGAACCCGCCGAGTCCATTCTCCTCAGAGTTGGGGAACATGCCTCTACAGGAGCTCTCCAGTGTCCTCATGGCCATGGAAGGAGTCAAAGAACCTCAGACTGACCAGCCTAGTGCCCCCTGTGATGCCCCCCAGAGCCACAGCAAGCCCAGCCTTATCCAGCGATCGAACACAGGTGAGAGTTAAGGCCAGACAGACATACATCGTCGATCCCTGAGTTCAGTCTGAAAGATGAGGGGCCTTTATAACACAAAGGTAGAAGGTTCGTAAACACCAGCGTTTCTTCTGAAATCATGGGATTAAGTCACAGTCTGTTCCTCTTTTGCTGCAGTAACAGATTCTACTCGTTATGTGTATGAACATTAGCTGTGAGGATTTGATGGTGCATGTTGGATTAGTTTTGGATCACAAACGCCACTCCAACTAACCCCAAATGTGTTTGATGGAGGTCCATCGCTCCAGAGAACACAGTTCCACTGCTCCACAGCCCAGGGCTGGAGGGCTTTGACGGCAGTCCGATCCTCACACACCATCTTCCTGTGTGTAGTTTAAAACCTTCCCAGAGGAGTAGATGGTACAACCGCAGCGAAATAGGACAAACTCCCAATGAATGCCCTGATACCTACCAAAAATTTGCTGTAAATTCTTGGAGAAACCACAGAAGTGACTCCAGTTCAGTCCAAACAGCAAGGATCATGGGTACAGAAATGCTGCGCATGTTCTGTTGTTGTTGTTACTCTTGTTCCTGCTGTCTCTACCTCGTGTTTTTGTTTCATTCCTTTGTTTGTGTTCATCTCTTTTAACTGTGGTTCTGCATTGCACTTTCCAAAGGATCCATAGTAATGCGCCTCAATTTAGCCCAATGTTTGTGTGCGTGCTTTGGTTATTTAATGAATCTGAACATTTTGCAGGGAATTGGACTCGCTGTGTACTTCTCTCTTCAAAACGAGCTTCAGCATGAGGCCGCCCCTGAGTGAACAAAGGAAAAATGATCAAGCCAAAGCCCCGAAATCACTGAGCCTCCCAAATGGCCACAGTTAAAAGATGAGGCAGTTGTGAAAGGTCGTTGTTGACCAGTCTGAATAGACGTGTCCTTGTTTAAACTCGAATACAAGTAGAGCGTTCAGGGTTTCTGTGGGTATTTTTAAATTTTTTTTATCAGACGTGAATGCTACGATGCTGGTGACCTGATCAATCGAGACGCATGTTAATGCCAGCTGTGAACACCATTCCTTTGTTTCCATAAACTCTCCTAAAAGGTATAAATAAAGATGAGGGAGATCACATCACCAAAACACAGCCTCCAGACGCCTCGTTCTATTTCACACTTCTGTTATGCAGTGGAAAATGGACACAGGGACTTTCACAGAATGCAGAGAGTTATGGGTTCGGTTTAGGGATGTGCACGGAATACTCAAGACAGTATCTGAAAACTGAAATCACTATCTGAGTATCTGCCAGAGGATTGAAGACCACCACAAAGAGAGTAGAAAGGATAAACAAAGAAAGCTAATGCCAACATGATGATAACTTATTTTATACATGAGTGGAAACTAGGGCTGCGCCGTATCGCATCATTTGGGATAATGTTGCTGTAATTTGTAAAACAGTTTAAAGAAATAAATCAATACTGTGCTAAGAGTGATATTCGGACTTGTTTACAAAATGAGGTCAGGTTAATTGGCATATGTTAATTACGGGGCTCATTACCTCGAGAAGAAGCACCCAGTTAAGTACAAGAAAAGTTAAAAACCCCACAAGGAGAGGTCAACAGACAATGAGAGCTCTAACCCAAGCAGGTAGACCCCACAGACTCATTATATTATCTTTTCTGTATTTGGTTTGTTATTAGATATATAGGTAGATTTATATGCTACGTTTTATACATCCATGTCTTATCACCAAGAATATCGTTATAGCCAGAATACCCTGAAATATCATGATATAATTTCAGGGCCATATCGCCCACCCCTAGTGGAAACTGGAATTTTTTATTTTTTTTGGGTCGCACTGTTTGGAAGAACGATGCGCAGTGATCATTTGTGGGACTCACAAACAAAGGGGATTTCCTCCTACTGGAGGAAACTGGACTTTTTATTGTTCCAGGTTCTGGACCTTTGGGTCTCCAATCGATGAACTGTTCACTAACTTTTACGGCTACTCGAATATTAAAAATCATTTTGAATGCACATCCCTAGTTCGGATTAGTAACTGAACCACACCATACCGCTCTGTCCAATGGAAAAACATCGTTAGTTTCCAATAATTAATATTAATGATAGGTTAAAATACAGTCAGTGCTCCCAAAAAAGAACTGGGCAGTTAGTATTCTCCTCCAAGCGTGTTGAACTGTCCGTTGGGTTTTGTGTTAGTGGCATTTGGAAAAGCATGTGCTGCCTTCGCCCTTCCCACTCGAGACCAAGACGATGAACCTTTCAGTTTCTGTCCTTCATTTTGCTGTTGTTTTTTTTTTGTTGTCATCTCTCGTTTTTGTGTCCTCTGCTCTCTCTCTAAGCTCCCAGTGTTGATTGGTTGTTGTGTTTTATTTGTTTGTTTTCATTGTTGTTTTTGTTTTTCCGTTTGTTTGTTTACTCCTGCTGGGTGTGTCGCTGCAGTGGGCTCTCTCTGCTCTCTCTGCCCCTTCGATCAGCCAGGCAGGTTACATAGGAGTATATCCTGGGCAGGTATATCTTACCTGTGCGTGTGTGTCTGTCTCTCTCTCTCTTTTTGACTCTCACACATTCTATCTCTTGCTCTTTCTCTCTCTCTCTCTCATACACACACACACACACACACTCTTTCATCTTGGTCTTATTAACGCTCAGTGAGAGTGTACTATGTAAAAAGACGGAAAACTATAACCAATCAGGATCAGTAATTTATCAATCAGCAAATGACAATGAGAAACCAATCAAGTTATTAGATTGGTGACTGATTTGTCTTAATGGAGTGGTAATTGTTCTCTTCACCTTTCCTGGACCCTTCTCTTGTGTCTTTTGACTCTTTTGTGTCTTGTGACCTTTGTTGGAGAATGTGACGTGAGAAGCAGCAGTCAAGCTCAGACCTTTTACCCGAACAGTTACAGGCCTTATGACATTTACAAAATCTTTTTGTAAAGGTGACACATTCTACCCCTTTTCAAAGAGTGAACACAGTTCTGAGGTCGAAATGAAACATTTGTGACCTGCTTTCGTCAAAACACCCCAACGATCAAACCCCACAGCAGCGTTCTCCCCCTGTATAAAAAGCCCCGTTCAGAGCGCCTGCTCTCAGCACCTGTTCCTTTAAATGATAATGGGCCGCTCGCTGTTCAACCCGACTCCAAGCGCACAGCAGTGAGGACAAGGAGCAGAAGCTCTGGTTTTTAGCCATTTTCACTCTGTTCTCTTACTTTGATTTTGTGCTCTCACATAAATGCAGGTTCAGAGTTGGGATTGGAGAGCTTCAGACCAGGTGGCGTGCAAAATTGAGAGTGGTCTTGTTTCACAGTGTGAGGGTTGTTGGGCTCCAGATTCACACATTAAGTGATTACATTGTATGCCCTTTTTCAAATTTTAATCAAATACTGAAATTACAGTCATTTTAATGTTCTATTAAAATCAAGAAGGTCATTATAAATGATTCCACCTCAGTTCACAAAATCTCCCCCCCACTATTTGTCCAGTGGACAGAGGTCTAATCTTGAGTGTTGCTGCTTGAATAACTGAACAGAGGACAGTATATATGTCAGTGGCACTACATATATATATATATATTTGCTTGTGCTTGAGTGTTTTTCTCTAAAACTGAAGAAATCATTGACAATCCTAATGGAGCATCTGCTTTTAGTCCTTGTGTGAAGCCTGTGTGTGAGATTATGCAGATCAGCGTGTTTTGATCTTGTCTAATTGACCGCTGTTTGTTTCAGTAGCTAGCGCAGTGGGAATGTAGACGAATGATGGCTTGTGTTTGTGGTTTCATGTAACGGAACGTAGCGTCTGTGTGTGTCACTGCTGCGTTGATCAGTGTGGCTTTATTATTTCTTGTTTGTGTTCTTCGGTCTATCAATGATCTGATTTCTTTGGCTTTCCGTAGCTAGTTTTTATACCACTGCTCTTTGTGTTTTATGCTAATAGCCCCCTGTTATTAACCCTGTTTTCCACCCCCCTCCCTCCACAGACTCTGTGGTGGTTTTAGAGGAAGGTGTACAGGGCAGAGGGCCTGATACACCCTCTGATTCTGGAGAAATACAGGAGTTTGAGGCCATTTCTTCGGAGCCCATCTTCATGAGCACTGAGCAGATCACCAAGACCCCAACCTCCATGCTGAGCAGAGTGAGTTCATGTGAATCTAAAGCAAGTGAAGTGTAAGCTCTAGGGATTTGAGAAACTGCAGATAAACAATCAGAATTTAAGCCATGTGTGAGGATTTCACCGTCTCTACACAGGAAAATAAAGAGTTATTTATAATCACGGTTAATAGTGTGCTACCACAGGGTTCAACACCCTTTACAGGACCACCAGAGGTTTCAGAAACAACTGGAAACACACCATAATTTTTAAAGGAACACTAGATAAGATTTTTTTTTTTTTGCTCCCTGGCTCCCCCTACATTCAAAGAGTGTAATTCACATTTACAGCACTGGGTGGCTTCCTACTCTCTCTTTAAAGTTTAATTTCAGTTTCTGCTGTGCTGAGCCCAGATTAGCAACATCAGTGGCTCTATTCATGTTCAAACTGAAGTTATAATTTTAAGGTAAAAAACATTGCTTTAATACAGAAAACAGAAAAACGCGAAAAGTAGAAATGTAAATCCCTGCCATCAAATTTAGATCATAGTAAAACTGTGACAAACACAAACACAGTCTGGATTGAAAGGTTTGAATCTGCTCTTTCAAGCGACCACCTTCATTTGAATCTGTGAGCTACGAATAAGAAAAAATCAAAATAACTTCGTGAAGGGGTGATTCAAGGCATATACAACATGAATCACCAAATTAGGTCAATAACCAAGCTGTTGAGAGTTATAGTCACTGTATTATGTTTGAGGAAACGGTAGAAAACAATTCAAATGCTGTGTTTACATTCTGACACTGATAAAACGCATTTCAATATCCAAAATCAAATGAGTTCAGTTTCTGGCGTAGTCTAGTGAAGCACAGATTTCATTATCAGATTTTATTATTTGATGTATTTATTTATTTATTAAAGACTATAATGACAATAACGTTCTCTTAAACATCTCAGACCAGAGTTGCGCTGATAACTGGTCCTTCTGTTTCCATCCTCCCCCTACAGTCCTCCTCCACCTCCAGTCAAGATGAAGAGAAGTCCACTCTGGAGGAGGTCAGTGAAGGCGGGATCCCAATCGACCAGCCGCCCTTGACCTTCTCCAGCGCCGCAGCGGATTCAGACCTGACCTTCCCTCACTCTCAAACTCTCAACAAGTCCAGCTCGTCTCCAGAGCTCCAGACCCTCCCTGAGGCTTTTGCGAAAGCTGTGAGCTCTGGATTCGGAGACATCCCCAGGTCCTGGACTCCAGTGGAGGGGAAGGTCCTTCCAACTCAGGCCTCAACTGAGAGAGAGGGTTCAGCAGACGCTGGGGGGCAGGGAGAAGGCCTGGGCTCAGCTGGACCCCCCAGCATCAGTGCCGCATCGAGTGTGTCCACGTCCTCTTCCTCTGCGTCTAAGATGAAGCTGGAGTTCCCCAGCGTACAGCCAGGAGCGCTCTCCCCCAGTGGGCACCGGCCTCGTGGGCACACCATCTCCGTATCTGCCCCCTCCTCTCGTAGGGAGAGGAAATCGGAGCGAGACTCCTACCACAACAGAGGGGGACCCAACAACGCAGAGAAGAGCTCCGGACTAAGCCCCAGGTAAAAACCCTGCCAGACTGAGTGAGGAGTAGTTCAGGCTAAGGCTGTAGGAACGTCTTGATTGACTGGTCCTGGGTATGTCCTCACCAGGTGGGTGTATTCTTGCTGCCATGTCTGAAAGAAAACAGTTCCTCAGTGACAGAGACAGCTTTGATAAAAAGTGAACTAGAGCTGTCATGCTTCTGTTATGAGATGTCCATGGTAGTTCCAGTTTGTGTAGAAATTTGTATTAAAAAGATTTAACAGTAATTACATATAAAACTATTAAAACCCAAAGGAATTCATTTCCAAACTAATCATCTTGGTGTTGAATTGACAGTCCAAATTGAATACATCTTAATTTAATTGTTTGTCAGTTTACTAGAGAGGATGAGACGGACGTGAGAGCGAGGATAGCCTTATTTTATTGTCCCATAAAAACAAAGAGCAAATGCATCCTTAATAATGCACTTCAGTCTGCGTTACTGCCATTAATCAGGCTCTACACTCGCTAACACACAGAGGCACGTCATGTGTTGCCGGTGTTTGCTGAAGAATTTCCTCAGATTGCCTTTATTCCTCTGCAGCAGCTCCTGCCCGAGCACAAGGCTGGTTTCTCATCTCTCATCAGAATAGCTCCTAATGCCAGTGACGTAACATTAATAATCAGAGAGAAGTGGTGCGAGCCGATTGAATTTCCTGTGATGCGTGTTCCCTTCATGTGGCCGAGCTCTGACTTGAAAAAGTGGATTTGATCCTTGACTCAGCTGGCGGCCGCTTTTCGCTTAATAAAACCCCCTGAGCTGTGATGGCCGCTCTTATTAAAGTAAATGAGAGGAGGTGACGGGCCATTCCCCCTCCTCCGGCACCGCACCATCGAGAAAGAAATGTTTTATTTTTCTACCTGCATATTTCAGTAGTCATTTTATGGAAGTCCATCTGTTTGGTCAGTTGCTTTCCTGACGCAAAATGTCTAATAAAGGGGACATACTATGGAATAAGAAAAAAGTGCATTTTAATATAGCAATCTGGAGCCCACCAATGTGTATAGTTTAAAACTAAACCACTCAGTTTTTATCAACCCAAGTCTGAAAACATGGGAGGAAATGGAGCCGTTCTGATTATATGCTACACCTTACATCAAGTGCAGAGACTTTAAAATTGAAAATTCTCCCACCCCTTTGTCAGAGTCTCTCCAACTACAGCGCTGCATGTGTTTGTGAGAACACAGATGAGAGCCGAGCAAAAACAGCTAAAAACCAGAGCTTCTGCTCCTCGCTCTTCTCTGCTGTGTACTCAGGGTCGGGGTGAACAGCGAGCGGCTCATTATCATTTATAGGAACAGACGCTGAATCCAGCGTTTCTGAACAGGGGCCAGGCTAGAACGCTGCTGTGGGGTTTGATCCTCGTGGTGTTTTGACCAAAGCAGGTCACAGCTGTTTAATTAGGAACCATTGTAGGTTTGTAATGAAATATCTGTGACCTGTTTCGTCAACATACGGTCATGGAGAAGGGGGAGAATGTGTCTCCTTTAATGTCCTGGAAGCTTCCAAACTTCAAGGGTGGAGCAGCCATAACAAACCTTCCTGTATAATCACAACAGAGGAGGATTCACGGGAGCAGATGTTAATATAACAGCAGCTGCTTCTGTTCCTCAGCTTAAAGCCAAGGCTAATATAATTAGCTTCATACAGGGGAATAAGGTCATTGCTACTTGAGGGGCCGCTCATAACAGTCTCTGCTCTTCAGTGCATCTGCGACGTTATCACAAACACAGGTCGTGGTGTTATTGCACCCTGTTTGCTGAAGTAATTTCAGAATACTTTAGGCGCAGTATTGCTGTGATCAGTCTTACAGCTAACCGCTGCAGAGGGGCTCTGGTTTGGCTGAAATGAGCTGTCCTCTGGTAATTAAATCCAGGATTATCAGGAGAGGTGCTTTGTAAGAGTTTCAGCAGGGTCTTGTTTTGGGGGGGACTTTCAAGCTTTTAAATGTCTTTAATTACCGTCCGTTCTGCTTTAGTGCTCTTCATGGACTCTTCCAGCTCATGTCTCTCTGACAGTGTGTAATTGGTTTGGCTTTTTCTTCTTGTAAAGATGTTTTGGGCTTGTTTTTGTGGTACATGGTTTACTTGTGAGTAACAATGCTGATAGTTAGTATGTAAATTTAGGGACGGGCGGTATCTGCATTTTTCCATACCGTAATACCGCCTCAAAATATTATCACGGTATTATACGGTATTCCCGTGGGGAGGGGGTGCTCTGTCAGACTGCGCTGAGCCTTATGTCTCTGAGCACGAAGTCGAGTGAATTTAGCTAAACACAGCCCGACAGGGCACACTGACGATAAAAGCTAATTTCAGCAGCTTGTGCTGAAGGAGCAGACAAGTTTGAAAATAAGGGAAATTAGATGGCTTTACACTGTTTAGAGACACAGCTGACGCTAACGGGCACTTGTGGTTTAGCACACCACAGCAGTTTTTCAGAGGCTCAAAACACATATTTAGAGGATAAAACCGTATACCTGTGAGCACAAAGTCGAGTGAAGGATTTTCTAAGAATTTTGTCTGTTTACAGCTTTCTTTCTCTCTTTTAAAACAAACTCAGCGTTAAACTTACATCTGTAGTGGGCTACAGGGCTGGTGTTTTTCTCCAACCGTTTTCAGCCCGTGACATCAGCAGTCAATGAGCTCCCACAGCGCCCCCTCCCTGTGACTCTTATTGGACCTCAATGAATATTTCACATTATTTTAGTTACTGACATATATAAGTATGAATTAAATGAAAATAGCAGCTTAATTTGCTTTAAAACTGACAATTTTATTAAATTGACGGAAAAACCCGAGCTCGCTACGGAAATTCTTGAACGCAACCGTGACGTCACCGGTGGACAACCGCTGAACAACGCCGCGGTAAAACACCGTTATGACCGATTTGCAAGCTAATTCCTTGAATTATTAAGAAATAACATGTTTTCTGACTATCAATAAACACAATTTAGGAACTCAAATTCCACTGTATTTACTTGTTTGACACTTTCATAGAGCTGGGGCTTAGCCTTTAAAGACACAAAACAGAAATTTGACACACCACATACACGTCATAAATACCGCCCTCATTTTAAGATACGGTCCACATATCATTATACCGCCCAATCTGATGACTGACCAATAGGAATCTCCATCTGTTCTGTTCTTATTGGACAGGCCTGCTTTTAAATTATCTATCTCGCTTAGTAGTAAACCCATCTGGTGTTGTATCAAAACATCTCTCTTTAGTAACACACTGTGAGGTTTGGTGTCTTTGCTCCTGGGCTTTGGGTCCTGAAATCAAGGAGGGGGGATTCTTCCCTTCTTTCTGCAGTACTGAGCCCAGAGTAGCAACGACGGGGCCTCTATTCCCTCAATTACAGCTCAGTGGAGCATCACAATGATTCTGAATGCTGTGATTTTAAGATAAAAATACTACCTGGTATTGCTTTAAAGATTTCGGTTTGAGAGACGCGAATGTCACCTTTCACTCTCTCTTCTGATCTGAACACATCCACAGCAGTGTGTGCGTGTGTAGGGAAAGGAATAAATAGAATGAAGTTTAAACCTAAAGTTTCTGTGTTTGTTTTCTTTATTGTGTTTGTAGGTAAGGTGAAGTAATGTTCTCTACTTGTTTCTCTTCAGTTTTGTGTTTCTGCAGCTCTACCATTCACCATTCTTTGGCAATGAGGCCAACAAGCCCCTCCTGCTGCCCAAATCTGAGGTCAGCTCACAGTCCGTCCACATAGTTTGTGAAATAATGGGTTGTATAAAAATGTTAAAAATGTTAAATAAAAAGCACTAAAATTGGAGAATAGTTCTGTGTGGAGACCATGTTGGCTTAACCTTTTCATTTAAATCATTAAAACCTGTCACTCACCCTGGGTTGTTTTCATACAGCCATGTCTAGTATAAATCAGAACCTTTTTTACTGGTAAGTTACTTGCCTAAGGGCTGGAAAACGCACTCTTTTTAATTTTTGGTTTCTCTGTCTCCAGCTGATTGATCGAGCTGTGAAAGTGTTGGATCAGATGCCACCATACGACACTCATAAAATCGGAGTGGTGTTTGTGGGACCTGGACAGGTAAGACTATAAATCCCAGTAAAAGTTTCTAATCACACACTGTCCTTTACATCTTCCAAGATCCAGAATATGCCTCTTTCATACTTTTTTTTTTCCCTATTGATCTGAAGTTGATCGATACATATCCAGCAATTTATGGCAGCTTTGTAGGACCCTGCACAATAACACCTGCAACTGATGTTTGTACTTTATTCTCACTCCATTTTTAGCAGGTTTTTGTTGCAAGTTCATAGAAAAACATTCAGAAATCGATGCACAGCTACAGTTGTAGTCTACCGAAAGGACACAATTATATCGGCCAGTGAAAGGTCACACTTTAAACCCTGCTCTCAGATTCATCTCCTCATCGTTCCGTCCAAACTGCTTGAGAAAATGGATACGAGAGAAATCACAAACCCAGGCTCAGGTTTTTCAGCGGAGGATGGTGTAAACCGTGGTGCAGATTTAATACAAATATTTAAATACGAATGCAAGTGAAACCTAAAGTGTAAAAACAAAGGTAAGTGAAATGGATGAGCTGAATCTGGAGTGTACACCTGCAGTGCTCATGGAGAACTGTCTTGTTTTGGTGTGAAGGCGAATAACGAGGTGGCGATTCTGTCGAACGAGTACGGCTCGAATCGTTACGCTCGCTTCCTGACTGGTTTGGGGAAGCTCATCCACCTGAAGGACTGTGACCCAGACCAGATCTTTCTGGGAGGACTGGACCACGGCAGATACGCTGATGACGGAGAGTTCACCTACTGCTGGCACGACGATATCATGCAGGGTTAGTGTGTGTCTCAGGACAAATATGCTGTTACACATGGGGGGGTCAATGTTTGTGCACCTCTGATCAAAAGATTTCTCCTCCTTTGCTTTTAATCGTAAAAATATGAAATAAAAACTTTTACATAAAGTAACAACACACAAAGCAGTGGATGTCCTGACAAATATAGTAATACGGTTAACCTTGTCTTTTTGTGTGAAATTCATATTTTAAACAAATAAAAAACACAATGCCATGAGTTTAATGCCCTCCCATTTGTCTTTGGCATGTTCAATATATATAAAGAAAGGAATATGACCGTGTTTAGAGCTGGTTTATGGACTTCACCTTCCTCAGGGCTTTGTTACACAATGTGTTTGTGTGTTTATCTCTCCTTCAGCCATTTTCCACATAGCCACACTGATGCCCAACAGAGAGAGTGATAAAAGCTGCTGTAATAAGAAACGACACATTGGGAATGACTTTGTGGTGGTGGTTTACAATGACTCAGGAGAAGAATACAAACTCGGTACTATTAAGGTGAGACACACACACACACACACACACACACACACAATCATGTATCTCTGAAATGTGGGGACATTACATAGACTTCCATTCATTTTGTGGAGACTTACCAATGAACTTTTCCATACATTCTGGTAGTTTAACCCTAACCTTAATCCTCAGCCCAATCTTAACCCAGTTTTCAAACCTGCTTTACCTTAAAGTATACAGGTGCTGGTCATAAAATTAGAATATCATGAAAAAGTTTTATTTATTTCAGTAATTCCATTCAAAAAGCAGGTGTTTTGAGTTAATTCGCTGATTAGAGTGTGGCACCAGGTGTCTTCAATATTGAACCTTTTCACAATATTCTAATTTTCTTAGATTCTGAATTTGGGGTTTTCATTAGTTGTCAGTTATAATCATCAAATTAAAAGAAATAAACACTTGAAATCTATCAGTCTGTGTGTAATGAATGAGTATAATATACAAGTTTAACTTTCTGAATGGAATTACTGAAATAAATCAACTTTTTCATGATATTCTAATATTTTAACCAGCACCTGTAATGATTTTCATTGTGGGGACCAAAATGAGTTTGTAAACAGGTTTTAGTTTTCAAAATGTGATATATTCCTGGTGAAAAACAGGGAATTTCGATTCTCTTGGTTCTGTTTACATTCAGTAGTCTTTTAAGATGGAACAGTGTGTTTGAGGAAAAAAAATGTCAGTTGTATGTGTGACGCTGAAATTGATCTTGTCTGGTAGTTTTTATTCATAATTCCCACAGAAACACATTTGTAAAACAAGTTGTTTAGTTTTGTAGCACTTTTCATTTCATTTTCAACTTTCATGCAGTTAGCAGTCTCCTGAATTAAGAGTCAGTCCGACACAGCAAAAATAAGTCGTTACCAACCTAGGGAGAGATCCTTTTTAAACCTGTTTACTGACACAGGCTTTGTAAACACATTAGACTGGTTTCAAGCACAAACAAACTGGACAGCAGCAAATGGTGAGGAAACATCTTCTGAATGATATTAAAGACATTTAATTTTATTATTATTATTTTATTATTATTTTTTTTTTTTTTATTAAAATCGTAGATGTCACCTTTTATGGGCTTATATTTCCATGATACGTAATTGGTTTCAAACCACAGGGATTATTGCACACACACACACACACACACACACACACACACAGCATTTGTACTGTATCTGATGAAGATGTTTGTGTTTGTTTAGGGCCAGTTTAACTTTGTGGAGGTGCTGATAAAGCCGCTGGATTACGAGAGCAATCTGGTCACTCTTCAGTGTCGCAGAGGTGATTACACCACCATACACACACTATGTGAAACTCCACTCACTCTCTGCTGTGTAAAACAGAGCTGAAGTTAACAAGATGTCCTGGGAGAAGTGGTGGTATGAATGACTGATGTTCTTGCAGAAAGACTTTAATAGCTGATATGTTCCCAACCGTTTCTCCGAGACGAGTTTTGTGCGTGCCCTCCCCAGAGAAATCACTCCAGCCAAATTTCAGTTCTGCATTCAGCCCATGAACCACACTCAGTCAGATGCAGTCCTCTGTTAAAAAAAATATATTTAAACATTATATATTATATTATATATTATATATATATTTGTCATGGACAGATTAATTAGTGTGACACCGTTAGCGCTACATTAAAGCCGAGTCTTCTCTTGTAAACAGTGGTTAGGGCAGTGGTGGATTACAGCTGAAGGAACAGATTAATCCTTTAATCATCTGAATCGCTAAGGACTCATCTCATTACACATTATTAACAGTAGAATAAATATTTAATGTGTTTATAAAACTCTTTAGAGAGATAATCTTCATAAAACGTAATCAATAACTTGTAGTAATTGTTCAGTATTTTGTATGAAGTGCTGAGTAATTCCCAAGGTATTTTATAGTAGTTACTGAAAATCTGGAATAATTACTGAGGATGATGTAGTAGTTACTGAATAATTCATAAAAACTCAGTAATTGAGTAATAGGCCATTTAAATATTTAACGTTAGATAGTGTGTGTGTGTGTTAGTTATATCACCATAAATCATCTGTCTTTAATTCCATTTTGCCCTTGTCTTTCAGACCTGGAGGGGTTAGTGGACACCACAGTAGCCAAAATTGTCTCCGACCAGAACCTTCCTCTGCTGGTCAGACAGATGGCCCTGCACGCTAATGTGAGTTCATTCTGTTTTCATATCTCTCTCTCCCCAGGGCTATTGTCTCTCTCTCTCACTCTCTCCCTGATGTACACATTGGCTGTGTGCCAGCTCATTCAAAGATCAAATTGTGCAGCAAATGATGGTGGAGTCAAACAATACCAGCATGATCTCAGTACCCTCGTTTCCGTCTTCACTTCCAGGTCTGGCATTTCACTGCGGATTGTTTCAACCCAAATGTATCCCTTCTGAATGAGATTCCCTCTTATTGCATAACAGATTGAGAACATACAGGTGCTGGTCCTAAAATTAGATTATCATGAAAAAATTGATTTATTTCAGTAATTCTACTCAAAAAGTGAAACTTGTGTATTATACTCATTCATTACACACAGACTGAGTGCTTATTTCTTTTAATTTGATGATTATAACTGACAACTAATGAAAACCCCAAATTCAGTATCTCAGAAAATTAGAATATTACTGAAGACCAATACAAAAAAAACAAACAAAGGATTTTTAGAAATGCTGCCCGACTGAAAAGTATGAGCATGTACAGCACTCAATACTTAGTTGGGGCTCCTTTTGCCTGAATTAAGTGCATCAATGTGGCGTTGCTTGGAGTTGATCAGTCTGTGGCACTGCTCAGGTGCTATATGAGTGCCCAGGTTGCTCTGACAGTGGCCTTCAGCTCTTCTGCATTGTTGGGTCTGGCGTATTGTATCTTCCCCTACACAATACCTCATAGGTTTTATGGGGTTAAGATCAGGCAAGTTTGCTGGCCAATTAAGAACAGGGATACCATGGTCCTTAAACCAGGTACTGGTAGCTTTGGCACTGTGTGCAGGTGCCAAGTTCTGTTGGAAAATGAAGCAGCAGGAAGCATACCATCTTCCTGGTAGATGGCTGCGTTGACCTTGGACCTCAGAAAACACAGTGGACCAACACCAGCAGATGACATGGCACCCCAAACCATCACTGAGTGTGGAAACTTTACACTGGACCTCAAGCAACGTGGATTCTGTGCCTCTCCTCTCTTCCTCCAAACTCTGGGACCTTGATTTCCAAAGGAAATGCAAAATTTACTTTCATCAGAGAACCTAATTTTGGACCACTCAGCAGCAGTCCAGTCCTTTTTGTCTTTAGCGCAGGTGAGACGCTTCTGACGCTGACTCTTGTTCAAGTGTGGCTTCACACAAAGAATGCGACAGCTGAAACCCATGTCTTGCATACGTCTGTGTGGTGGTGGTTCTTGAAGCACTGACTCCAGCTGCAGTCCAGTCTTTGTGAAAGTCCCCCACATTTTTGAATGGGTTTTGTTCCACAATCCTCTCCAGGGTGCGGTTTTCCCTATTGCTTTTTTCTACCACATCTTTTGCTGCCCTTCGCCTCTCTATTAATGTGCTTGGACACAGAGCTCTGTGAACAGCCAGCCTCTTTAGCAATGACCCCATGATTGTGTAGCCTACAGAACTAGACTGAGAGACAGTTTAAAGGCCTTTGCAGGTGTTTTGAGTTAATTAGCTAAACACTTGAAATATATCAGTCTGTGTAATGAGTATAATATACAAGTTTCACTTTTTGAAAGGAATTACTTTTCATGATATTTTAATTTTACAACCTGCACCTGTACATGAGAGAGGGGAGGAGTCAGTTTAGACAATCCTAACTCTAAATCCATGCTCCAGTGAAGGGAAAGAATCTTTGGTAAAACGAAAAGTAAAAGTACAGCACGAGAACAGGCTTAAAGACTAGGTAACTTCTAAAAAAAAAATCAGCACAGGATAAAAGAACAGCAGAAATGAAAAGCTAAAACCCCAGAGTCAGTGATGCCAAACTATCACAGACCAAAACACTTACCACACACACCCTCACACTACACACATCAACAACACACCCTCACAGTAAACACAGATGAAATATGAACCACTAAAACAGAACAGAGTGAGAAACTTGTGAATATACTTTACTCGGGAATATATTTCAGATTTAAAATTATTCCCACATAAAAACACTGAAATAAATGAGAATTAAATAAACCTATAGTGTGTATAGGCTTGACTGCACACACACACACACACACACACACACTCATTAATCTGGTTTCTATGGCTGCACCCAGAGAATTACCTGCTGATCGACAGTCTCTGGATGAAGCTGTTGGCGTCTGCTAAAGTTTGACTCAATTTTTTTCCCCCTTTAAAAAAAATGTTACAAAGAAAGTGAAAGTCATCAAAGCTCTTTTAATTGAGCACTCTATCAACCACAGCCTTGTCCTTTATATAAAACACTGACAGTGGAGCATTTTTCCAAAGCTTCATTAGAACTGTTATTTGGAAATGGAACATTTCAGCATGTCTTTTAAACGCCTGCGAGGAAAACTTTAACTCTCAGCAGTTTGAATGAATAAATGCCACTGAAATATTAACAGAAGAGTTTGAGGTCTGAAGCCTGTTGTGTTTTTCTTTCTCTCACTCACTCAAAGATGGCCTCGCTGGTCCACCAGTACAGAGCGAATCCGTCTGATGCCTACGCGTCTAAATGGCTGGCCCGACTCCGGCACATCAAGAGGATCCGAACCCGGGTCTGACACGAGTTTTCCTTTTTAATTTTGTTTTTTTCAGACTTTAGAGCAACATTTAAGTAGTATTTTTACCTTAAAACCATAATGATGCTTAGATGTAGCAAGGAGAATAAAGCTTTTGTCGTTGCTACTCTGGGCTCGGCACTGCAGAAACTGCACTATGTAACTTTTAGAGGTGGGTGGGAAACTAACACCTTTCCTCCTCCTTGATTTCAGGGCAGTGCTGTAAAAGTGACTTACACCCAACAAATATAGGGGGAGCCCAGGAGCAAAAAATACCAAATCTTACCTAGTGTTGTCAGGTTTGTTTCTGGAGCGGCGATGCTAATGTAACCAACAAGTAACTCCCCTATAAACATTAACAATAACTCAGAACAGTAGCAGCAGCCTTCTAGCTAGCTAGCTATGGGGCAATAGCCGGTTAAACAATAAACAAAGCCTCTGATATATCAAGTTGTTTCCTGGTGTGTAGGCTTGAAGAAATTCTGCAAAAAATCAGCACTCTCAACCTGGTTTTTAGAGATTTATTTATTATTATTATTTTATATAGGCAGCAGTTAGCTGTGTTAGCGTCGGAGCGCCAGTAAAACCAAAGCAGCAATGGAAATGTTGTCAAATGGGTGTGAAGAGTTTATCCTGAGCTAATTCTTAACGTTTCTGTCCCCTTTCTACACCCTAGGCTCAGGAGGAGATCCAGTCTCGCCCCACGCCTGGAATCTCCCTCACTCAGAGCCACGGCCCCATGCAGAACAAACCCACCCACCAGCCCTCGGCCCCCACCTCCAACCCCGACGCCGGCCAGAGGAAGCGTCTGGTCTCTACTGTCGACGACTTCACGGATTTCGTTTAGGACGACTGACTTTGTTCTGACCCCCACACAACACCCCCCACCCCCAAACACCTGCGCGGTTACACTCTCCTAACAAACACCATAGCCAAGGGAACCGAGGAGTCGCAGCTCTGTCTCAGAAAGAGTATCGTTTATTTAAAGGCCTGTGGGGCCAGAGAGAAGACCCTTTAAGAGCATCTCCACTGAGCTGAGAGATTACAGACGGTTCACAGAAAGGGGTTAGACATATCATTGGCTACAGGAAAAACGGACGACATTTCCACAGACATTTAGCACCCTGGGTCACTCTCAAATAATCAGCCCTTAGTTTGGGGAATAGTCACATGCCTCTGTCACGTGGTGAGAGACGAAAACTCTATATCCATAATTAATATCATTTCAACACAGCTCTGATTTTTCCCCTCACTCCCAGTCTGAATTATCTGTAACTGAGAGGCCTTCAGCAGCCGCCTGATTTTAATCCAGAACCTGATCCATCAGCCGGTCGCTTCTGAAAAGAGCTCTCAAAACAAATAAAGAACCTGCACATTTTTAACCCTCAAAAGTCCAAAGAAGTGCTGTGACTCATATCTCACATTCTTCTTATGTAGCACACACACACACACACACACACACACACACCTGAAGGAATTCACCACACTTTGTTCGACGTGGTTCTGTCTTTTTTCTGCTCTCCTTTTGCTTGCTGAGCAGACTTTGTAACCGTGTCTTGAAGCACTTTCACTTTCTTTACTTCAGTGTTGTCTTCTTTAAACACACACACACACACACACACACACTCTAGAGGTCTGCTTCTTGACCAAAGCCAGATTTTTTTTTTTTTTTAAGTAATGTGGTAAGTTAGTTTATATTTAAAGAAAAAAAAAATCCCAAATTTCTCTCCGTGCGTCTCTCGGTTCAGTTCTGACAGCTGGAGTGTGCTGTAGAAGTCTTACAGGCTAAAGACCCGGTCCTCAGTCTCTTGACTGATGAGAGAGAGGGAGAAAGAGAGAGAGTGTGTTGTGTGGTGCTAACTCTGAAGGAAGCTCTGTCCTGTTCTCTCTCTCAGTTCAGTAACCCAGCGACGCACTGTCTGCCTTCATCAGTCTCTGTTGACGTTAGTGTGTGACTGGGTTTGATTTAGGATCGTGTTTTATCTCCGGAGCTGTGCAGGTCTTTAATGCACTGTGGTGGAAGGTGACCACTAACCTGCTCCACACGCTGCTTCATCACCGAACACTGAGAGCTTTTATCTGTTATCAGCTGTGTGGGTGCTGAGGGAAAACTGAAAGTGTGTGTGAGAGAGAGAGAGAGATGCTGCTCATGTATTTGCACAGGTCCCTCCTGCTAACACACACTTGTTTCAGTGCATTTTGGGGACATTGATTTAATTTTGCCGAGACTAAATATAACCTTAACATGTCTTCACCTTAAAATTAAATGTACATTCTGTGGACCTGGTTATGGTCACCACAACGAGGACAAGTCTCTGCAATCTCTCTCTCTCTCTCTCTCTTTGTCCCTGCAGTAGTGCCAAAGCAGTGCCGGTGAATACTTATACGACTGTAAGTGATGGTTGTGCTGCTGAGAGACAGTGGTCTGAGGGGAGGGTTAGCTTTACTTCTCTGGAGGTAAATGAAGATTACTTTAAAATTGTTCATTGAATTGAAGGATTTTAGGAAAGACCCCCATCATTAAGGTGGACTCTGATAATGTGCCACACACGACTTTATCCCCAAAAAAAACACAACAAACAGCCGGCCCTGAGTCTGTAAACCAACATCCACTGTTCAGACTTTTAACGGTCACCTGACCATCCCTCGGCGAAGGCTGTGCGAATGTGTGCGCGCTTGTATTTGAAAATCCATTGATTTTACTGTTTGAATGACTGAAGTGGAGAAAAGCAGGAATAAACACTAAACCCTTTGTGAAACTACGATGTTTTTGCTTGTCTGTGTTCAATAAAATGTTGCAAAGCCAAAGCTTATGGTTCATAATTTTACTGTTTTATCAGTTTTTAATAGCATCTATTTCACCTTTTTATTATTAAAAGTCATTGAGTTGGTCTCGGTTAAGAACAGAGATGAGATGGTTTATGGGCCATTAACTCGGAGGGAATTTCTTAATATTTCAGTGTAAAAATGTCCTCTGATTTCTGTGCACTGCTGGTGATGGCAACCAGAAATCACTTTAAGTTTAAGCACCATTTTATTTACCATCTAGAACTACTGAGCGTTTATATTAATGAAAGTAAAATGGTGTTAAATCATAAATATTTTAAGGAATAATTTACTCTTCGCCACCCTGCAGGTTTCCCTCTGCTTAATGGATTTAAAAATGACTCTAGGCCATAATCTTCCCTCAAAGTAGTTTATTCATCACCATTCGATTTAAGATTTTTTCCGTGAGGACTTTTTAAAGACACGGAACTCCTACGACGTCTGGCTCCATTCACCACCACCACCCTGTGGGCTTCTGTAGATCACGGCACGTCACACCCAGCTCGCCTCAGTGACGGTTTCCGTCTGATTTAAGTCACAACAAATTAATAAACAAACCCTTTAATGGGATAGTTCCAGTTCAAACACGAGACACAAGTGAAAGGAATCCGCCGAGTGTAGCTGTCAAACTCTTTATTCGACTTTGTCAAGTGCAAAAGCGTTTTAGGCGAAGTGCTACAGACTTAATACAGCGGCATGAGAGGAATATAACACAGACACAGACGTTACACCAAACACGTCATAGAGAAGCACACCTCAGAACCGGAACTGGATTCGGCACCTGGTGTGAATCTTCCTTTACAACACAACCTCATTTAGACCAACACCGCCTCTAAGACCAGTTAAAGCAAAGCTTCTTTGGAACCATAAGCACATTTAACAAAAAGAAAAAAAAAACCTACACACGAGCAGGAGACCTTCCTTAGTGAACACACTCTTTAAACACGTTTCTGCTTTCCTCTGGGTGAATTTGTTCCGCGGAGAGGTGCGTTAAGTCCGAGTGAAGACTGGGCAGCGGTGTGGTCGGTGCAGGGCAGTTAGAGCACGACAAGAGAAAAGCGGAATAAACATCAGGGCGCACAAGATATGTACAAACCGCCTCACCGCTCTGTGAACGCCTCTGTGGCCCTAGAGGGCGCTACTTCCAAGCCGTGACATAGAGAGCACACATTCCGACAACTGCCGTCAGAAGGTGACACCCCGCCCAATATTAATTACGTAAATCTACTTAAACATGAAGGTTTATAAGGTTTATATGAAGATTCAGTGGGGGTCTTAAAGAGTTTTGCCGGGACTATGAAGTAGCGCCCTCTAGGGTCACAGACTTTGGCGTAACACCGGACAAAACACAATTCTGTTCCCGCTAAACGAGGAAGGTCTGAATTTTATTGTTTAGTGTTTAACATACGGAGCCCTGAGATTTCAAGGTACAACAACACATTTAGACTTAAAACACAATTCCTTAATTTAATAAATCAATCGCTAAATTTAACAAAATATTTTCTTAATTTAATAAACTGTTCCCTTGGTTTAACTAAAGTCTCCCCTCAATTTAATAAAGCCCAGCTCCGGTCATCAGTTAAACCCCTAAAAACTCATCTGCTCATCAGAATTACAGATCAAGAAAATATTCCAAGGAAAAATAAAAATCCCACCCCTCTAGAGCTTTGCCTTCATTCAGTATGCGAGGGTCTATAAGCATTAATTATTATCAACCTCTATCTCCACCCACCCCTCCACTGTTCACTTGCAGCTCAAAAGCCCCGCCCCCACAATTTGCCATGATTGGCTCCTTAGGTGTGTGAGGTATGAAACCCTGTCTGTCTGAATCAGCTATTTTTTTTTTAGTGAATAAACATCACCACACACACATCTGGTAAGTAGATTAAACATTTTCACAGGCGGGGGGTCTTTTAATGAATTCCCTTCACTCTAATAAACCGTTGCCTCCTGGTGGTGAAGTGGAATGAGGCACTAATCTGGGGCTTTGTTTAGTTTAAGCATTTTAAAAGCGTTTCTGAACCTTTGAGTACATTCGCATTAAAAGACCTTCACGTGTCCTAACGGAGACAGACTAGAACACAGAAACATACTTCAAACACTGTAACATCCTCCTGGTTTGGGTTATTCAGAGGGTCCCTGAGCAATTTCATGGTAAACAACACATTTATGGATAATTAGTCTTTCCAGGAAACATATATTTAAAAAAATGACACTGAAAAACTAGCGCAGATCAGATTCGTTTCCCGATTGTAAATACTCCAATGGACAGGGATTTGAGCAAAAGGACGAGAGAGAACGAACGATTACGAATGACGTCTTAAATACGGCGCAGCATTGAAGCTTAACATTGAAATAAAGTGCTAGGAATAAACAAAAACACCTCTTTTTTTTTTAGTTAAAATAAATCTCTTGACGCTTAAATGAAAAGCAATTCTTTGGCAAATTTACACGGAGCGTAATGTCCTCCAAACCTTCTCGTGTCTTCTCTGATTTCGTACCAAGCTTATTTTACTTTACATTTCTTCCAAAACAATAAAACAATTAAAAACAAGAACCCCCCCTCCCCCACACACACATTCGCTCGTCTGAGCGCCCCCTGCGTACGTCAATACAAAGTGCTTTTTAAATAAAACTAAAAACGTTTAGAAAGCCACAATAGTAATAAAAATAAAACATAACAGAACTTAGTACAATGAATAATGCACTCTGGCGTGTTCCTGATGGTGGCGCTGTGTGTGGTGAGTGAAGAACCTGAAAAGGCTGGTCCTGGCTTTAGTTACTGATCTTTCTTTTATCCGTTTCTTCCCTTTCTTCATTTTCCCCTCGCTGTGTCTTTCACTCTCTCATCTTCTCTCTCATTCTTGCTCCTCTTGCCTCTTTTCTTCCCTACCTTTAATTCCCTTTCAGCTCTTGCTCGCTCATTCAACTTTCTCAACCTCAGCGCTCACTCACTCTCTCTATCATTCACTCACTCACTGTCATTCACTCACTCACTGAGGTTCTTTGCATTTCATACATCTCTGGACATTAAATGAAGAATGCAGGAGTCAGTCTAGGATTTGTCCGTCACCGTACTGTGGTGTAGAACCTGCTGCGAAGTTGGAAAAGCTTCACAGAACGACAGTAAAGATCTCACTTAGCTTAAAAGAAGAGAGCCTCTGTCGTTGCTACTCCGTGGTCAGTACTGCAGAAACTGCACTATGTAACTTTTGAAGGTGAACAGTCCCCGGTTTCAGCCAGGAACTAGTCGTGTAGCGACTCTAGACACAGTGAGCTTCAAATCCTCCACAGTTTGAATGAGACTCTTTCATAATGTTCTTTAAAGCTTCTCCAACCTGGCACCAGCTGCTGGACAAGACACTTAATAAAAGGACTGTATGGAATAGTGAGCCTTGACGATAGTTTAGCACCCTGATAGGATTTATGGAAGTGTGTGTATGTGTATGTGTGTGTGTGTGTGTGTGTGTGTGTGTGTGAGGGAGTTACATACCTGTATGATAAGAAGCATGCATTATACATAAGTACCTGCAAGCATAGATCTATGTGCTTAATACTGATATGTTAGTCAATGTATATATCTATATATGTGTGTGTGTGTGTGTGTGTGTGTGTTGTTTGTGTTCAGCTTGTGAACAGACCGCACCAATGGGCAAACCTCTGCCCATGACATTGCAATAGCTTCCTTCTTTGAAACATCAAAAACTCTTAAAACATAAACAAAACAAAACATCTCTCACAAAAAACACAACTCAAACACTGTACAACATCATCGCTGCACCACAGACTTGTGATGTCACTTCCCGCCACCTCCGTGAGTTCGTTTTGTTGCTACGACAGCACGAGTTGTGCTCTTGTCGGTTTCGCCCGTCTGACCGCCAGGGTCATGGGGCTGGACTGAGGTCATTCGAAAAAGGGAAGGACTTGAGTCTGAGAGTGGGTTGGGGGCGAAGTCCGAAAAGGCGGCCAGCACCTTGCTGCAGACGGGGGCCACGGGGTCACCCCCTGAAAACCTCAGCTGCTCTGGGACTGACCGAGATTAAGGCAGCTGGGGTTCTGTCTGCTTTTCTTAACATGTAGGCTGTAGACTGTGGTCAAGACGTTCCTCTTCTGGAGGAACCGGAAACAGAACCTGCTGTACCCAGCGTCCCCCGGTCGAGAGTGTGGACCACTGATCTTCACCTGACTGCAATCTTACACGATCCTCTCTCCAATCATCCAATAGGAATCCATGGGTCCTCAAGGTTTGGGGTGTCCTGAGATAGGTTTGTCTGTGTTGGGATGGACCTTGTTTTTCAGGGGTGGGGGTTTGTGCTTGCGTTTGCGTGTGGGCATAGTAGTGGTGTGCGCTGGGTGATGGAAAAGGCTGGAGGGAAGGTCCTCACCACTGCTAGGTGGGAACCATTCAAGGGCACGAGGGATTGGGACTGGGGATACTATTGTTGAGCTAGGGGCAGAAGAAGGGGCAGTACTTGGAGTGGGTATTGGTGTTGGGGTGAGCATTGGTTTGCTGGCACAGCCAGCAGCCTCTGCATCTTTCAGGATGTTGGAGACCGCTCTATGTGGACCTTTGGCAGTCTTGTGGGCAGTTGCTTCTACCGTGCCTGGACTTGCTTTAGCCTCGATGGCACTATCCTCTGCCTTGGGACTCGAGTCTGCCTTGTGCGTATTCTTTTCAGTCTTACTGGCTAGCGAGTCTGTTTGCTTGAGTCTTGCTTGTGCTTTTTGAGGACCTACGTCTAGCCTTTGGGGACTTGCATCCTTTGGCAGTGAGTCCTTCTGAGGACCTGGAGGTGAAGTATCTCCCTTGCGGAGGACCTTATCAGGTTTGTGAGAACTTTTGTCACTTTTGTGATGAACCTTGTCCAAATTGCCAAGTCTGCTCTCGGCTTTATGGGGGCTATTCCTCGTCTCTGTGTGGGAGTGCCTGTGACCTTTCGCATGGGACCCCCTGTGTTCCCTGCTGTGTCTCCTCTGTCCTGCAGATTCAAGACCTCCACAGCTTCGCCCTCGGATTTTTCTTTGCACCTTCTCCAGCCTGCACTCGGTGCGGTACAGTTCCTCCGTAGCTTGGGTGACTCTGTCCAGCTGATGCAGCAAAGCGTCAAAGGCCGGCAGGACCCTTCTAAGCGTGGCCTCGGTTTCTGCCCTTTCCCTCCAGGTTTGGCCTCCTACCACCCCCCCGAGGCCTAAGCCAAGGCCCAGCCCAAGCCCTGGAGCCTCGGCCAGACTACAGGGGCTGCTGGATGCTGGGCGCCAGGAAACCTCTGAACCGCAGTCCACACTGTCAGGGGTAGGCGGAGCCTCTGGAGTGTCCAGTGGAGGTAAGCAAAGGGATTTACAATCGCTGGTGGAGGAGGAGCGAGATGGAGGGAGTTCCATACCCTCGAAACGCACCTTGTGGCGAAACTGTAAGGAAGAAAGCACAAATTGAATAGGGCAGATGAATAAATGGAGACTTGTACAGGTAAGTATTTAGATTTTCTTTCTAATCATCTCTTCCACTCATGGCTCATCTTTTCTCTGGCTGAGGTTAACATCTGTAATAATAATCTCACGTCCTCAGTGCATGTGCATATTAATGTGTGGATCTAGAACCCACCAACCCACACACAAGAGACCACCCAGTCAGTTTTCTGTGATCTGCATAAGTCAGAAAACATGGGATAAAACGAGCCATTTTGATCTTGCTCCGATTCTGACACCAAGTGCAGAGACTTTAGGATCGCCCCGCCCCCTCGTCCGAGAATGTCCAATCACAGCACTGGACCCGCGTTTATGTGAGAGTACAAAGACGAGGCTAAACTCAGCAAACCAGACACAACGAGCATGAAGAAATAAGAGCACTGAGTAAAAACAGAGAAGAAAGAGAACCGGCTAAAACGACTAAAAACCAGAGGTTCTGCTTCTTGAGAACGCTGCTCTGGGGTTCGATCCTTGTGGTGTTTTGACCAAAGCAAGTCACAGATGTTTCATTACGACTCAGAAATGTTTTCCCTTGTGGAAAAAAGAAGGAGATTATGTAGTTTAAATGTTTTCTTGTGACAGCAACAGAAGCACCTCCCTGACTGACGTTCAGAGTCCTAGATCTGAATGAACTTTATTTAAAGTGAAGAATACGTCAACACTCTGTGTATTGTGTACGCACCTCTTTTGTCCGACTGAGGCCCATCCACATCTTGAGGCGTCGTAGGAACAGCTCCACCATCTCGTAATCCTGCAGGTCCACCGCCGGCTGGTAAAGCTCCGCCCTCACGCGGTGATAGTTCCTTAGCAACACAGAGGTCACCAGCCACAGCAGGATGAGACGCAGCACCGTGAAGCTGACGTGGAACAGGAAACAGGACACAGAAAAAGAGGAGGAGAAGGTGCCTCCATCTGGTCGCCATGACAACGGGTCACGACTCCCAGAGCCCAACAATGACAGGCAGGCGGAGCCAACCGTCCCATAACCCTCCACCACCGAGTGGAAAAGCTAGAGAGAGAGAGAGAGAGGGGTTTGTCAGTTATAATACTTCTACACATATGATAGAGACTCAACAAAACTTTTGATCATGGTGCACAAACTTTATCATTCATACATTCATTCGTACATCTTCTGTAATCAAATCATCTGGTTCAGGGTCATGGTGGGTGTGGAGCCTACCCGGAATTATTAGGTACACATTCACTCAGTCACTCACACACACACACACTTGTGGACAATGTCACACTTTCACCCAGCTACTCTCACACACACACACACTTGTGGACAATGCCACACATTTACCCAGCCACTCACACACACACACACACACACACACACACACACACACTTGTGGACAATGTCACACTTTCACCCAGCTACTCTCACACACACACAAACACACACACACTTGTGGACAATGCCACACATTTACCCAGCCACTCACACACACACACACACACACACACTTGTGGACAATGTCACACTTTCACCCAGCTACTCTCACACACACACACACACACACACACATACACAAACACACACACACTTGTGGACAATGCCACACATTTACCCAGCCACTCACACACACACACACACACATACACAAACACACACACACACACACTTGTGAACGATGTCACACATTCACTCAGTCACTTAAACACACACACTTGTGGACACTGTCTCTCTCTCTCTCTCTTCACCCAGCCACTCTCTCTCACACACACACTCACACACACTTGTGGACAATGCCACACATTTACCCAGCCACTCACACACACACACACACACTTGTGGACAATGCCACACATTCACCCAGCCACTCTCACACACACACACACTTGTGAACAATGTCACACATTCACTCAGTCACTTACACACACACTTGTGGACACTGTCTTTCTCTCTCTCTCACACACACACACACTCATGGACTATTTCACTCACACACCTGTGGACAATGCCACACAGTTTGTGCATCTAGCAACATGTGTGTTTGCACTGTGGGAGGAAACTGGGGCACCCAGAGGAAACCCACACAGACACAGGGAGAACACAGAATTAAACCCAGCCCTCTGAGAACCTGGAGCTGCGCGGTAGTGACACAACCTGCAGCGCCCACATGTGGCCAACGACTTTAATATTCCATGTTCCATTGTTAAAAGCTGCAGGTGGAGTTTTCCCTCAGAGTTACCTTGAGCTGTGCATAATCACTGCTCATGACTCTAGACTCTACACTTCTACTCCTTTTATTCCTGAACACGCTTCCAACCACAGCTCTGTGAGAACGCTTTATTTTTAGGTCTGGACACAATGTGGATGTTGTATAACTGACAGATCCAAGGTCCCTAACCCAGTCTCTAAAATAAGTCCTAACCTGCAGGACGCCACACTTTTCCCCACTGTACTCTGCTCTCGCACAACAACTTGACTTTTGTTGCTCTAAGGTCAGTGGTGTCCTCCAGAATTGATGAGTAATGTGAATAAAAAAAGCAGCCAGGAACATTTCCAGCCAAAAACCCCATTACGTGGACACCATTTTTCAGGTGACCCTTTTGAGGAGATTAAGTTTAAAATATTCCAGAGGCATCAGAATGAATAAAACGAAGAAGCAGGGGTTTCCAATACTCTTCAAAATATGATTAAAGGAAATATCTCTGTAGCTTTCTCTGAAAAAACAGGTCTCCTGAAAAACTGGAGCTGCAACAAAAACTAAAGGTTACGACTACGTAAATAATTACAGAAAGGAAACTATATCTTGTTCAAGTGCAATTTGTTTAAATGGTTTCTTACTGAACAACGTAAGAAAAGGAAACACAAATGAAAGGCCTCTGAGAGCATCCCCTCATCCACGGCGTTCACCCTCCCCACTGCATCCCCACTGTGGACGGTGAAGGTGAGATCCTGCCAGTGTGTGTGTTTGTGTGTGTGTGTGTGTTTACCATGTGTGCTGTGTGTGAGTAGGCCAGCAGCAGCACCAGCAGAGCAAGCGCAACACTCATCAGCTCCCACATTGACCTCCTCAATGTCCGGCCAAACACTGCCCACTCCCGCAGAAACCGCAGCTGATGAGATGCCTAGAGAGAGAGAGAGGGAGAGAGAGAGAGAGAGAGAGAGAGGAGAGAAAGATGGAAAGATGAGTGAGAGCGAGAGAGAAGGAAAGAAAGATGCAAAGATGAGAGAGAGAGAGAGAGAAGGAGAGAAAGATGGAAAGATGAGCGAGAGAGAGAGAGAAGGAGAGAAAGATGGAAAGATGAACGAGAGAGAGGAGAGAAAGATGGAAAGATGAAAGAGAGAGAGGAGAGAAAGATGGAAAGACGAGTGAGAGAGAGGAGAGGGAAAGATGAGTGAGAGAGAGAGAAGGAGAGAAAGATGGAAAGATGAGTGAGAGAGAGAAGGAGAGAAAGATGGAAAGATGAGAGAGAAAGAGAGAGGAGAGAAAGATGGAAAGGAGAGAGAGAGAGGAGAAGAGAGGAGAGGAGAGGAGAGAAAGAGAGAGAGGTGCAGGTTTAGTCCTGATCCTTGTGTTAAGGAAAATAGTGCTACAACTGAAGTTACAGGTACAGGAGACCCTTCATGTTAGCTGCACGCCGTTAAACATCCAGGTCTTTGCTCTTCGTTTAAATTACGATTAATTTTGTGATTGTTGCTCCTCACCTTGAGCACCAGCAGGAAGAGCAGGGTGGAGCTGAGGCAGGTCAGGACCTGGCTCAGCTGGGCCAGGGGGAAGAAGTCAGTGAAGGATTCCCGTTGCTGTAGAAACGAGTCCCAGAGGTTGTTGGCGAGGGCGGAGCGACTGAAGTGGAGGGCGGTGACTGTGGCCGCCAGCAGCAGAGTACACACCCCCATCAAGTTCCACACTCGCAGGAGGTAGCTCCGCCCCTGCCGCCTCAGGGCCACGCCCTCTCGCACCGAGAAATACACTATCAATAACAGCAGCAGGAGCTGAGAGAATCAGAGAGACAGAGAGAGAGAGGTTAGTTCATATCTTCGTCTGTGAATAATGCAGCAGCTGCAGATCCAGACGTTGGGAGACACATATTTCTGTTGATGGCTGTAATTTGATATGAATCATTTCTCACTTGTCGCTCATTAAAAGACGTGGAGCAGGTTCTCATCTACAGCAGTCTACCTTTGTGTTTGTGAGGAGAAGTTATTACCGCGAGAAGGTCATGTTTTGAGGTGAAGAAAAATCCTTATACAGTGATAATAATCAGCGCAGACAGCTCAGAGCTGAAACACTCATCCTCCCTCAGCACCAGTAAACAACACAGAAGACCACACACTGCAGGGTGGGTATAAGCTCACGACTGCAGTGGGTAAAAACCCTCAGCAAGTGTCAAATCAGAGCATGTGTGCTTTTATTGCGTTGTTTCACTTTATTTATTTGAATTATTTTAATCAAATTTTTGATTCTTGTTCTTCTTTAATTGCTTTTTATTTATTTATTCTGTAAAGTACTTTGAATTGCCTTTGTGTATGAGAGGTGCTCTGTAAACAAACTTGAGTAAATCTCAAAGACTCAACTCCCTTTTAATCATTTTTATTATATATTCCATTTTAAATCTATTTTAATTCTTTTTAATTGTTTTTATTTTCTTTTACCTTTTAAATTCTACTGTAATTTCTCTGTATCGCACTTTGAATTGCCACTGTGTACAAAAGGTGCTCTATAAATAAACTTGCCTTGCCTTGCCTGAATGAAGGGAAGGTGCATCATACTCTGAATCAGTTCTGAATCACTTCTGAGGAACTGCTGGTGTCCTATAGCAGACTGGACGCAGCAGGCTGGTGATTTAACACGGCTCGCTCAGTCTGCTGTTGTAGCGGCACTTATGCTGCATTTACATTATAACAGCAGGTGGACAGCGGGAGATTCGGATGCACCGTCTTATTTAATGAACAGACTGGAGAATTCCGCCCCGGTGCCAGACGGCAGCATAACGCAGCAGCCAGGAGTGAGAATTCAGGAGAGATTTTCCTTTCAGAAATGTGTCTGTACAAGAAAACCCAGACTTCAAATAGCGTTTTTCCACCACCGAGAACCAGAAAAGTTCCAGTTTGTGAAATAAATTTGAAATCGTTCGGCACATTTCCACCGACATAAACTTGTTCACGAACCAGAAAACTTAGCTCCCAGCTGGAACCAAAGAAGAGTTGGTTTTTCAGCAAAAACTGCGATGTTGTCCAGGTTCAGTAACTCAAGTTTGAGCTCAGAGCCTCACACACAGCGTTATCGCCCAGTGGAGCCGAACGAGGTCATATAATGTTTCTTATAAATAAATAACAGGAAATAAAACAGGAACACTCTCCGTTTGTGTGTGTTTCTGGGGCTGTGTTTGGCGCGACACCACATTGATCAGTGCCACGGCTCTTGGTTATGTTTCTCCACTGTTCACAAGCTCAGCAGGACGCCTCTGAACTCGGCAACATTTACACAGTGTTATATCTCACTCTGGGCTGACTCCACGGTAAACAAAGAATAAACAATGACCCTGTCATGACTCTAACAGTTTATCTTTGGCTATTCACCCACAGCAACGCCCCCAGCTGATGACGTATTCCTGGCTTCCCACTAAACGTGTAGAAACGCAGCCGGTTCAATGGAAAGAACCAAGGTTCCAAGAATCAGGAACAGAATCAGTTCAAAAACCAGAGTTCTTTTGGTGGAAAAGTGCAAAAAGAGATCTTTAAAACCCCTTTAGGATAAAAGTGACTCCGGCCTGATCAGCATTTAACACACTTCTAATCTCAAAGAGGGTATTCAACTCATTATTCTGAGCCTTATCCTTTAATGCACACTTAATACAGGGTTCTTGGTCAAAGGAAACTATTCACCAGATAAACACCATTTAAACACAGAAAAATATTAATAAACACAACCAGTGTCTTTAATCGAGAAGCTTTTTTAAGAATACAACAAGGATCAGGGTGAGCTGTGTGTGTTACCGTGAGAAAAAGCGGCAAGTCCAGGCCCTGGTGGAGTATGTGTAAGCTGCAGATTTTCACATCCACGCTGGACTGAGCACGCTCAGACACTGGAAACTCCAGCAGCAAAGAGAAGACGGCCAGCAGGTCAGTGTTCGTGTTATAGAAAGAAAAATCCACAAACAGAGCCCTTGTCCTACACACACACACACACACACACACAAACACAATTACATAATGTAGTATTATAATCTCTGGTATTGGTCTGTACTATAAAGCCTCTGTGTGTGTGTGTGTGTGTGTGTGTGTGTACCAGAAATATATAACATTGTAGGGACCAAAACCTTTATACACACTTGCATTGTGGGGTCTTATCTTCTAGCTGGTCCTCACAATGTCAATCAGTACATTTTAAGTTGATGACATGTTTTAAGGTTATGTGTGTGTGATTGTGTGTGTGTGTTTGTGTGTGTGCAAACACTCACTGTGGATCCAGCCACTTGTGTGTGTGGAGTTGTTGGATGAGGGCTCCAGACTCTTCAGTGGTTCTGCTGAGCTCCTGTACAAACCCACCGCTGCTGTAGACAGACGCCTGACCCCAGTGCCATGCTCTATACACACACACACACACACACACACAGAGGGGAAAAAAGGTGTTAGCACAGTACACTGATAGTGAGACTGCTGTCCTCTGGTCTTAGGGAGTGTCTGTGTGCTCTTACCCGTCACTCTGAGCCACACTGCGTGTCCAGTTCTGTGCGTACTCAGCCATTGACTCCTCCCACCCGCCCGGGCCACACCCATACCAGGGGGCTGCTGGGAATCGGTCGCTGGTGGGGCAGACTGAGAGATACAGAGAGGTCATATGAGAGTCGTAATACTCTCCTGCTGTGTCTAGACACTGGTCCACACGGCTCTACCTCACTCAACCCCTCCCCCATGCTCACCTGGCTGTGATCTGATCTGACGGAGGCGGGGCTTCCCCAGCAGCAGGGTGCCCGTCTCCACCATGAGGGCGGAGCCATCCAGCAACCGTGGCAACAGCGAATCAGAGAGCCAGTCCAACACGGCCTCACGCCTGTACACAGATCGGTGTGTAGGACGAGACGTTGCATGTTTAGAAAATATACAAGATATATATTTACACACATCAGCCACAAGATTACAACCACTGAAGGGTGAAGTTAATTACACTGATTCCCTTGTAACCATCAGTGAGCATCGAGAGAAGACCACCTTTGTCAGGTACCAGCTACTGCACAATGGGCACACCCCACCAGACCTGTCAAAGTGAAGCTGCTCTGACCACAACATTGTGAACATCAGGGTTTGGCTCAGATACTTAGACTCCCTTAGGAGGGAATGAATCTGTGGACTTCATACTTGTGCTTCTCCTCGCTCTAACACAGTAAAACATGGTTTGTTTTGACTGTTTACTGGCTGAGAAGGGGTTAAATATTCTGACAGAACCAGTATATTTCAAGTCAATATAAATTTGGGAGAGAGAGAATGTGTGCTGTGGATTTAACCGATGTCTGATTATAGTCATTTTTCATCACTTATAGATGACTGTGAGTGAGAAGGACTTGCTCAGATCAGTGAAGCTTTAACTCCTCCCCTCTCCTCCTTACAAACACAAATGTGGGGTGGGGAATGTAAAGCTGCAAATCTGCATTTTCCATAGACACTTATTTTTTAAACAGGAAGTCTCCAAATAAAGCAGCAGTGTGTTAGGTGTTACCTGCTGATGTTACTGAAGCTGTGTGTGTGGAGGTAGTTCTCCAGCTGAGTGCGCAGTCTCAGTCGGTGAGAGTCTTTGGCTGAGTCGCTGTAGTTCAGAAGCAGGACCACCAGCAGGAACAGCATGTAGACCAGAAATCCCTGCAGAGAAAACACAAGTCATCTACCACCACGAGGCCACCACTGAAACACTGCAACGATTAGAGTCCACCACTCCACTCGCTCATCCATGCACCCTATGAGCAGCACTCTCTTTCACACACTTGCCACATTTCCACTGCATGGTACTGACTCTACGTGACTCTACTCTCTGATTGGTAACCCCGGTCCCTCGTTGGATTTCCACTACTACAGGCCCACCCCCTGAAACATGGTTGGTGTTGTCGCAAAACCGTGTCTCTAATGGTAACAGCAGGCTTTGAGCACCACAACAACGGCAGCGGTAACGTTAAGTGGTTTTTACTCATGGTGTATTGGTGTGTTGTTGTTGTTGTTGTTTTTTTTGTTTGGGACTGAACACAGCTCCGTCATCAGTTCAGACAGATCAGTAAAGTTTGTTCATTCCTTGTTGCAGTGTCCAGCTCTCGCTGGATTCTTTCATCGACCACCAATCCAAGTATCATTTGAACCTCTTCAACAGACCACGGCGTAATTTTACGAGCTGCCGTCGTGAGTCGGATAAAAACAAACGTGATCTCTGCTGCAGCTGGAGATTTTACAGATGGAGAGTTGGTGCTGGTCGTCTGCGTTGCGTGGCGTAGAGTGACGACTCTCTCTGGACAATCAGCGCTCTGCAAGGTTTAGTCCCTACTGGCTTCCATAATGGAAAAGCGATAAAAGCAGAGTAGAGCTGAGTGGAGTAGTGTGGAGAGCGTGCAGTGGAAATGGACTATTGCTCAGTGCAGTCCGACTCTCCCTGTGCACAGGTAACTGTCAGTCAGAGCAAGCATCATTCATTAGTAACGACCCTGGTTGGAGTACCATTGTTAGAGCTAAGATCCCTTCTTTCTGACAAAGTCCTCCATACACTTCCTTCCACCCACAGACGTCTTCCATTATTCAGAGAACAGCGGGTCCCCTGTCTCCGTGTTTACAGGGTTTCTGAAAACTGCTGATGTTGGGGTGTCCACAGATGCAGACAAATGAGCCCTGCTCTCTGGCCCCTTGACACTTTGTGCTAGTGTCTGTGTGAGTACAGGATACACACAGTATAATGAAAGGAGTGTGGGGTATGAAGTGTGTTCTTCTTTGTTTGATTTTTAATAGATATTGGGTAAAACTAGTAATACTATCATGGTACAATGTCATCCAGTCCTCACAGAACTTTACATCACTGCTTCAGTCCTTCAGACACCCAACTCCACACACACACACACACACACTTTCCTCTCATCACTGTGTTCTTCTCAGTGTGCAGCAGTCACCTGGTGTTTAAAGAAAAACAGCTCTCCCTCTATCTCTCAGCCCTATAAACACTTCTGGATCCTCTGTTGTTTGAGGTAACTGTAAAATCACCTGCTGATCTAAAGATCTATCTGTTCTCTCTGTCAGCTCCAAAACATCCTCAGCCTTCCTGATGAGCCTGAGCCCTCATCCACAACTCTGCCGGTCTGCAGTAATATCAGAGGAGCTCTGCTGGACTTTAGGTCTATTTAAGGCATCATTCACCTTCAGAAAAGTCTCACAATCTTATATTATATAACTCCTCACATGAATTCAGCTTCGTATTCAGCGGAATTTTCTTCAAAACCAGTTCCACCTTAAAAGCTGCAGTAGCATCAGGCACCAGAGTGTAAAAGCTTCAACTGGAACTGGATATGCACAGCTAACTACAGCGAAATCAGAGTACTGTGGGGATCTTACAAGCTGTTGGTGCACAGTTGTGTCCACAGTGTGTCTGTCCACCTTAAAGTAGAGGAAGAGGTGTGTAGAAATGCTTGGATGCAAATGCCTAGAGATATTAATGACCCATGAATGCCCCGACTGGCATGTAGTCATCACAAAACACAATCAGCAATAATAATTGGCTATTTTACCCTTTGCCCCTAACCCAGGGGTAGTTTGTCTAAATTCTTGTAGGATAGAGGAGATGGGTGAAGTGTGAGGGTGACATGGCCCTTCAAACAGAGTCACACTCCTAATGGAGGGTTATGACACCTTGTAAATCACCAGTGAGACGCTGCACAGGGAAAACATTGCACAGGGAAAACATCACCAGTAGTACACAGATCTAAGCAGTTAGCTGTGGGGGCTCGAGAGCTATAAAGCCCCCGAGGACTGGACTGAGGGGCAGTGGAACTGGGTTCTCTGGAGAAACTGAGGACCATTCAGTACTTTTAAGGCTGAGCAGTGGACTGTGCATTTTGTGATAGCATTTTGAAATATGCTTTTTATTTATCAGTGTGTGTGTGTATGTGTGTGTACCTTCAGCATGCTGTGCAGCAGGTGGATCTTGCGTGCCTCCTCTCTGGCCTGGTTCAGAGCGAAGCCCTGTGGTGGTCTCACTCTGGGAACTCGCTGGACCACTCGCTCCACCCGCGGGCAATCCACCAACACATCACCCTCCTCCGGCCTCAACCGGCCCACCAGCAGTCCGAAATACAGCCCCTCCAGCAGCACCTACACACACACACACACACATAAGTACTAGAGTATCAGTGGGTGTCTGGAGATAAAAGTTCATGAATCATTAAGGCACGTTGATCTGAAGGTGACGATGAAGGCTGCATCGATTTAGGAATCAGATACAGGGGATAATTTGATTATGGTGAGTGCCATTCCTAAAAAAGTTCAGTTCTAAACAAGCCACTGTGCATTTGTTATTAAGTATATAAAATATATATTATCCACCTCTGAGTTACGTGAACTGTTTCATCACAACCGTTCCCCTGAGAAACCCCTTCACTTTACTGTGCACTATGTTGCGGTTCTGTCATTTTATAATGGTGTCAGAAAACACAATGCACTGCAATAAGTGGTGTACAATCAATGTAGCCTAGTGGATAGCAGACACCCATAATACACTGGTAAAAACCCGCATGAGGCTGTGTCTGAAATCGTTCACTATCCTCCTGAATTCAGTTTCCTATAATAGTGCACTATATAGTGAGTAATGTAGGGAATAATGAGTAAGGAGCTATTTCGAACTCAGCTGGACATAGTCTAGAACTTATTACTATCTCTGATTGGTTCTATGACAGAGCTGATGTTACAAATGGCAAGTTTAGCCCCACCCCCTAAATCCAACAGAAAAAAAACTGCAGAAAAATATTTAAAAAAAAATCTCTCTAAAGATAAAAGCCTTGGTTATTCTCTCTGAACCACATCAGAGCACATTCACCATTAAGCAAACAGATCACGGTCTGAAATGAGTAAAGGGTGGGTTTTAAAAACCTTACATACAGTCTTCACTCTTTAAAATCTGTCTGAAGTGCCACCTGAGCAGAGGTCACCAACATTTAGAAAAGTAGAGGCTGTTACTGCAACAAAGCAGAGACAAACTCCCACTTTAAAAAAAAACACTAACTATTTTTACCTTCAATTTAATTAGAGCATCTGCTATTCTTACTCCAGGCTCAGCACTGCAGAAACTACACTATGTAACTTTTGGAGGATGCTGGGAAACCACACCTCTCCCCATCCCCACTGTTCATGAGCAGGTGTGTAGAATCTGATGGATGTATATAGTGTATATAATCGGTGTGTGCACCTTCAGAGGTTCCAGTACGCAGAATGACATCACGAAGCTGCTGAGGCAGGAGACCAGCCACATCAGTGCCACGCCCTCACTGAAGCCCCGCCCCAGCCAGATGGACAGGCTGGTGGATAGGAGTAGCACAGCCCAGCTCCCCCAGAGAGCAGACAGTCCACAGAGAGGAGGAAACGGCCTTGGCTTACACACATCTGTCACCACTGAGAGACGCACAGAGAGGATTTAATTATTAGATAATATATTAATATATATATGTGTGTGTGTGTGTGTGTGTGTGTGTGTGTGTGTGTGTGTGTACCTGTGCGTGAAGTAAAGGCTGTTTTAGGCGGATCTCTACGAAGAGCTGCAGGAAAAACAGGTTCATTCATCTTCTGCAGCAGAATAACCTCCGTCTTATCTCCAAATATACTGGAGCTACAAAAAACACACATACACACACACACACACACACACACACACACACACAGATTACCAACTACAGAAGGAGAAAAAGCTGTAAGGTTGAAAATCATGGAGCTGGAGGGACACTCACAGGTCGCCCATGTCACTGTCTGTTTGAGAGAGCAGCTGACCGTCCGCCAAGATTCGCTTGATCAGATCCTCATCTGTCAATCACAGCAATCACAGGATTAATATAACCTGGGGCTAGTTTATAGAGTGGGATTAATATAACCTGGGGCTAGTCTATAGAGTGGGATTAATATAACCTGGGAATAGTTTATAGAGTGGGATTAATATAACCTGGGGCTAGTTTATAGAGTGGGATTAATATAACCTGGGGCTAGTCTATAGAGTGGGATTAATATAACCTTGGGCTAGTTTATAGAGTGGGATTAATATAACCTGGGAATAGTTTATAGAGTGGGATTAATATAACCTAGGGGCTAGTTTATAGAGTGGGATTAATATAACCTGGGACTAGTTTATAGAGTGGGATTAATATAACCTGGGGCTAGTATATAGAGTGGGATTAATATAACCTTGGGCTAGTTTATAGAGTGGGATTAATATAACCTGGGACTAGTTTATAGAGTGGGATTAATATAACCTGGGGCTAGTTTATAGAATGGGATTAATATAACCTGGGACTAGTTTATAGTGTGGGATTAATATAACCTGGGACTAGTTTATAGAGTGGGATTAATATAACCTTGGGCTAGTTTATAGAGTGGGATTAATATAACCTTGGGCTAGTTTATAGAGTGGGATTAATATAACCTGGGGCTAGTTTATAGAGTGGGATTAATATAACCTGGGGCTAGTTTATAGAGTGGGATTAATATAACCTGGGATTAGTTTATAGAGTGGGATTAATATAACCTGGGGCTAGTTTATAGAGTGGGATTAATATAACCTGGGACTAGTTTATAGAGTGGGATTAATATAACCTGGGACTAGTTTATAGAGTGGGATTAATATAACCTTGGGCTAGTTTATAGAGTGGGATTAATATAACCTGGGGCTAGTTTATAGAGTGGGATTAATATAACCTTGGGCTAGTTTATAGAGTGGGATTAATATAACCTTGGGCTAGTTTATAGAGTGGGATTAATATAACCTGGGGCTAGTTTATAGAGTGGGATTAATATAACCTTGGGCTAGTTTATAGAGTGGGATTAATATAACCTTGGGCTAGTTTATAGAGTGGGATTAATATAACCTGGGGCTAGTTTATAGAGTGGGATTAATATAACCTTGGGCTAGTTTATAGAGTGGGATTAATATAACCTGGGACTAGTTTATAGAGTGGGATTAATATAACCTGGGACTAGTTTATAGAGTGGGATTAATATAACCTTGGGCTAGTTTATAGAGTGGGATTAATATAACCTGGGGCTAGTTTATAGAGTGGGATTAATATAACCTGGGACTAGTTTATAGAGTGGGATTAATATAACCTGGGGCTAGTTTATAGAGTGGGATTAATATAACCTTGGGCTAGTTTATAGAGTGGGATTAATATAACCTGGGACTAATTTATAGTGTGGGATTAATATAACCTGGGGCTAGTTTATAGAGTGGGATTAATATAACCTTGGGCTAGTTTATAGAGTGGGATTAATATAACCTGGGACTAGTTTATAGAGTGGGATTAATATAACCTGGGACTAGTTTATAGAGTGGGATTAATATAACCTTGGGCTAGTTTATAGAGTGGGATTAATATAACCTGGGACTAATTTATAGTGTGGGATTAATATAACCTGGGACTAGTTTATAGTGTGGGATTAATATAACCTGGGGCTAGTTTATAGAGTGGGATTAATATAACCTTGGGCTAGTTTATAGAGTGGGATTAATATAACCTGGGACTAGTTTACAGAGTGGGATTAATATAACCTGGGACTAGTTTATAGAGTGGGATTAATATAACCTTGGGCTAGTTTATAGAGTGGGATTAATATAACCTGGGACTAGTTTATAGTGTGGGATTAATATAACCTGGGGCTAGTTTATAGAGTGGGATTAATATAACCTGGGACTAGTTTATAGAGTGGGATTAATATAACCTGGGACTAGTTTATAGAGTGGGATTAATATAACCTGGGACTAGTTTATAGAGTGGGATTAATATAACCTTGGGCTAGTTTATAGAGTGGGATTAATATAACCTGGGACTAGTTTATAGAGTGGGATTAATATAACCTTGGGCTAGTTTATAGAGTGGGATTAATATAACCTGGGACTAGTTTATAGTGTGGGATTAATATAACCTGGGGCTAGTTTATAGAGTGGGATTAATATAACCTTGGGCTAGTTTATAGAGTGGGATTAATATAACCTGGGACTAGTTTATAGTGTGGGATTAATATAACCTGGGGCTAGTTTATAGAGTGGGATTAATATAACATGATCTAGAACAGACTCTGATGCCCCTGTGCGTATGAAGGCTGCTGGTATCAGGGGGCGGTGCTGGGATTAGTACACAGCAGAAGTGATAAGTTCTCAGTGAGTTTCGAGCTCTACCTGAAGATGTGAAGTATTTGTTCCTGTGGTCGTGTACCCCCATGGTGTCCTCCTCCTCTGGGTTAAAGGTCATGTCCACCCCCAGGTGTCTGCTGCCCTGACCTCTCTTCAGCCGAGGAGGAAACCCCGCCCCCAGCTCCACAGAGGGCTCGGTCAACACGTCCGGCCAATCAGCATCCGGAACACTCCACCTGCGCAGGGAGGGAGCAGACAAAAAGAATTAAAGGATGAATTTTCACACACATTGCTCAACAGTGCTGATACCTGTCAATCACCACAGCTGTCACCATGGAAACAGAGCACTCACCTTTTGGAGGAGGGAGTCGGCAGGTCGATGTTCGTCTCCTCTGAGTATGTCTACAAGAAACAAAGGAAGAAAAAGGGAGGGAGAGGTGGAGGAAGGAAGGAAAGAAAGGTACAGAGTGAAGGATTTTAGAAGGATGACAGCAAAGAAGAAAAGGGAGAAAGGAAGTAATTGATAGATAGATAAAAAAAGGGAGGGAGGGAGAGATGGAAAGAAGGAAGTAAGAAAGAAGTAAAAGAAGGAAGGAAAGAGTAAAGAAAAGGCAAGAAGGACGGAAGGAAAGAATTGAGAAGGAAGGAAATAGGAAAGAAAGAAGGAAGGAAGTAAAAAAAGAAGGCAGGGAGGGATAGATAGAGAGACAGAGGAATGAAGGAAAAAGGGAAGGGTAGAAGAGAAGTAGAAATGAAATAAGGAAGGAAAGCAGGACAAACGTGAGGAAGGGAGTGAGAGAGAGATGGTGGAATGCAGAAGGAAGATGGAGGAAGGAAGGAAGAAGGGAATGAGTGAGAAATGGACAGATGGAGGAAGAGAGGAAGGAAGAAAAGAAGGAAGGGGGTGAGGTAAATTGTCAGTGTTTTCCTGTTTCTCAGATTTCAGTCCATTTTAATATTGAGTGTTTTCTTGTGGAACGTAGGACTGCGCTTTTTCTTTTCTTTATGACACTATGGTGTAAAGAAAATCATCTCCAGAGAAACAGAGCGGTCCCGCCCTGAAACTCCATTTCCCACAATACCTCTGTGGGGATCCCATTAAAGATGAGGAAGGAGCTTCCCGTCATGGAGTTGTCCAGAAAGTCATCAATCTCCAGGGACTCCTGATCCACCTGCGGAGGGAGCTGTTCTACTGACACCTGACACACACACACACACACACACACACACACACACACACACAGCATATACACTATTACATTATTGTATGTGTTGTAGAGACTCTAATCCACACAGGGCATGATATTATTTCAGGTGTGTGTGTGTGCGTGTCTGACCTTGCTGCGGCTGAGTCTGAAGAGGCAGAAGACAAGCAGATAGAGAGGATACAGCACCAGACAACTGACCACACCCACGGCCACGGACTCCCAACTCAGAGACACCTGCTCTGAGACAGGAATAGAGCTGCAGCGCACAAACACACACACACACACACACACACACACACACACACACAGACACAAAGTCATTCACACCAACAGACATTACACAACTGTAATAAAAGTGGTTGTTAATGTTTTTACAATCGTTTATAGTTCTCCCCTGTGTTTAAAAATTATATAATTGTTATTGAAGCATTTTATATTGCGATATATATTGATATTTCGTAATATGTCCAGCCCTAGTGACAGCCAGGCTTTATTACATCTTAAACCTAAGAAACCAAACCCGTCAGCTTTTCCAGTCCTCTCATTAGAATGGAATAAGGACGGACATTTAATTAATGTAGCTATAGTGTATTCTAATTAAAGACTCCCACAAGAAGTGAGTCCGATTCCAGATGCTCCTCTTCAGGGTGGTCTCTCACCTGTTGTAGTGGGCTACAGTGGCGTACCACACGGTGTTGCACAGCAGCATGAGGTGCAGTAGCACTGAGCAGCAGGTGGCCCTCTGGAGGCGAGTGAAGGGGCTGCGTGGGGGTCTCTCCCAGAGCGAGAGCCACACATGAGTCTCACACAGCGCCCTCTGAAGCTCCCAAGAGAGGAGACGGGGCCAGTGACGGAGCTCTGATTCCTCTGTGAAAACAGGGCTGGGTTTAATCTGGGCTCAGAGACAGTGAGGATGGTTCTAGTGAACACAGTGGCTGTGGTGATTCAGCCTTGATACCTGACGCCTCCGCCTCGATCTCCACCCTGCCCTCCGTCCGCTCGTTATCCACAGACAGCCACTCCTCCACCAGGAAGAAATATGAGCTTCCGGTCTGCAGATCCTTCACCAGAACATACTGCAGATACCATGCAGGAGACAGGCCTGAGAGAGAGAGCGAGAGAGAGAGAGAGAGCGAGCGAGAGAGAGAGAGAGAGAGAGAGAGGGAAAGAGAGAGAATGTTCATAGCTGTCTCACCCTGACAGAAGAGTCCCACTCTGCACTAAACAAATGACACACACTCATCAGAGTCAAAGGTACTGAGTTAACTGTACCTTTCCCAGTATAAACTCAGCTCCCTCTGCCCCTCGCTCTGCCCCCTAAAACCCAGCTCCCTCTGCCCCTCGCTCTGCCCCTAAAATTCAGCTCCCTCTGCCGGTAGTCTGTCAGATCTGTGTTTCCGAGGTGTGTGGTCACCTTTGTTGTCGTGCCACACTCGGATCTTGAGCACACTGCCCAGGCTGCTGTCTGAGGCGATGTGGAAGATGTCCAGACTGTTCCGGCTGAACGCTCCAACTCTGTCCAAATGACGGTGACCACTGCGGCCCTCACTGCCCTGCAGACTGATACCAACATGAGCCGTCGTGCCTGAGAGAGAGAGAGAGAGAGAGAGAGAGATTTAACCTTTCATCTATCCATCCACCTTCTTCACTTCTCCATCAGTTCATCGAAACATGTACCATCCATTAATACATCCATCTTTCACTCACTTCTTCATTGATCCCCTACACACTTCTCTATGCATCCATCCATCATTCATCCATTCCTCCATCCCTCCCCCCACAGGGTCCCTGTGTAGTGCCATGTGACGCAGTGCTGTGGACACTGACCTGCTCCTCGTATCCAGCCGGTTTTGACCTGAATCTCGTATTTGTAAAGTCCGTCTTTTCCACACAGTGGAACCACAGAGGCTTGTCTCAGGTCCATCTGATCCAGCTTCCTCAACACAGCAGCAGCTACAGCATAACACACCACACACACCACACACACCAGCAGCACCACCATGCTGCGGCTCGGAGATGGGTCCTGTTACTCACACACACACACACACATATATATACATACATTATAGAAAAGTTAACTGCGCAGTACAATAATATGTAATGGGTCATAGTTAAACATCTGTGACTTCTTTTGGTCAAAACACAACAAGGATCAAACCCCACAGCAGTGCTCTCCCCGTCTAAACAGCCCTGCTCAGAACGCCCCTCGCTGTTCACCCCGACCCCGATCGCGCAGCAGTGAGGAGCGAGGAGCAGAAGGTTTTTGTGTTGTCTTAGCGTGCTCACATAAACACAGATCCAGCGCTGTGATTGGACAGACTCAGATGAGGGGGCGGGACAATTCTAAAGTCTCTGCACTCTGCGGAGATGAATCAGACTTATTTTATCCCTAGTTTTTTGACTTAGGGAGATGACAGAAAACTGAGTGGGTGGTCTTGTTTCACAGCGTGTGGGTTGGTGGACTCCAGACCCACACATTAATGTGTGCCCACACTGATCAGGTGATTACTATAATAGGTCAATTTTTGGTATAATTAAATAATATTTTAAAAATGTGCATGTTGTTTTTGTTTGTATTTGTTTGTGAGCCCCCACCCTTCCCTCTGCGCGTGAGACTCACGTGGATGATGAAGCTGACAGAGTTGAGGGGGACGAAGAGGCTGGCAGCGAAGGAGGTGAGGTGGCGAGTTCTGCATACAGCTTGTCTGGCGCTGCTCTGAGCCAGAGGTACCATCCCATCCGTCTGCCACCCCCGAGCTTGCTCGCTGAAGTACTGACACAGAGTAGTGAAGACCCCCACTTCCAGCTTCACACGCTCCGGCCATGCAGCACTGCAGCCCCCCGACACGTTAATGTAGTGGTCCTGCGTCGTGTCATACACACTGCATAAACACACACACACACACACACAGACAAACACAGAAAGATGTTAAACCCAAAGGATTTGGATGAAGCACCCTCAATCCAGAACACAGTTCCACTGCTCCACAGCCCAGTGCTAGGGGCTTTATACCCTCCCAGGTGGGCACTTTCACTTAGTTATCACTAATGGGGTCTTACTGGGCAGGTTTAAGTGGAGACTATTTCTGCTTTGTAGGTTTGGTCTGATCCTGCACAGTTAAACCCAACAGAAGACACAAAGGTCTACAGTGTCTGATGTAAACAGAGCGGCTCTTACAGTGGAGACAGGAAGAAGGTGAAGGGCTGGTGGTCCTGGCTCCGCCTCCTCGTCATGCCCAGGGTGATGTGTTTCCTGTCTGTGTTGTTGTACTCATTGGCCCATTGGGAGGTGTAGAGGTACGCTGTGATTGATGGGTCTGCGTCACGGCCATCTAGAGCTTCTACAGACACACACACACACACACACACACACACAAAAGATGTTTACATAACTGTGGACTACAGACTGACTATTTGGTAACAGCTCTATTGTAGTAAATGAGTGATTAAAGGGCCGGTCTATATTCTGCTTGCAGTCAGTGAGAGTACACTGACTATAGATTGACTCTTTAATACCAGTTCTTCAGTAGTTTACAAGTTAAAGAGCCAGTCTATAATTTGCTGGCAGTCTGTTGAGAGTCCAGTGATTGCAGATTGACACTTTGATACCAGTTCAGGAATATGCAAATTAAAGAGCCAGTATATAACCTGCTAGTAGTCAGCTATAGCCAGTCACTGATATATACAGTCCAGTAATATATCAGTGATTAAAAAGCCAGTATATAATCCGCTGGCGGTCAGTTGAGAGTACACTGACTACAGACTGACTCTTTAATAACAGCTCTCTGGTAATATGTATGTGATTCCAGTGCTGCCTCCTGGTGGACAGTATCCAGTCCTACCTTCTGCTGTGGTGAAGTTGAGTTGGATGTAGACTCCCGCTTGCTTGTTGTTGTTTCCTGTGCTGACCCTGACGATGACTGAGCCACAGCGGCTCACATTGACCACTCCGACCGGCTGCAGCAGCTGCTCGGACCCGTCTCCATCCAGCCCTGCCGCCGAGCCGTTGTTAACGGTCACTGTGATGGCCTGACTCTCGTCCAGGTGGGAGATGGGGATCTGCGTGCCGTTGATGGTGCGGAACTCCATGGACACCACCTCAGTGGTCACGGTGTGGTTGGGGACGTAGTTGAAGGGGAAGGGGTTCGGATCCACCTGAGGACATTTAAGAATGGACATTTAAGGGTGGACAAGTTTAGACCATAGTCATATAGGTTTGTGTGGCCTCATCCATCTGTACCTGGACAAGCAGCTGGACTACACCCCCTGTGGATGGTCTGAGGCTGGAGTTGAAAGCTCGGGGGATGGAGAAGCGCCGACACTCAGGGGAGTCGCTGTAGCCGTAGCAGAGCAGACTCTGAGGGTCCGCCCTCTTCCCCGCTGCGACGATCTCAGCCCCCCGCAGAATCAGCGGCTCCTCGTTCAGAACACGGGACAGCATCAGGATCCTCATCAGCTCCGAGGACAGAGTGTAGGCCTTAGCGGCCACTCTGAGGTGGGGAGGTTCTTCAGGAGCAGACCGAAGAGAGAGCCCCTCCTCAGGCTCCACAGAAACCACCGCCTCACTCACCTGCTGGATCAGATCACCTGCGCAAACAGGAGTAATCATTCATATCCCTACATTCATATCTCTGATATGTATGATTAAAAACTGCAGACTCTGTAACAGTGCGTGTGTGTGTGTGAGAGAGAGAAAGAGAGAGAGAGAGAGAGAGAGAGAGAGAGAGAGAGAGAGAGAGAGAGAGAGAGAGAGAGAGAGAGAGAGAGAGAGACTCACCCATGATATTGAGGATGTTATCAGCGATCTCAGTGGGGGTCACAGTGCCCTGTTTGCTGTCTGTCTGCAGAATCTCCAGCATGGACTCCAGTTTGTCCAGAGTGCTGTTCTGACACTCCTCACACACAAACTCACGGCTCACGGCCTAAACAAGTCACATACATATGCCATATTTTACCATTTTTGTTTTAGGAATCTCTGTAAAGCACATTTAGCTGCATATGAATGCATTTGTATGAAACGTGCTATATATATATATATACATACACACAGGGGTTAGACAATGAAACTGAAACACCAGGTTTTAGACCACAATAATTTATTAGTGTGGTGTAGGGCCTCCTTTTGTGGCCAATACAGCGTCAGTTCATCTTGGGAATGACATATACAAGTCCTGCACAGTGGTCAGAGGGATTTTAAGCCATTCTTCTTGCAGGATAGTGGCCAGGTCACTACGTGATGCTGGTGGAGGAAAATGTTTCCTGACTCGCTCCTCCAAAACACCCCACAGTGGCTCAATAATATATAGATCTGGTGACTGTGCAGGCCATGGGAGATGTTCAACCTCATTTTCATGTTCATCAAACCAATCTTTCACCAGTCTTGCTGTGTGTATTGGTGCATTGTCGTCCTGATACCCGTGTATCACTGACTTCAGGACACAATGTTTGAACCATTGGATGCACATGGTCTTACTGGTGCAATGTGCAATTAATGAAGATTGTCCACCAGGCTGCTCCAATTTAGCCAAGAAACCTCCCACACTAAAATGACAGGTGTTTCAGTTTCATTGTCTAACCCCTGTGTGTATATATAGAGAGAGGAGAGAGAGCCAGTGGAGCTGAGAGTGAGGATCCAGTGATCGTAGAGTGTGTATTTACACACTGTCACTGTCCACAAGAAACATGCAGGTTTTTACATATGTCTAATATGTTTTGTATATGTATGTATATATAATATTTTGTAGGTGTGTGTGTGTGTGTCTCACCGTGCACTGTGCAAGGGCGGCAGAGGTCTGCTGGATGTCACTGACCGTGTTGAGGTCCAATGACGTCAGAGCTCTGGTGATGTTCCCCCTCACACTCACTCGATACTGTCTCTCCAGTCTGTTTACGCGCTCACGCCTCATTGCCATTTCCTTCTCATACTGTGCATACACACACACACACACACACATACACACACACACACACACACACACACACACACACACACACACATAGAGGTTAAAGCTATAGAACACAGAGGTTGATTTACTGCTATACAACAGGAGAGCAAGGAGCAAGACTGTACTGTACACATTATTTGCTTATTTTAGTGCATATATATATATATTTTTAACATATTATTTTCAAATTTCTGTGCACAGAGAGAGAGAGCGAGAGAGAGAGAGAGCGAGAGAGAGAGAGAGCAAGAGAGAGAGAGAGAGCAAGAGAGAGAGTGAGCAAGAGAGAGAGAGAGAGAGAGAGAGAGAGAGAGGGAGAGGAAGAGACTGACCTCATTGAGAACAGTAATGAGGGTGAGGGAGAGTTCTCGGACCCTCTGAGAGTCGCCCTGGTTCAGCAGCTCTTTCAGAGTGGTGTCTGTCAGGACACTCAGCCAATGAGCCACACTGCTGAAACCCTCAGGAGCTTTGGGCAACACCACCACCATGGTCCTAAAAACATACACACACACACAGGGAAAAACATGAAACACAATGTTACACACTGGAGCGACTGCACATAAGCATCAGGACCCCTGACTCACTTGTTGATGGAGGTGTTGGACGCCCCCTGGTGGTCCTCCACCGTGACAGAGACGAACACTTTGTGGTGGGCGGAGCTGAAACCGGGCGGCAGGAAGGCGGAGTGTTCGGGGCTGGTGCCTTTATAAACACAGAAATCTTCACAGAGCAAATCAGAACAACGCAACACCAGCAAACTGTAAACCAGAGAAGTGGAAGTGCCCAGATCAGCATAACCTGCAGAGATATAGAAAAAGAGAGAGACAGAAAGAATGGAATGAGACAAAATTTTAGAAAATTTGAATCTCTTAACAAATTTTAGTTTAGTTTTAGTTTCCAGATATCCCCCCATCCCCTCACCATCTGTCCCCTCTCCACCTGTTCCAGCTGCCTCACCTGTCCTCTCTCCTCCTGTCTCACCTGTGCATTTGAAGTGGACTCTCTCCAGCAGTGTCTGCACCTCAGGCCCCTCCCCATCTGCCCACAGCATACAGGTCCCCCCAGTTGGAGGGTGGTTGGGCTGGAGCGTAACGCAGGCCACGCCCTCTCCGTCCATGCTGTCGTCAGTGACATGGAGGCTGAAGATGTAAGAGTCTCCGTCCCGCAGTGACCCCTTCCTCAGGACCAGGTTCATGCTGTCCTGCGCCGTGGTGATGGTGTTGTTGTCCAGGACCAGGGTCTCGTTCCGATGATTCACCGCCGTCCATCTCTAACGGAAACACACAGAGCGAGAAAACGGTCACTGAGCAGGACGGAGAAAAACGTCCTTCTGCTTGAGTAACAGATTCACACGAGAGAGTGTGTATTCTGATTAGCAGTATGTGTCTCTCTAAGCTTCTGGAACACCGCTGATCGGAGGCTGTGGTTTACTCAGACGCGGGTTTCATATTCCTGAGGCTTCATCCGCAACCTTGCAGCAAGTTGAGAAATGGTATTTACTTAGAAAATGTTTCAGAGCAAAGCACAACAACAAAACAAAAGCGCCATGCTTTACAAAGAGAGAGGGAAAGAAAAGAATGATAAGAATAAAAAATTAAACCCGATGTCGTTCTCTGAAAGTGAAGCTCTAAGAGTAAAGTTCTGAAAGTGAAGTTCTGAGAGTGAAGCTCTGAGAGTGAAGTTCTGCGAGTGAAGTTCTGCGAGTGAAGTTCTGAGAGTGAAGTTCTGAGAGTGAAGCTCTGAGAGTGAAGTTCTGAGAGTGAAGCTCTGAGAGTGAAGCTCTGAGAGTGAAGCTCAGAGTGAAGTTCTGAGAGTGAAGTTCTGAGAGTGAAGTTCTGAGAGTGAAGCTCTGAGAGTGAAGTTCTGAGAGTGAAGTTCTGAAAGTGAAGTTCTGAGAGTGAAGCTCTGAGAGTGAAGTTCTGAGAGTGAAGTTCTGAGAGTGAAGCTCTGAGAGTGAAGTTCTGAGAGTGAAGCTCTGAGAGTGAAGCTCTGAGAGTGAAGTTCTGAGAGTGAAGCTCTGAGAGTGAAGCTCAGAGTGAAGTTCTGAGAGTGAAGTTCTGAGAGTGAAGTTCTGAGAGTGAAGCTCTGAGAGTGAAGCTCTGAGAGTGAAGTTCTGAGAGTGAAGTTCTGCGAGTGAAGTTCTGAAAGTGAAGTTCTGAGAGTGAAGCTCTGAGAGTGAAGTTCTGCGAGTGAAGCTCTAAGAGTAAAGTTCTGAAAGTGAAGCTCTGAGAGTGAAGTTCTGAAAGTGAAGCTCTAAGAGTAAAGTTCTGAGAGTGAAGTTCTGAAAGTGAAGTTCTGTGAGTGAAGCTCTGAGAGTGAAGTTCTGAGAGTGAAGCTCTGAGAGTGAAGCTCTGAGAGTGAAGTTCTGAGAGTGAAGCTCTGAGAGTGAAGTTCTGAGAGTGAAGCTCTGAGAGTGAAGTTCTGAGAGTGAAGTTCTGAGAGTGAAGCTCTGAGAGTGAAGTTCTGAGAGTGAAGCTCTGAGAGTGAAGTTCTGAGAGTGAAGCTCTGAGAGTGAAGTTCTGAGAGTGAAGCTCTGAGAGTGAAGTTCTGAGAGTGAAGTTCTGAAAGTGAAGCTCTGAGAGTGAAGCTCTGAGAGTGAAGTTCTGAAAGTGAAGTTCTGAGAGTGAAGTTCTGAAAGTGAAGTTCTGAGAGTGAAGCTCTGAGAGTGAAGCTCTGAGAGTGAAGTTCTGCGAGTGAAGCTCTGAGAGTGAAGTTCTGAGAGTGAAGCTCTGAGAGTGAAGTTTTGAGAGTGAAGCTCTGAGAGTGAAGTTCTGAATGTTTGTTGTAAAAACTGAAGTAACTTTAGATTTAATTCAGTTTCAAATGTGGAAGATTCAAAGACAGAAACCCTGCTCACTGTATTTCAGACTGAGCTCTTTACTTTCAGATTCAGTTCACTGCCCAGAACCCGAATCTGAACCTCAATCAAACTGCACACGGGTGGCGAGGTGAAGGACACTGGGCAGGAGAACGCGTGTCTGAGTGCGCTGCACTGGCCAAACAGAGACAGCTAACAGCAGAGGAATGCATCACATCATGATGATGACATCATGCTCTACATCTCCTCTGCATTTCATTCCTTTTCTGAGGTCTGACATCATACAAAATAAACATTATGAGAGAGAGAGAGGGAGAGAGAGAGAGAGAGAGAGAGAGAGAGAGAGAGAGAGACAGACAGAGAGAGAGAATGTTGGGTGTGGGGGGAAAAATGACATTACTGTCAAAGAATCAGACACAAAGCAGACTTTGATTATTGTACAGAAGAGCTGCCTAAAGGTGGGAAAGCTGTGAAGGCTGTTAGAGCTGGTTCCGCAGTTCTGAAACTAGACAGAATCTCTATGGGATTTCTAACAGCGATAGTGCTAAGCTAACAAGCACTTTCTGGTAACTCTAAACATGAACATCTGAAACATGAAACAGGTGTTAAACCATAACTCTCTGCATGCAGAGACTTTAGAATTGCCCCACACCCTTGTCTGAGTCTGTCCAATCACAGCGCTGGACCCGCATTTATGTGAGAGCACAAAGACAGAGAAATAAGAGCAATGAGTAAAAACTGAGAAAATGAGAACGGAGAAGAAGGAGAACTGAGCGAAAACAGCTAAAAACCAGAGCTTCTGCTCCTCGCTCCTCACTGCTGTGCGCTCGGGGTCGGGGTGAACAGCGAGTGGCTCATTATCATTTAAAGGAACAGGCACTGAAACCAGCCGCTCTAAACAGAGCTGTTTAGACAGGGGGAGAACGCTGCTGTGGGGTTTGATCCTTGTGGTGTTTTGACCAAAGACGGTCTCAGGTGTTTCATTACGACCCAGAACATCTGTGGGAAAGGGGAGAACGTCTCCTTTAAGTGTGTTTCGCTGTACAGGGTGGATTCCAGAAACCAAACCCCTGTCTTTCGACCAAGGGAACCTCGTGTGTTCAGATGTAAACTCCAGTTACAGCCATGTTCCTCTCAGGCTTCTGGAACCTATTCTTCCTCTCATTAACTAATCACTCGTCACCTGATGTAGCCCTGAATCTCGCACTGGGCTGTGTTATGAGCTCATCTCTCTCGGGGCATGCTGGGAATGGGGCTGTGACCTCATCCCTCTCTGGGGCAGCTGGGTAGCTGTGTTTGGGCTGAGTGAGTCATGTTCAGGCTTCACAGTGATGGAGAGAGACAGCCGAGGTTTTGAAGACTGAGATGAGGTCATGACAAGGAAAAGACAACAAGCTTTTTCCCAGAATATGGATTTTCTTTTCTGTAATTTAGAATTCAAGAGAAGCTCTGCTGGTAGAACTTCACTGTAGTTAGATCTGGAGTCTTAGCCTTGGTATTGGAAAAAAATATTTAATGTAATTACAGTATTTCACTGTTTTGGTCAAAAACTAAAGGGTTAAAGTCCTTAAAAACACTGAAGTGAACATATACAACAAGACTTCCCACTGATTAGTATTTACGGAGCTGGACAGAAGGCTTTTCTCATTAAATACGTTCATTCATTCATGTTTTGTAACCACATCATCCTGGTTCAGTGTGACTGGGTGAGTGTGTGAAATCATACACAGGTGTGTGTGTGTGAGTGAGTGTGTCATGCACTGTCAAGTGTGTGTTACTTCCTTGCACACAATGATTCTTCTGAGTAGACTCTAGACCCACCAGGACACCTGTGCCGGGCTTCACACAGTCATCCTGTCACTCTCACACTCACCCTGTCATCAGCTCCATTAATATCAAGTCTAGGTTCTGTAAAGCTCCAACCAGTAGCTATGAGGCTAATGGACAGAGGAAAGGTCCAGACGGATTGCGTTGTATAGTGAATGAACAGTGTGTGTATGTGTGTGCGTGTGTGTGTGTGTGTGTGTGCACCTCACCCCTCTGTATGAGTCCAGGCAGTTGATGCAGGTTCCGGCCAAATAAACATAGGAGTTCTGACTGATCTCATAACCAGACTGAGCCTTACACGACACACACTCCAGAGACACAATCGGGATATGGCCACTCTTCACCAACACCTGGTACAAAGAGAGAGAGAGAGAGAGAGAGAGAGAGAGAGAGAGAGAGAGAGAGAGAGAGAGAGAGAGAGAGAGAGAAAAAGAAAAAGAGAGAACACAGCTCATTACAAGATGCTATATACAAACACAGGATATTTGCCTTATTTATCATTTGGGCCATAAGCAAAATTCATTCATCGTACTGCAATGGGATTAAATTCAAGGGGGTGCAGGTGTCATCCCTCATTTACAGACACTCCTCTGTGATTTTATTGCTGTCCAGATTGTCTCAGACTGTGTTTTTCTCCCTCCTTCTGTGAGAAAACGATTTAGCTGCTGTTCTACCCTCACTATCGCTGATTAAGCTGGACCCAAACTCGTTCCTAAACGCTGGGGGTTCTTTGGCTGGAGAAGGCTGCAGAAAACTCTGCTGCTCTTCCTCTGGCTCCAGGAATGTTTAACAGTGAGTTTTCAGTAAGTATTCATTCAACCTGTTCTTTTACTTCAAAAAACTTTTGTCACTGAAATACTTCCATAAAAGTCGCTCAGATGAACCCAACACTAACAGGCCTCTACTGCACTTTTGACCCTCTCTGATTCCCTCACAAATAAATCACAGAAAAAAACAGGGTACATTTTCAGATTTAAAGACAGAAGTGCACTGTAATATCAGCCCCTCGACCAGCAGCTAAAACAGGAGCACCTCTCATCTGCCTTTTTAAACCTGAGGCTATCAGAGAGAGAGAAAGAGAGAGAGAGAGAGAGAGTGAGAGAGGCGTACACACACTAATAGCCTATCAGAGATAATGGGAGAGGTAAAATTGGTAGATATTTCTTCCAAATTTCCCCTGCTCTTAAGAGTACCCTGCACATCGAGAGAAAGACAGCGAGAGAGAGAGAGAGAGAGAGAGAGAGAGAGACAGAGAGAGAGAGACAGAGAGAGAGAGAGAGAGAGAGAGACAGAGAGAGAGAGAGAGAGAGAGAGAGAGAGAGTCTAATAGAGAGAGTGAATGAGAATATTACACATTGGTATCCTCTCACTGAGCTGTATGAGGTCCTCAGTTTATGACACTGCGGGAATGAACAGGGCATAAAAGAGAGATGATTTCACTCAAATCTAATACTCACATTTGTAAGACACCTTGTTCCCAAAGAGTCGAATTAAAGCCCCGCTCCTCACCCAGACCACAAAACATCACAAGACAAGTGAATTCTGTCTAAAATTAATTAAACATAACTATGCAAATTACACCTCCTATTCATCTGGTACCTCTTCTTCCAATAAACCTAGTCACTTCCTGGCAGTTAGCTAGAAAACAGCAAGGCAATGAAGGGTTAGATAACAGACACAGAACAGGAATAACCATCAGACCTTAATACACAGTGTAGCTCTAAGGTAGCACTTTCTTTTGCATTAGTGATTAGACAGTCTTTCTACACTGAGAAAAACACTGCAGGCTCTGCACTGCTGTCTGGTGCAGTACTGAATTGTTAGAGAGAGTAATTTGCTTGGCCAAATGAGTTTTCTGTTAATTTTGTAGCAAAGACAAAGTTATAATAATAAAGACTTAATTCAGCCTGTTAAATGACTTCTTAGCTACATGTATTTTTTTTCTTAGCTACGTATTTTTAGCTAATGCTAATATGCTCATGTCTATTTTTAATAATAATTATGTATCATATAGTATAAGAAACATCTTAATTAATCTATTAGAGATTATTTAACATCTCTACACAGAAAAGTACATGGGGAAAGGTTTTAGTTGCAGTTAACAGTTCCTTTTACTTGTTAGCAACATTAGCCTCTTAGCCTCTTTGTTTTACTTATGAATTTATTCATAAATAGCTACTGGGGCTGAATAAAAGATCTTGCTGAGCTCATTAAGTGGACCTAGAGATGGGCAGTGGAATCCTCCATGGCCTGGTCATTTGGAAAAGCATCTCTTCAGTGAAACTCTACCGATACAATAGACTCTCTCCTTAGCGCTGAAGAAGCCTGCTTTTCCTTTTAACTATAAATACTCAAGACTTTTTTTCACGTTTTAGATCATGAAATGATAGAGGAAGAGCAGAGAGGCGGGATAATAAAATGAAGCAGGTCTCATATGGCCACTCTACTTCTGAAAGAATGAATTTTACATTTCAGTCATGCCTTTGATATTCTGCCTCACTTTCACCGAGCTTCGGCCAGATGAAGTTCAAAAACAACAGCAACCAAACAACAACGGAAAAGAATTACACTCGCTCTCCTTTCCTCCTGCTCTTTGCTTTTTGAATCAGCCACGGAATGAAGGAAATAATAATGCGAGGCAAGCAAGAGGGATAATTAAAAAAAGCTCAGTGTGCTCAGGTCACCTGCTCTTTTCGAATAGAAGCTAATAAATATAAAGATAAAAAGAATCAGAAGAAAGAGGCAGCGATATGAAAAGGCATTTTGAGTGCGTGGCCATTCTGGGTTCAAAAAGCTCATCTGATATTGTCAGGCTGTGATTGCTCAGCTACACCTTCTCAAAAAAAAAAATAAAGGTACGGTAGAGGTACATTATTGTCACTAAAGGAACAAACAGTGAAAATTCAAGTCCAGTTGTGTTCCTTAAAGGTTCATTTCATTCTCTTCACCAGAATAAGAGGGGGATATTTGTAATATATCATTACAGAACTGTGTAAAAAACAAAAAAGAACATAATATGAATCCTGGACACATAGTTGGGTGTATGAAATTAACACAATTTTAAAATTGCACTTAATAATATTAATAATAATAATGAATTTAATAGGGCGGCACGATGGCGCAGCAGGTAGTGTCGCAGTCACACAGCTCCAGGGTCCTGGAGGTTGTGGGTTCGATTCCCGCTCCGGGTGACTGTCTGTGAGGAGTTGGTGTGTTCTCCCCGTGTCCGCGTGGGTTTCCTCTGGGTGCTCCGGTTTCCTCCCACAGTCCAAAAACACACGTTGCAGGTGGATTGGTGACTCGAAAGTGTCCGTAGGTGTGAATGTGTGTGTGTGTGTGTGTGTGTGTGTGTGTGTATGTGTTGCCCTGTGAAGAACTGGCATCCCCTCCAGGGTGTATTACCGCCTTGCGCCCAATGATTCCAGGTAGGCTCTGGACCCCCCGCGACCCTAAATTGGATAAGCGCTTACAGATGATGGATGGATGAATGAATTTAATAAAAAAAAACAAAAAAACGGATTTGTCAAATGTAAAAAAAATGTTCTTATTGTCTTTGGCCAGTCATATCTGGTAATAATCAATAAAAACAAATATGAGCACCCAAGACAGTGGTACAAAAGATGGAAGGCACAAACCCAAACTACTGCGAATGCACCAGCATTATCTGTCTCTGTTGGACCTGGTTTATTGCTATTTATACACTTTGAGACCTATAAATCATGGACAGCTTCTACAACATAAACCTAGACTTCAACTGTCAGCTACAGCCCAGTCAATGCACAGCAATAACAAGGCAATAACATCTATTCATTAAAGCAGCGATATGTAAGGTTCACCAACACAAACTAGCCGTATTCAAGAATGTGATGAATATTTTTTACATATGTCTGCAACTGTCATGAGACGAAGATGATCCATAAAGGAAATCCCGCAGAATATATGATATTTCCAGGCCACCTGGTTTCAGAACATGAAGAAGAATAAATGGAGAAAATTGACTGAGTGCACCTTTAAAGTGGGCGTATATATAACGTTGAGGACTCACCTTCTGAGTGGTGGACTCTGGAGGAATGCCCTCTTTGCTGATAGTCAGACGGAACGTGTACTCAACGTCCACCTCCAGCTCCGACCCGGAGATGCCCAGAACAGGACCCCTCGGACCCAGGCCGAAATTCAGAGTAGAGCAGTGAGAGGCCCCCTGCAGCAGAGAGAAATGAGGAGAATTCATCAAAATAAGTAGAATATTACTTTATTTATAAAAGAGTTTAATTAAAGCTCTGTCCTGAGTCCCACTCCTCATCCAAACTAAATATAAAACTGAATACAGAACATATATGAATATAGAATATAGGTCGGTTCAAGTCCAGCTCTGGGTGACTGTCTGTTTTGGGGGGGTTTGGTGTGTTCTCCCCGTGTCTGCGTGGGTTTCCTCCGGGTGCTCCGGTTTCCTCCCACAGTCCAAACAACACACGTTGGTAGGTGGATTGGCGACTCAAAAGCGTCCCTAGGTGTGAGTCCTCACAGACAGTCACCTGGAGCAGGTCTCAAACCCACAACCTCCAGGTCCCTGGAGCTGTGTGACTGCGACACTACCTGCTGCACCACCGTGCCGCCCCTAAACAGATTATAAAAAACAGAAAGGGAAAAATCTGACAGTGTGATGGAGGTAGCGCAGCTAACCAGTGTCAACAGTGTCAACAATGTAAACAGTCCAGTGCAGTGCAGTTTTGGCCGTGTGGGGTATATCAGCCATAGTGTATGCCTTTAATAGATTTACTTTCTGAAATATGAACTTTGTTCTCTTTATACTGTATGTGTTGTTTTTGTCTTTTTGCTGTTGCGTTTCCATCACGATGAGCACAGACAGAAACCTCTCTCCCCTGGCACTATACACTGAATCTCAAAATCAAAACCAAAATAGACTTATCAATAAAATATTAAATAGTAACTGAATTTCAGACTCAGGTGGCGTCTCTCTTCTCCTCTGTGCTGTGTTTGTGTTCTTAGCCCTGATGTATCGGCCATTTCCTTTTTCCTCTGTCCTCCCTCCTTCAAACCCACTCCCTCCCTCCCTCCTTCATTCCTCACATCAGAGACAACACATCCAATTGGTTCTTGTTGAAAGATGATATGGTCTCTCTCTCTCTTCCTCCCTTCTCTGTTGTGTTCTCTCACTCCACCGGGAGCATGGACTCACTGCTCTAGCAACTAATACAAACACAAACAGGAGTAGATATAAACAAACAGAAAGGAGAAGCGAGCAATAGCTACTGATACAAGCATCCAATCAGCTCAAAGATTAATCAAAGACCAAAGGATTTCACACAGATAAGAATCCAGGTGCAAAAAGGTTCACGCTGCTTTCTTTGAATGATATTAAGACTCCACCAACACATTCAAAATGTGTTACAATGCAGTGTGTTTAAACATTCCAGCACTCTGTGCTGTGTCTGATCCACTCAGACCAGGTCAGTGATCCACCATACAAATCATACCTGCTCTGGGGGTCCTGACCATTGAAGAACAGGTTGAAAGGAGGGAAATAAAGTATTCAGAGTAACAGATGGAATACAGTCTGTAATTGTAGAACTACAAAGTGCTCCTGTGTGGTGAGTGGAGCTGAGAGAACGGGCAGTGAGTGTAGAAACAAGGTGCCTTTAAAGTTATGGCTGACTGGTGTGTACTGTATTTGTGAAAGTAAAGTTTGTTTTCCTCATTCTGATCTGTGTGTGTGTGTGTATCTTTGTGTTTTATCAGGTCTGGAGGTGGATCCAAGATGAAGGAATTTATATGCTCCATTATATAACCTCAACATATCCCTCTCTCTCTCTCTCTCTCTCTCTCTCTCTCTCTCTCTCTCTCTCTCTCGATCACACACACACCTACAATCTGCTACAGTTAGTCTCTCCTTACAGACACCTTTGAAATTTCTCACCACATCTACAGACTGTGGGTCTTATTTGCCTCGAGCAAACCTTAAAATTGGTCACAACAGATGTTAGACCACAGACACAACACACACACATACACACACACACACATCTAAAAACCCAGCCACGCAAACACCCACCCTCCAAACGACCACAGTCTCAGAAGTGTCCATCAAACCCTATATAACCCCTCCCCGGACCTCCACCACAACACAACCAGCTCTTACTCTTTCATTTGTTTATCTGAGTGGTTCGGATTTCTGAAAGAGGAGCAACGCAAAGCAGCCAATCAGAAAAGGGCTCATTTGCATATATCAGGCTTAAAGACATGTAAAACTGCGAAAGGGAAGGTTTTGAGATGTCCTTTAGACATATAAACGTCAGCCGAGTGAAATAATTAGATACATACCACTTTTGTTTTTGTCACAGAAAATACACACACGACAAATACACACATGGCTTGAGACTCTTTCATGATAATGGCACATATTTGGCACGGTGTTTTGCTAGACAGATTGACAGAATGGTCTCTCTCTCTCTCTCTCTCACTCTCCCAGCATTCCCCACCACTCCAGAATGTTTAGTCTTTAAACTGGAATATCCGAACTACACTAGATCCAGCCCCCGGAACTGTGCCAGGGAAGGAGAGCACTCAGCACAGGAATCTGACTCTTTTAGGAGGGGAAAATGAAGAAAAAACCGAAGCAGAGCAAAGCCAAGTTGGAGCATAAGCGCCTCCTTAGACCACATTGAGGGGGAAGAGAAAGGAGGGAAGAAAATACTTCAGCTTTAATTATGTTTTCCAGTCATTTGACTGGTTGAGTATCTGCTCCAACCCCCACCCCCCCTCCCTCCCCACAAATAACATCTTAAACAGAGGACGTTTTAAACTCGACAGTGCCCTGGCCATGCTTCATAAACATTCTCTTCAAAATATGAGAAGAAGGATCAAACCCATTGAGCTTTGACTGCTACAGGTCCAAGCGAGCAGCCATTGCACCTGAACACCAGGACCAGCAAACCCACTGACGCTAAACAGGAAACCCTGGAAAGCATAGGGGTCTGCTGGAAATGTTTGGTTTCAGCCAAACCTGGGGGCGCTGTCCCTGTGGTCAGTGTGGATCCCAATGGGAGGTCCCACCGATCCTTAGCAGGGTGACACATTCACACCTATGGGCACTTCTGATTAGCCAATCCAATTCTATTCTGTTTTATATTCATTCATTCATTCATTCATTATCTGTAACCCTTATCCAGTTCAGGGTCTGGGCGCCAGTCCTTCGCAGGGCAACACACACTCACACATTCACTCACACCTACGGACACTTTTGAGTCACCAATCCACCTACCAACGCATGTTTTTGGACTGCGGGAGGAAACCGGAGCACCCGGAGGAAACCCATGCGGACACAGGGAGAACACACCAACTCCTCACAGAGTAAGGCTCGAAACCACAACCTTCAGGTCCCTGGAGCTGTGTGACTGTGACACTACCTGCTGCACTATTAATTGTATATTAATTAATATTAATTGTAACTGTCTGTGCAAAAGCCTTTCTGGTGTTCTACTATAGATGTGAGGTTCTAATGGTTAGATATTTTTCAGTTTAATTCATTTCTTTAATGTTTTAATTCTTATTTTAATTTCAAATTAAATATTTTAAATAGCCATTTTTTAATCCTTCTGCTGTAATATTTCTATACTGTTCAGTAAAGCATTGTTAACTGCCATTGTGTACGAAAGGTGCTCTATAAATTAACTTGTTTTCTTTCAGATGAAATGTAAATCTGAGGCCCTGACTCTCTGAAGTCATTACGAATCTTTGGGCATTTCCTCGCACAGAGTCTGAGGGTGACCCAGATGCTCCACTAAATCTACCACTGTGGTCACTTCTGGTCTCTCATTCCTATCTTTAAATACACTGGCTCTATCACTGCTCTCTAATCCTCACTAACTAACAGCTGATGTGTGGTGAGGGGGCTGGAGTGGGTCAGCTGCTGTTGCATCTTCCAGGTAGACACTGCACATTGGGTGAGGCAGCTCCCTAATTTCCCAAAAATGTAGAAGGCATTGGGGGTCTAGAAAAGGGCTGCAGAACTCATTCATTCATTCATTCAAAATGCCACAGAAAACAGCTCACTGGGAAAGTAGATCTACAGTGTCTCAGTGATGGATCACTCTGTGTAACAGTACCTGGAGCTCCCTGGGCTCATAGGTCATGCTCATCAGGGCATGATCAATCATTTTCAATCTATAGTCATGAGTTAAGCCACTAAATCCACAGCATTAGTTCAGTACAACAGCTAATTACAGCTGTAAACATCTGACTTTGTGCACCTTGCTGAAAATAACATGGAACTGGGTCTAGAAATTCACTTTCCACTAGCCATTTTCCACTGTATGGTAACTGCTCTACTGGACTCCACTCTGTGTTTGGTACTCGGTATCTGTTCAATTTTCAACTACCACAACTCACTCCCTGAAATATAACTGGTGACATCACAAAACCACATCTGCACTCTTACCTTTGAGGTGTTCGTGCATTCCCAGTGGTAGTTGAGAAGCGTCTGACTGTTGGGCTCAAGATTAGGATCATAAGACTGCTCTGCATTCAGCTGCAGGTCCTGAGTCTTGGACCAGACACGATAAGTTCCACCTTCAATGATGGGCACCAACTTGGACAACATCACAGACAGCTGAAGACAGGCAGTCTTCCTCAAAGGAACACCTTTGTAGGACAGGGAGAAGACCAGGGTATAGTTCTTGGCAGCGAGTGACATCTTCGGTATTGAGAGCTGCAACCTTCTGACATCAACTTCTGCAGGAAGGTGGACTCTAGGAGCTGGAGGTGAAAGCTTTTTAACATCCTGGCAGTGTGGAGTCGAAAAGATCTCCCAAAGATAGTCAGCAATATAGCGAGCGCAGCCTTTCAAGTCCACCTTGGCTTCCACCAAAGCTGGTTTGGAATGCCAGATTGCCAACTTTGGAGCTTGAACCACCCTAACCTCTGGTTCGCTGCATTCTAGGTCCCTGATATTTACCTTGCAGTGAACAACAATCCAGCTAACCAGGTTGCTGATGTTCACCTGGACAGTGTACTGGCCTTTTAGAGAATAGGTATGATTGGTGTATGGATCACTGGAAGGCATGCCAATGGTCCCTTCACCGAAGTCCCACCGGTAAGTGAGAGAGGTGATCTGTACAGAAACCCTTGCCTGGAAGGTGACCATCTTGTTGATAAAAGTATCCTGAGGGTAAGCCTCTAATGTGGCTGATTTTAGGGTATGCTGAATCTGAATATGCTTGGTCTCATTTTGGATGCTAATTAAATTGAAGGCAGAGACGCTGACGGTCAACAAACCTGCTTCTTCAGGTACATAAGTCACTCTGGGGTAACTAGACTGTATTAACTTGTGCATCTTGCCTCCATGAAGGTCAAAGGTCCATAGGTAGTGCACAGGTTTGCCCTTCACTATGTAGGCTTCAAAGGTCTTGGGCACTCCCACGGGTAAGGCTTCTTCACAGCAGTTCCAGATGGTGAGCCCGGTTATAGGTTCCAAAACACAGATGTGCAAATTTCTCCGTTCTGAACTGATCTGATTCCAAGCAGTCAAGTTGACATAGTAGCTGTCCACTCTGTTGAACTGGTGTACGTAAGTCATGTTAGGGTGAACAGTTGCATCACCGCTCACGCTCAAGGTGTAGCTGACAGAGGTCCCAGATTGGACAGTGATAGTGAATTCCACACTCGTACCGACTGCAACAACCTGCTGGCCAGCCTTGAATTCAAGACCTTGAATTCGGTCTTGTACAAAGAAATCACGTGTCAACACCTGGCTACTGATGTTGTTTGAAACCTTCAAGGTGACTGTGAAGGTGCCTGGGGTTGGGAATATGTAGGATGTTGCCTGCTGGTTTGATTGTGCACCATTCGGTAATAGCCACAGCCACGAGACATTGGATCCAGTTTTGATGCTACCTAGTAGAGAAATATTGACCCCGGAGGCTACAAAGTTCTGCTCTGTTACATTAGTTGCAGTAATTGATAGCTCTTTAATCGGTTCTTGCACACTGATCAACACTGAGGCATCTTCCATACTAACTCTGTTTGAAACCTCCACGTTTACCAACTTCAGCCCCGGGCTGTCAAAGTAATGTAGGACTGAAGAGTCAACACATGGCAAATGGTGACCATCAACTGACCATCTGTACTGCAGATCACTGCCAATATGAGCAAACACTGTCAAGTTTGTTGCAGTGCTGACAGTTGTGGGGTTGGGAGATGCTTCAAGAGCCAACTTTCCAACCGGATCCAGGAACTCAATGGTGCGATTGACAGCTAGTTGGCCTAGCAGGTTGGTGGCCTTTAGAAAAACTTCACAGGGTCCTGGAGTGGAGAAATTTACCTCTATGTTCTTGCCTGAAAGATTGAGGGCGGCAGCATTTTCATGTCCCCTCAGAATGTTCCAGCTGAAAGACATGTTAGTGCCCTCTTTTAGTGATGCTTGCAAATGAAGGACACGATTGGTAGCGAAACAGCATCCCTCTTCAAGTTCATCTGATGATATCTGCAAGCCTTCCAGTTCCCGTTGTACAAATATGAAGATACTTGCCTGTGTGATGCTAATGTCATTCACAGCAGTTACAATGACATTAAACGTACCCACTGAGCGGAAGGTGTAGAACATGGTCTCAATGCCTAAAATGGAAGTACAGCGGTCACAAAGGATCCACGAGTACCTCACATCATCCCCTTGGTCAAGGTGGGCCTCAAAGTGGACCGAGGCATTCAAAGGGACGTTGATACGAGTGGCGTTGATGGTAAGTCCCTGAATAGGCGCTAAAACTGTCACAGGGATTTCAGTTTTGTTTTCACTCACTTCATTTTTACCAGTGAGACAGATATTGAAGGTGCCTGATGAATTATAAGAGTGGATAACATTGCAGCCTTGAAGGACAGTGCCATCTCCAAAATCCCAGAAGTAGGAGACATTACCTGAGTCTAAAATTGACCAAAAGGTGTAGTCCTGCCTCAAGGCGAGATTGTTTCCCATTGATCCATTGTGCTTTATCTGCAGGGATCCCACTGGCTGATGCACTTCAATCTGCACCGAGCAGTTGCTATCGGAAATGTTGTTGAGCACAGTGACGGTCACCAGATAGAGACCTGGACTTTTGTAAGTAAACGGCATCGTGTCCCTGCCTTGAATGGGACCCTTGGAGTCCCTTACTCCAAAATCCCACCGATAAATATAGTCAAAACTTGGAAGTGCTGTTACAGTGAATCGGCTTTCTTCTCCAAGTCTGATGTGTCTGCTCAAGGTCTCCAGAGTCACATTGGTGATTGCTGGCTGGACACAAATCCAGTTGAAGAAATTGGCCTTGTTGGCGCTACTTGACATGAGCAGAGAAAGGTGGTAGTTCCCACTACCATCATAAGAGTGGGTGATGCTTGGGGTCCCATAGTGAGTTGCATTGGTAGTTCCGTCCCCAAAACTCCAGACGTATTGGTGAGCTGATGCATTCCCAGACACGTAAGCGTGAAAGTTGACTTCTGCTTTCTCCTGCACACACCCTGCAGGCTCCAGCCATAAGACTTGCAGCACAAACACCTGGACGTGTACTGTCGCCCACTTGGAGCTGATGGCATTAGAGGCTGTGACGTTCACGGTGTAGTTTCCGTCTTTTATGTAGGTGTGCTCCACACGTGGTTCCACACCCGTTTGCACAGTACCATCGCCCATCGCAAAGCTCCAGCTGATATTGTTGCCAGTTTCAAGAGTAGCAGTAACAACTGTAGGGGTGTTGAGTTCGGTGGGAGAAGATGACATCACCTCCAAACCTTCAACGTCCTCGTACACCATCATATCAGCACAGCTGTCCATGCTGCTAATGGTGTTGTTCACATTCACACAGACCCTATAGATGCCGCTGCTTTCGTAAGTGTGATAGACCCTTCGCTCACGTCCTGCCTGTAAACTGGAGCTATCATTGAAATTCCAGGTATAGATGATTCCGTAAGGAGACGGCAAAGGATGAGCCTCAAACTCCGCAGTCTTTCCCGCATGGAGAAGCTCCGGATCGGACTTGATGTCCACCACTGTTAAAATGCTGTACACGTACACATGGACGCTTTGGGTCCTGTTTTCATAGCGGTTGGAGACAGAGACTGTTAGGGTGTACTTTCCTAAAATGAAGACAGAGGAAGACACATGGTTATTAACTTTATCTGGAGGTGATTTATCAGTATTTTTGGAAAACAGAAGTTAACAAAGTCACTTCAGGCAAGTTTGGCTGACACACTCCTCATGAAAACTACAAATTTATAACTCTTATCTCTTAAAACTACAATTTCCTTCGGGATCGGTAAAGTGTTTTCTTATCTCATCTTATCTTTATGCTTTGTCTGACCTCTTTAAACACTGAATGTTGTTTAATGAAAGAATGCTGTTCCTGCATCCCGTACTGTTGCTAGTCTCTATTATCATTTTTTCAGCGAATACACAGTCTCTTCTAGTTTGTCCATGAATGTCAGGGTTGGAATGATAAGGGTATTTACCTGGCTGAGTGTATGTGTATTTGATCGCATTCGTCAGGAGAACCTGTTCTGTAGAAGGGTCTTCCTTCTGGAACGTATCCTTGTACGGTGGTTTAAAGTGAACCGTCGTATTACCTCCATCTCCAAACGACCACCTGCAACACAGAGAAATGTTCATAACATTGTCCACAAACGCACACAAGCGCACAGTACAACAGAAACCCTTATCATGCTCAATGTCAAATGAGACACTGTTTCTTATTGGTCAAACGCATGGACAGGAAGTTCACCAGCTGCGTTACTGTGCCCATGACTGTTGCTGATAGGTCTCCTGCAAGCGTGTTGAGACGTCCTTTGATGCTTTGTATTTGACTTCAGCAGTTTTTGGCTTCACATGTCTCAGAGGAAGTATGTGCTTTGTATCACAGAGTCTTAGCTGGAACTAGCTGTGACTAAATTGGGGCGAGATAACTACAATTATAACTCACAATATCAGTTACAATAATAGAGAGTCGCAGTCAATCTTTGCTGAGAGCACAGACTGCAATTGCAATTGGAGTATGGAGACCAAGGCAAAATGATACAGACTCCAAGACAAGTCTGAGACAAGAAAAAAAAAAAAAAACAGGGCTCAAGTCCAGACTTGAACACCACAGCACTACTTCAGCACACGGGGCGACTCTGGCGAAAGAGGGTAAAGAGTGAATTGAGTTGGGGGACTCATCTGAATCTCTTCCAAAAGTACATTAAGTTGAAAGCATGAGGGCACATGCAGTGGCAGATGTGTCTGGAAAAGAGCGAGGGAGAGGGAATGCGAGTGAGAAAAGAGAGTGAGAGAGGGACAGAGGGAGAGAAAATGGAAAGTTTGGAAGCGGAGTTAAGCTCAGTGGCAGGAGCGGCGCAGGGGGAAAATTCTTGTCAGCAATCTTCACTGACCACAGGCTGTAAATTGAGAGCAGTCGTGCGCACTGTAGAGTGCCATTACAGGGCATGCTCTGTGTGTGTGTGTGTGTGTGTGTGTGTGTGTGTGTCAGAGGTGAGAGAATGCGAGCTGTTAAAATGTGTACGGAGCGTTTGTTAGAACACGTGGGAGTGAATGTGTGTGTTTCTGCCCCTCGAGCCGACTGTACGTTCTCACAGGGGTCTGTGTGTAAAGACTCTACATCTGGAAAGTCCCCTCCCAGTTGAGTTCCAGGAAATGTCTCCAAGTCTTCCATAGAATATCCAAATCACAGCCTTTCGTTTGGTGATGAAAGACATCAGATACAGCATGTGCTGACTAAATGACCCCTTGATTAAAGCAGAACGCAGCGTGGAAAGATCTGGTAGACATTACAGCAACTAAATAGCCATCCAGAATACGCTCAGTGATACAAGCTCTCTGTAGTACCCTCCAAACACTCAAATATAAATAACCACCACCCTTTCAGGCACAGAATGAAGGGTGTCTCGATTCCTGCGCTAATTTGCTGTAGAGAAGTACGACTGTCCCAGTGTTGGCCCTTCCGTCGCTGAACATGCCGAAGAAAGCCAGTGAGGGCATCTGTGAGCTGATGTAAGATTTTGGCAGTTGGTGTTCTCCTCCAAGTGTGTTGAGCTGGAAGCGCTGTCATTGTATTCATGTCTCAGAGGAGACATAAACAATAAAAACCAGGCATCATTATCACGGATGCAGTCCAAACAGATCATCTTGCCTGCAGCAGAGTATAGAAGCTAAATTGACAAAAATCATGGCTAGAAAATAATGTGGCAATTAAAGAAAGCCACCACAGGGGGCTCCCAAGCAGTTTACTCTAAAAGTTACCTAGTGCAGTTTCTGCAGTGCTGAGTCTAGAGTAGCAACAACGGGGGCTCTATTCTCCCTATTACAGCTCAGTGGGGCATCAAAATGATTTAGAAGCTGTCATTTTAAGGTAAAAATACTATCTAGTGTTATTTTGTGTCCAAATATATTTAACTTGCTATGAATAGGTTTTAAGTTGAAAGTCACAGACCCACCAACAGCATCTCCTCTTTCAGGGTTATTTACCCACATCAAAACTGCCAGCAAACTGCCTCTCAACTCATATTTTTCTTGCTGAGCGCACATAAGAAATCTTCACTAGTAAATACGCCAGGTCTCTGATTATTATTCAAATCACAGCTCTGGCTGTGAGCTGAGGCTGGATTAACTCCAACAGGCTAAAAAAATCAGTTCTCCTTCAGGAAAACTCCAAAACACACACCAGCCCATCAGTCGGAGAGCAAACAGACACCGTTATAACATCAGGCTTTAAGCAAATGACCTAAACAAACATATTCACTTAGTAAATGGAGAAATGGACGTCAGTGTATAGAAACAGGGCTCAATTACTGTCAGTATAAGTGGACTGATTCAAAACCAAGTGTAAGGATTCATACATTCAGTCATTTTCTGTAACTGCTTCATCTTGTTCAGCATTGGCGTGGGTTCCAGTCTACACTCACACACTCACACCTGTGTGTACAGTCACACACTCACACCTGTGGACAGCTTCATACACTCACCCAGTCACTCACACACTCACACCTGTGGACAGCTTCACACACTCAACCAGTCACTCACACACTCACACCTGTGGACAGCTTCACACACTCACCTAGTCACTCACATACTCACAGCTGTGGACAGTTTCACATACTCACCCAGTCACTCACACACTCACACCTGTGGACAGTTTCACACACTCACCCAGTCACTCACACCTGTGGACAGTTTCACACACTCACCCAGACACTCACACACACACACCTGTGGACAGCTTCACACACTCACCTAGTCACTCACACACTCACACCTGTGGACAGTTTCATACATTCACCCAGTCACTCACACACACACACCTGTGGACAGCTTCACACACTCACCCAGTCACTCACACACTCACCCAGACACTCACACACACACACCTGTGGACAGTTTCACACACTCACCCAGTCACTCACACCTGTGGACAGTTTCACACACTCACCCAGACACTCACACACACACACCTGTGGACAGCTTCACACACTCACCTAGTCACTCACACACTCACACCTGTGGACAGTTTCATACATTCACCCAGTCACTCACATACTCACACCTGTGGACAGCTTCACACACTCACCCAGTGACTCTCACACTCACCCAGACACTCACACACACACACCTGTGGACAGTTTCACACACTCACCCAGTCACTCACACACTCACACCTGTGGACAGTTTCACACACTCACCCAGTCACTCACACCTGTGGACAGTTTCACACACTCACCCAGACACTCACACACACACACCTGTGGACAGCTTCACACACTCACCTAGTCACTCACACACTCACACCTGTGGACAGTTTCATACATTCACCCAGTCACTCACATACTCACACCTGTGGACAGCTTCACACACTCACCCAGTCACTCACACACTCACCCAGTCACTCACACACTCACCCAGACACTCACACACACACACCTGTGGACAGCTTCATACACTCACCCAGACACTCACACACCACCTGTGGACAGCTTCACACACTCACCCAGTCACTCACACACTCACCCAGACTCTCACACACTCACCTAGTCACTCACACACTCACACCTGTGGACAGTTTCACACACTCACCCAGTCACTCACACCTGTGGACAGCTTCACACACTCACACAGTCACTCACACCTGTGGACAGCTTCACACACTCACCCAGTCACTCATACACTCACCCAGACACTCACACACACACACACCTGTGGACAGCTTCACACACTCACCCAGTCACTCACACACTCACCTAGACTCTCACACACTCACCTAGTCACTCACACACTCACACCTGTGGACAGTTTCACACACTCACCCAGTCACTCACACCTGTGGACAGCTTCACACACTCACCTAGTCACTCACATACTCACAGCTGTGGACAGTTTCACATACTCACCCAGTCACTCACACACTCACACCTGTGGACAGTTTCACACACTCACCCAGTCACTCACACCTGTGGACAGTTTCACACACTCACCCAGTCACTCACACCTGTGGACAGCTTCACACACTCACCCAGTCACTCACACACTCATCTAGTCACTCACACACTCACACCTGTGGACAGTTTCATACATTCACCCAGTCACTCACATACTCACACCTGTGGACAGCTTCACACACTCACCCAGTCACTCACATACTCACCCAGACACTCACACACACACCTGTGGACAGTTTCATACACTCACCTAGTCACTCACACACCACCTGTGGACAGCTTCACACACTCACTCAGTCACTCACACTCACCCAGTCACTCACACACTCACAACTGTGGACAGTTTCACACACTCACCCAGTCACTCACAGTCTACGTTAAAATATGATATTCAAAAACACTTTTATGGTGAATACTACAACACAAGTAACCAAACCAACCGGAACGTTGCGTCCACTGAGATGTCCACTTCCAGTGATGCGGAGAGGGTCTGAAGAGACCCCTGAGTCACAATGTCCGGGACCCCACTCACAGTGATCTGGCTCATGGGGTTCATCCTATCCACTGTCACATTGAAGTCCTCCGTCAGGCTGCTCACATTGTTCGTGGCTGTTACCTAGGAAAGCAGACAAGGTTCCTCAGTCCAGAAAATAACACTGACCCCTCACCTACTACGCTCTGTCCTAAATAACAATCTCCTCCCTAAATAGGGCACTTCAAAGATTTATAGAGTAATTCTACTACACCACTGCATTGGCTACTATGTAGTGTAGAGTAAGATGTTTGAGATTCAGCCCTAGTGGGGTGGCAGTGCAATTGCAGAATGATGCCGGCAATAATGCAGAAGTATAAATGCTTGCAACAGCATAGGGCTCTTGCGTAGGCTCCGCGTTGAGTCAACGCAGAAGTATACATTGGCCTTCACACACACATCACACATTGTAGCCATATTCAGAATCAATAGATCAATAAAGAGCTTGTCTACTCCACCAGGAAGGCTCAGTTTGCATCATGCTAATAGCTGGGATTAAGCATCTGTCTCTTCTTGGCTGCGTTATCTTATATCAAATCTTATATTACATCTCATATCACTTGTCTCTCCTCTCTCAAACTAAAGAAGCTTCCAATATGGAAAGGTGTGTTGGCAGCTCAGTTGCTGGAGACAGATGATCCGTGGCCAAACGAATGCTGACGACACTTCACCGAGCTTGGCACAACTGCGCCTTCCATATCAGTGAGAGACTGGACAGCATCTATCAAAACAGAGCTAAGCAGTTAGTGTTCTCATCCAAGCGTGTTGAGCTCCAGGGAGCTTCTTGAAGGAGTGAAGCTTTGTGTGCTTCGAAGGAAGCGTGCTCTACATCTGGTCCACTCTTCTTGGTTGGATCATGTGACTGAGGGAGAAAACGGTGATTAACCCTTGCCTGACCGGACGACTATGCTTTTTAAACAGGCTTACTGTGAGTTTATAGACAGCGTCGTTCTGGTAGATGATGTTGAGCAAGGTGTTGTAATACGTGAAGTACGGCTTATCGTCCACTGTCCACCGGAAAGATGGGTCAGTTCCTCCTTCCACAGATGCTGTGTAGCTCTGATGGAGAGAGAGAGAGAGAGAGAGAGAGAGAGAGAGAGAGAGAGAGAGAGAGAAGCTATGTGAGAGAAAGCTGTATATATAAAAAATGTGAGAAAGGGAGTGATAGACCAAAGCGGAAGAGAAGAACAAAGCCAGGTCATTTAAAAACATGAGGCTGGACGTGAGGAAAAGCGAAGTCATTAGTGTCTGATGGATAATTAGAAGTGGGCAGGAGAAAAAAGATGTGAACATCAGGGTCAGAAGAATGTCAAGAGGGGGAGAGGTAATGAGCAGCCATAAAAATGGAGGGCAGCTGGAGCATGTCTCCAGACATGGACTTTATGAAGGAAAGCCTTAAATATGTGCTAAAGGCCCTTAGAGTAATGCTGCTGATTCAGAGACAACCTGAAAAGTGATCAAATATTCAGTGAAGGAGTTTATATATAATTACATCTAGTCACTTCCTCCTACAGGGTCTTACGTCCAATCCCACTTCTTATTTTTACCCCATCCCTTGTTTTTAAGTGTCATCTTTCCCATTGGAGTTAAAGGGTGCAGTGGGTTCAAATCTTCCACGTCCCTTCAAGAGCCTGAGACCTCATCAGTATATCAGAGGAGCTGCTGGATTTATATTAAATTTAGTGTGTCATACACAGTCAGAAGAGTTTGCCAATCATATCATATTATCACCCTCTCCTCACTCTTTGTGAAAAGAAACTGAATTCAGATTCATATTCGGCAGCTTTATCTTCAAACCTTCCAGTTCCCATGCTTCAGTAGTCTCAGGTGCCAGAATGTATTTGCTTCACTGGAAATTAACAGCAATCTACAGAGACATCAGTGTACTGCTTGTGATGTTTCATGCTATCATGATTTCTGGATAGTTTTGGACAAACACCTTGTGTCTGTGAATTGTGGGGACTTTACATAGAAGTCCATTCATTTTGTAGACACTTACTATTAATTTTCCATCAATACTACAAGCTTAATCCTAACCTAAACCCAACCCTAAAACATGTCTTCCACCTTAAATGTAACAGGTTACAATGTGAGAAGCAGCTGATGGTCTCCACAAGGAAGGTAAGTCCCCACAGTGTGTAAACATGTTTTAGTCCCATCAATGTGATATATGCTTGTTACACATACACACACAGGGTTCATAGAAACACTAATGTAGCACCATTAGAGTAGTGAAGTAGACAATGTCACGTCCAGTACTAGGGTCTTACCACAACAGACTCCATCAGGACCCTGTGGCTGGGGTGTGGATGGATATGAAGACCCCTCAGTGGCTCCTCCACCTTTGCCTGAATCTCCAGTACAGCCTCCGTCACCTCGCTGTGGGCCTGTAGCACCACGCTGATCTGACGGGGGGTGGAGCCCAGCTCAAGGTCAAGCCAGGCCCAAAGGGTGTGGTTATTTGTGTCTAGTGTCTTGCATTCGGGCACCTTGGAGACCAGTGTTGGGGGACACGAGGGCTGGAATGGCATGGTTTTATTGGTGCCCTGCCAGCCAATCACAGCGCTGTGCTCAGAGTGTACTCTGACCAGAATTGATGACTGATTGGGCAGAAAGTAGACCATCCCGTTCGGATTGGCCGGAAAGATCACGGTGAGGCCCAGAGGTGGGACGACGTGGATGGGACAAGAAGCGGTCACTGGGAAGTCAGGATCGTCTGAGGTCACCTCCAGGCTGTAGTCGCCCGTCTGGGGGAGTCCAGCTTTGAGAAATGGACCCCGCAGTTTGGTTTCGTTCTGGCCCACGTACAGCAGCCTGATCTGACACACAGACTCCACCCACTTTTCCTCTCCGCCCGCCTCCAGAGTCTCATTGGCGTCCACCCAGTCGGAGCGGTTCTGGACCAGGTAGCTCTGCTTCCATGGCGAGGACGGGTCAGCAGGGCAGTCGAGCAGGCCGTCCGGTCCGGCATCGTGCTGGAGGGCGATGAAGTCACCGGGGACAGCCAGGAGGTCCTCCAGCTCCTTCTGGACCTGAAACGAAACAGCAGCGGTCAGCTCAGCAGAGGAGGTATGAGTGGAAATGTGGAAACCGGTGGAGTTACAGTAGAGTATAGTTATACACACATTTTGTTCAGGTCCACTGTCTCAGACTTCCTGTACAAGTGACTCTTTAAAGTTACAGTAGGTAATGTTTACACCTTATAATTACAGCCTCAAAATTATTGTGATGCTCCACAGTGCTGTAAAAGGGAGAATAGGACGTCTGTCGTTGCTACTCCAGGCTCAGCAGTACTGAAACAGCACTATGTAACTTTTGGAGGAGTGTAGGATTACCCTTCTTCGTTTCTGTCTCTGCTCATATGACATCATATTATTTAAAAGGCTTTACTTTTGTTTTTGTTATGACTTTTGTCCACTTCAAACACTCTTCTGTTTTTTAATGACATCACAGAGATTTGAAATGTGGAGGTCTGTTTGCTAACAGAATTGGGCAGTCTCCTGCAAGCGTGTTGAGCTGTCCAATGATGTTGCATTAGCAGCAGTTGGAAATGAAATTTGGGAACATTGTGTGATTTTGGGAAAAGTAGCTAACGGATATGATTCATACTTAATAAACGGTGACGTAAATGACTAAAACAAGGTGGAAAATTGTCTAAACATAAAAAAATGCTGATAAATAATACAGAAATGTGAGTTGCGACATGCAACATTAATCCAGCTTCTTCAACACTGACAACAGTCTTCAGCAGCAAAAACTGTTTCATTTGTCCACTTTTGAGCTCCCAACTTATTCCATGACAACACTACTACCCTAAAGGCAGAAAAATAGAGCCTTACTCTGGAGCTGAAGTTCCCCTTCCATTTCCCACCTCGACACTAACGGCTTCCTCTCTGCCTTTAAATCAAACAGCAGCATTTCACACACTGTATATAATTATCTCTCTTCCCCAATGGACTGTTAAGTGCTTTAGCGTAATGCTGCTGTAAGCAGGGGCGAGTACTTAACACCAGACTGAAAATTAATTGACAGCTTTCGAAAAGTGTGTATCCTGAAAAGCAGTAATGCTACCTGTTCACACTCGCTCCTGCTCAATTACAGCTTCACTGAAGGACCAGTAGGAGCTTCTTCGAGAAACAGGAGCATAATCTGCCAAACTGGAGAAAAAGTTTCACGACTTAAATTTCCTAAAGATTCGAGGAGAACTGTGGAAGCTCAGAGGAAACAGTCAGAGCTAATGAAGAAGTATTTTCCCAGTGTTTAAACCTTAGATGTCGCAGTTATCTGAGGTGATTATGTGCTGCTATTAATTATGAACTACAATTATTCCTCCCACACTGTAACGGTTAGGGGGTCACCCCCTCAATCTGGAACAGTTGTAAAATTGTGGGCCTTTACTTTTGTACCAGAGAGGTGTGAATGTATTCTTATTGCAGTAGAGTGATAGGCCAGACAGCAGTCAGTGTCTTATAGCATGTTTGTGTAACGTAGTCATTCATAATTCAAACATTTTCCCGCTCTTTTGTAATTTTACGGTGACTGTTGCGTAGCGTTGTCATTTTATTCAACAAAAAATGTATGTTCTCTCTCCCTCTCCCAGTTCTGCAGTTTGTTCCAGTCCAGGTTTTGTTCATCTGTCCAGAGTTCGTTCCACACTCCAGTCCATGTGTTCTGTCTGTCACTGTTTCCTGTACGTCTTCTTACCGGGAATCATAAACTTACAATAGTAAACTTTTGTAAATACGTGCATCGTGTATGTATTTTTTCACCAGAGTAGAGTTGGCTGTCGTTTGTTTTGGGAGTGGGATTTGTGTGTGTTTTTGTACATAGTCAGGGAGTGAGGTAAGCTTTTTGTTTCTATTAGGTACGTTTGAGTTGTCTTTGGTCAGTTAAGTGGGCTGTTTGTTATTTTGTCGGCATAAGGCCACCCTGAAGTTCCCTGGTTTGTAAATATCACATATACAATATATTCTGTCCATTATCCTTCCTGTGTTTCCGATTGTGTCCTTTTCGTCCGCATATTTTTTGTCCACATTCTCATCTGTTACAGTTATTCATTTCCCACATTCCAATCACAACACACACCTCATACTGTAACGGCTCCACACCAGACTGTGTCGTAATACTAAAAGTTAAGTCGTTTTGAAAGTTGAGCTCCATCAGGAAAAAGTGCTGCAAAATCATGTGATTAATTTGTTCTGTTCTTGAGGATAATATTGTGTCTAAAAGCACGTGTGAGTGTAGGTTCGGACGATTTAAAGATGGTGACTTCAGTGTTAGTGATCGTGAACGTAGAGAATTAATACTTAATTTTAATTTACTCTGCTTTGTTTTTTACTAAAAATAACAACTGTCTTTTATAATACTACACTAGAGTTACAATAGAACAAAAAGAGTGGGAGAAGCTTTGAATTTTGAATTACAATTATATATTACACAAACTGCCTTATAACATTTGTAAACCTAACACTGACCTCAAATACAGTGTGAACATTAATTAAAAATACAAAACAAATACAAGAATTTTTCAAGAATAATATTAACATCCGGCTTTTACTGCATTTTACGCATTTATGAGATATGGGATTCTGCATAACTCCCTTATACCGTTATTCATTCATTCATTGACTGTAACCCTTATCCAGTTCAGGGTCCACAGTCTACCTGGAATCATTGGGCGCAAGGCAGGTATACACCTTGGAGGGGGCGCCAGTCCTTCACAGGTCGACACACACACACACACACAGATTCACTCACACACTCGCACCTATGAACACTTTTGAGTCGCCCTTCCACCTACCAATGTGTTTTTGACCGGGGGAGGAAACCGGAGCACCCGGAGGAAACCCATGCAGACACAGGGAGAACACACCAAACGCCTCACAGACAATCACCTGGAGGAAACCCACACAGACACAGGGAGAACACACCACACTCCTCACAGACAGTCACCTGGAGGAAACCCACGCAGACACAGGGAGAACACACCACATTCCTCACAGACAGTCACCTGGAGGAAACCCACGCAGACACAGGGAGAACACACCAAACTCCTCACAGACAGTCACCCGGAGGAAACCCATGCAGACACAGGGAGAACACACCAAACTCCTCACAGACAGTCACCCGGAGGAAACCCACGCAGACACAGGGAGAACACACCACACTCCTCACAGACAGTCACACAAAGGAAGCCTGGAGCTGTGTGACTGCGACACTACCTGCTGCACCACCGTGCCACCCTTCCCTTATACAACTCCCATTAAATGTTTTGTGCAACCTCTGATTTATCGAGACTGCACTGAAGAAGGGATAACTGTATATTCAATAACATTCAAAAAAATATATTTTGTCTAATAACAAATGCATTTAAAATTGATGTGCTGCACTGTGCCACAGAGACAGCTTCTATTTTTCTGGAAAGACATTTCTGTGAATTCTTGACTGCATTCAGAGCCCCAGTGAGGTCAGGTTCTCATTTTGGATTAGTTTTACATCTCAAAGTCCACTCTAATTCATCCCCATCACTCCAGACACCACAGATCTGCTCCACAATCCAATACAGAAGGGCATTAAACCCCACTATCCAACAACTGGCCTTGAGCATGACAGGATTAGGCTCATTGTGCAGTTACTCCCGAGTGTCTCTTTGCTTTATGCGAGCTTTGTCCGTGCCACCGCTCACCAGAATGTGTTTGGAGGGTCCAGGGGGCAGTGTGAAGTGGACCTCCGAGACCAGGCTGTAGTGCGGCCGCTGGGTTTCCAGGCCGCTGGGGCAGGGTCTCGGCACACAGGGGCTTCTGAGGGGCAGACAAGAGGACGTGTGTGGACACCACTGCTGCAGCATGGGGCAGGGCTCTGCATGAGGAGTCAATGAGGAGCTGCCATTGGGAAGGTCGTCCAGAGGCAGACACATGGCGATGGAACTGCACAGGTTACTGCCATCTAGAACAGGGTCAGATATTAGAAATGTATCACAATCATATCTGCCGATCAAGACCATAATAACCAGTGACATCAGGCTGAAATCTGAGGAGGTTACAGCATTGTAATTATCAGAGACTAGGCATGGTATTAATATCATATCCTAGCATCATCAGACCAGTTTCTGAGACTGGTATCAGACTAGTATCAGATACAGGCTGATTATCAGATACCATTAAAGGGTCAATACCAGGTGTAGCTCTATCAGGCTAAAATTACACAGTGCTTCTCTTCTCACAGCTTCCTCTTCAGCCTTAAAAAGACAGTTCTCCAAGGGTTCTTTAGTAAAGACGCACTGGAAGAACCCTTTGCATGGTTTGCACAGTGAAGGGGTTCTTCAGATTGATAGAGAATGGGCTACAGAGGGTTCTATACAGCACCTTTAAGCGAAGGTCATGATTGTTATGATGTCAAGCTTGTTACAACAGAGGAGCCGTTTTTGATGCCACATAGAATCTTTTTCAAAAAAGGTGCTGTATAGAACCCTCTGTAGCACATTCTCCATCATTCTGAAGAACCCCTTCACTGTGCAAGAACCTGTTAATCATGCAAAATATTCTTTCAGTGTTCAGGGTTCTATATAGAACCATTTCTTTACTAAAGAACCCTTGTAGATCCATCATTTTTAAGTGTGTAGAGGAACCCTTGTTGGTGCCATAAAGAACCCTTCACAGCCCTGTATCCTGCAAAGGGCACGTCCAGTGTTCAGGGTTCTACAGAGAACCATTTTCTTTTCAAAAGAACCCTTATAGAACTAGTGTTTTTTAGCATGCTCCCTTCTGCTGAGGCGGAGAGAGAGAGAGAGAGAGAGAGAGAGAGAGAGAGTGTGGAGTGGTAAAATAAATGTCTTTTTATTTAGTATCAGTTCATTCTCCTGACTCTCTCCCTCTCTCGGTCGACTGTCCTCTGTTGACCACAGTGTCCTTCTCTTCTCTGCTCCACTTAGGCCTCGGAGGCTGGTTGCAACAGAACGCGTGTTTTGTTCGGTCCCCCTTCTCCAGCGCATTCTGTCGTTCTGCGGGAATGAATGGATGAAAGCGGAGAGCAGGCGCTCATTGTCCACTGGAGTCGTGTTGAGGGATAAGACGCAGCGAAGGACTCTAAGTGAAGGTGGAGGAAGGTGAGGGAGTTCTAAAGGCAACCGACCTTGTACTGTGTTAGACGTCTCTCTTTCTTTCCATTCTTTCTATCTCTATTTCTGTGGATTTCATTCTTTTTTCTTTTATTCTTTCTTTCTTTTTCTTTCTTTCTTTCTTTCTTTCTTTCTTTCTCCTCCCTCCCCTTGCTTGTTTCTTTTTTCTTTTCCTCTTTCTTCTTTTTTCCAGTTGTGCACTGAAGATAAAAGCCTGTAGCTAATAAGAACTGGAAGTTTACATAGAATTATAAGCACTTTGCTACCTGCGTAAATCATCACACACTCCCCTTGAACTGTGTCTCTGCTGATTCATCTCTAAATGATTGATTTATTGATTGATAACTGTCTGATGTCGTCTGACACACAGTGTTCTTTAAAAATGGAGAAGGTACTGCTACAGTGTTTAGTTAAAACTTCTGTCCATGTTTATAATACAGTCAGTGTGTGTGTGTGCGTTTGTGTGTGTGTGTGTATGTGTGTGTGTGTGTGCACGTGTTACCTGGCAGGTGCAGGTTTACTCCAGGCTGAGGGCAGTGTGGGCGATACACCTGGAATCGAACCTGTGTGTGTGAGCTCAGAGACGTTGTGATCAGCTCCAGAGACGAGAGACGGCCTTCGTAACCAAAACTCAGAGCAGGGAAGAGGAGCAGCTGCAGTGCGCGCACAGACACACACACACACACACACACACACACACACATACATACACAGATGAAAAACAACAACAACAAAAAAGAACATCAGAATGTGAACCGATAGTGTGTTTGTACTTAGTACTATAAAACCTTAATGTATTGTTGAACACACACACACACACACACACACACACACATACACACACACACACACACACACACACACATGCTGAGTGGACAGACCTCTCCATGAGTATTTAATGCCATAAGACTGTAACGTAGAGATGAGGACAGGTGTTTTAGAGGTTTACCTCCACACTGTTGGACACTGGGTGAGCTGAAGGAGACAGGGACACATTTGGAGTGAAGAGGCTTCTCTGGACATTAAACACCGCCGGACCCACCCTGTACACACCAGCCTCGGATACACTCACTACAGAGAGAGAGAGAGAGAGAGAGAGAGAGAGAGAGAGAGAGATAATAAGAGTTATTGGAGAAGTGATTCAGTGGTTAGTCCAGACACAGAGATGAAGACGGCCTTTCATCTTCAGCATCATTCTTTAATATTCTCTCAGCGTGAGAAAGTGCACCACTCTCCATCACCCGTGTGTGTGTGTGTGTGTGTGTGTGTGTGTGTGCACAAACAAACAAAATATTCTGAATTCAGCTGGAGTGTGTCTGCTCATTATACCGACTGCTGTTATCAAACAACGACTGTCAGCACGTCTGACAGTCTCACACACACACACACACACGAGACACAGCACAGCTATCAGTTCCATCAACCAATGAGACTCTCAATAATTCACTAACCAGCTCAGAGATAAGACCACTCAGGACCCTCGGTGAAAGAAAGAGAGAGAGAGAGAGAGAGACAGACAGACAGACAGAGAGAGTCATAATGAGGCGTGACTGATGTGTAGTAGCTCAGAGACAGTGAGCTCCAGTGGAATATCATCGCTGTTGGAACAAAACCTCGTTCAGTCACCTCACATTTTACACAAGTTCATAATCCACAGATCTGAAATAACGCTACAGGTTATTAAGGGAAATATGGATCCATTATGTGGCAAATAAGAACATTACGCATATGAGCCCCCCCTCGCTGAGCCAAGCCACCCCCCAGCACCTCCTACACATACTCTCCAGCCCCTCCTACACATACTCTCCAGCCCCTCCTATACAACCCCCCCAGCCCCTCCTACACAACCCCCCAGCCCCTCCTACACATACTCTCCAGCCCCTCCTACACAACCCCCCAGCCCCTCCTACACAACCCCCCAGCCCCTCCTACACAACCCCCCAGCCCCTCCTACACAACCCCCCCAGCCCCTCCTACACAACCCCCCCAGCCCCTCCTACACAACCCCCCAGCCCCTCCTACACATACTCTCCAGCCCCTTCTAAACATACCCCCCCAGCCCCTCCTACACATACCCCCAAGCCCCTCCTACACACACCCCCAGCCCCTCCTACACATACCCTTTTTAATAAGCAGCTCCCACACTCCCACACATCCTTTTCAATAAGCCGCTTTGATTTCCTTCCCCTATGGAGTTACGAGGTTTTGTCCCGACGACGACGCTGTTCCCCTCCAGAGCCTTTATCCCAGAGCCCGCTCTGTGTTAAACTAATGTTGTAAACAACGTGTCAGCCAGGGCAAGGGCCTGAGGTAGTGTTCTCCTCTGAGCATGATGAACTGCAGCTGCAGGGTCGGAGCAGAGCTGCTCAAGCCTGTGAGATGAGCTCCTCAGTGAGGTGTGTACCTTGGTGTGTGAACTGGCAGACGTAGGCGCGTTTGGCGTTACAGGGGTGGGCACTGGTCAGTCCCGAGTGGTCCAGAGACACACACACATTTCCTCCCACCAGCGTGGCCCGATCCCTTGCTCCGTCTTCCCCCGGCAGAGCTGCAGATCCATCCACCCAGCGCAGAGAGCCCGGAGAGTCCACATCACTGAGACCCAGCCACACGCCACGCTCCCTAGAAACAAACACACACACACACACACACACACACACACACACACACACACAGAGGGTCAGGCATATGTTCCACAATCTAGAACAGTGTGCTTCAAAATGAGCAAGTTGTAGCTATTGGTTCCTCAAAGCATCTGCTCACTGACTGTATAATAGGTGCATGTTAAAGGGACAGGTCCTAGCTATTTGTTCTTTAAAGAAACACTTGATAATATTTTTACCTTGAAATTACAGCTTCAAAATTGTTGTGATACTCCACTGAGCTATAATGGGGAGAATAGAGCCTCTGTCATTGCCACTCTAGGCTCAGCACTGCAGAAACTGCACTATGTAACTGCTGGAAGAGGGTAGTCACAATCTTTCTGAATCCTAAAGTCAAATTCGAGTGTGGTTTTGAGGGCAATGCAAACTTCAACAATGCACTTATCATTAACAGTAAACATCGTCGTTCACTACATGAGCTGAATGTGGACCAGGATGCATTGCAAGTTTCTTTGTTACCAAGCAACGGACAGTGGACGTGTCTGAATTCATCTGTGTTTCACTACTTAGTGAACTGAATAGAGCCTCACTACACTGCACAACAGTAATGAGGGATTAGGGAGCCTTTTCGGACACAGAGCCTTGTAAGATACATCTACCCGTTAGTGGATGTGAGAAAACAAACAAACAAACAAATTAATAAATAAGTGAACACACCCTCTACAGAGAACACACTTCTACTCCTTCAAATACACAACCACTGCCCACTTACAGAAATCACACACTACACAAACACAACAGAGAGTGTGGCCTCGGAGGGAAAAACTTACACCATCTTTAATAATTAAATTTTTATTTCTTCAAAGCGTCTTGCTTATAAACCTCGGGCCTTTACTGCCTCTGACCACTGACCTGTACTGACCAGACGTCAAGACAAAAAAGCAAATCACACACACACACACACACACACACACACACACACTGTGCAGAAGAATGCGGCACACACTGATTTTGTTTTGATTTTTTTTCTTCTCAAGATCAAGTTTCTGAGGGGATAGAGCCAGCAGCTCACATCTGTGAAAGCTACAAATAACTTGAAAAACACAATAAAAACAAAAGTAAGGAGACAGTGACAGAGAGAGAGAGAGAGAGAGAGAGAGAGAGAGAAAGAGAGAGAGAGAGAGAGAGAGAGAAAGAGAAAGAGTTGGAGTTGTGCCAAAACAGAACCATTAAAAAAACGTGTTGTGTTCATTTGTGTTCATTCTTACATAAGATTGAGGGGTGGAGAGAGAGAGAGAGAGAGAGAGAGAGAGAGAGAGAGAGAGAGAGAGAGAGAGAGAGAGAGAGAATGTGTATCCATCCCATCTGGTACAGGTTAAACAGAAAAAGAAGAAAAAAGCTGTTAAAATTCACATCACCTCCCCTTCTCATTCTACCTCTCTCTCTCTCTCTCTCTCGCTCTCATTCTTTCTCCCTCTCTCCCCTTCTCTTTGTGTTTTCTCTCATTTCTTGTAATGCTCCAATTCCTTCTGTCTCTGCTTCTCCCACTGTTTTTTCTCTCTTTGCCTGCCTTTCACTTTCTTTCCCCATCTATGTGTCTCATTCTCTCTCTCAATTTCTCTCTCTCTCTCTCTGTTCCACTTTCTCTGTCTCTCTCTCTCTCTCTCTCTCTCTCTCTCTCTCCTTAGTAGAAATGTAAATCTCCGATTAATGATGGGTGTGGAACGGGAGACGGGAAATACACACACATTCTCTCTCTCTCTCTTTCTAACACACACACACACACACACACACACACACACAGACACACACACACACACACACACACACACACACACACACACACACACACACAAACACACACAGTACCACAGATAAACACTTATACACTGATGTTTCCTCCCAGCCTGGGTGGAAAATGTTTCCATAGCTCTGTGTGTGTGTGTGTGTGTGTCCAAAGACCAAGTGTTGTGCACTATAGTTAAGTCTGTGACACACAAGGGTCCTCGCTGCAGAACCAGGTCGAAGATCAACTCACTTCTTTAAAAGCTTCTGTTTTCACATTTTTCTTTTGATTCTAGATTGTTCCAGATTGTTCTTTTACTCCGAGTCAGTCCGGGCACAAATGAACATCAGTGTCTACATTTAAAGTATCTGACTTTATTCATTAGAAATGGTGTCTACAAACCTTTGGCCATATAAAGGTACAGTGTGTAATTATGTGGAGATGTGGGTGAAATCCACTGTGAATCAGGCTCGGGACGAGCAGATTTCAGCCGGAGGTCACTCGTGTGCTCTGTTATTAAACAGAGAACCTGGAATATTTAGTGTACCATTACCACCCAGTCAGTTTCCTGCGGGCTTCCGCATGGAGATCTGAAAGACCAAACAGTGGCCTGTAGTCAATGTCCACAGATTAGTTCAGTCAAATAGTGACACTGAGGGGTTTAAAAACTCCAGCAGCACTGCTGTGTCTGATCCACTCGTACCAGCACGACACACACTAACACACCACCACCACCACCACCACGTCAGTCACTGCAGCTCTGAGAATGATCCACCACCGGGGCTCCTGAGCGTTGAAAACTATTTTTAAAAGTATGCAGAGCAACAGGTGGACTACAGTGTGTAACTGTAGAACTACAGAGTAGGAATAAATCTCTCCCTCTCTCTCTCTCTCTGGCATTATCACCACGTCCCCTCTGCACTCTTCGAGCTGTATTCTGTGGTTTTCTAGCAAATTCCCAGAGGGAAAGAAGCATAAGCTGCTGGAGGAAAAAGAAAAACAACAGACAGAGGGGTTGGACAGAGACGTTCCTCCAACACAAGAATGGCCTGAGCTTCTCCGAGTGCCATCCTGATCTCTGCTGCAGCTAAATAACACACACACACACACACACACAATGTTGCATCTGTGAACTGTGGGGGCATTACACAGACTTCCATTCCATTGTGTGGAGACTTGGCATTAACCATAAATAATATAAGTGTAACCCTAATTCTAATCCTTAAAGGGAAGATGGTGGGGAAATGCAGCTTTAGGCTCTGCATTTTTTAAGGTGGAATGATATGTTTCAGGGGGATTGTTGTTGGATGAAGTGTAACGTGTCTAAGTTTTTATTCACGGTTTGAATTACCACAGAAACTCATTTGTAACTCGACTTGTTTAGTTTTATAGCACTGTTGCTAATGCCGAGTTTGGAGACATTTCCACCTTAAGTGATGAGAAACATAAAAAATAAGCTAATATTTCCCACCTATGAAGCACGAATAGAGCAATATCCTCATTTCGAATTGTGCTTTTCAACGTTTGGAGTTCTCTCCGCTTTCTAAAAAACTTCAGATGCCTCTGCCGTAAGTCTATCATACCGGACTGTTTATTTTTATACTCATTACTGGTTTGTAAACGCTAGGGGTGGGCGATATGGCCCTTAAATAATATCACAATATTTCAGGGTGTTTTGGAAATAACGATATTCTTGGCGATATTAAATAATAAATATGAAAAATACTTGTAATAATTTCAAAAACAATCTATTTAAATAAAATAAACATTATATTAATATGACTTATATTAAATTAAATATATTTAATATACATTCATAATATTAAAGGCTTCTTTGATTTTTAATACAATACCATGGTTTATTGTACACTGTGAACTTGTAACCAAACCACCTCCACAAGCCACTCCACTTTTTTTAGAGCAAATTCTTCCACCTCAGTGTGGCTAAATGTAAAGAATGTATGCCGTGTTATGGGTAACTGCATGACATCATTACAAGTCTGAATATCACTAATATCACGATATTGTTTATTTTTATCGTTTTATCGTTTGCGATATGATACAATAAGGCACGATGCTAGTAAACACATTAGACTGGTACTGGAAACGGAAATGAAGAGCAGCAAATGGTGAGGAAACATCTTCTGAATTAAACCTTAATCCTACAACTAACATTAAAACTAACCCTAAAAACTAATAATTAACCTCAACCCTAAACTTAGCACTAACCCTAACCCTAACCCTAAACCTTAAATCATGGTCGAGACCAGCTGGTGTTCCCCACTAAGAACAAATGTCCCCACATACGCAGAACACACGTAAGGCTTTTAAAGTCTACATTATGACGCACATCACAGTCTAGAACCCTTTCCTGTTACAGTCTCAGCACTGCGGCATTGTGGGTAATTGCTGTTGTTGAAAGCTTTTAAAGGAACATTAAAAGCCCACTCTCCTGTGCAGTACGAGCGCCCCCACCGAGAACACACACATCTTTAACGACAGATGACTGTTTCGCTCCAGGAGTAAAAGCCTCTGGTTCCGAAACAAAAGCACTTTCCAACATGTGTTTATCAGCCACTTTAAGAGCGGGAGGGAAGATGTTCTGTTCCTATTTCTGTTCACAGGACAACAAGGATTTCAACTTAAATCTTCACACAGAACAAAATTGACCACTGGTGGAAATCAGAAAATCAGGATATTTGGCATTTGTCAACAACGTGTTTGATCCCTGAGAAACACTACTACCATCTGGTGCCTGGAGACCTACCCTCCCAGGTCAGAAGCATGGCGAGGCTCCACTGTGATGTTCAGAGGGCTGTACTCACTGCGTGATGTGAGGAGCGAGCAGCTTCCGAACGTCTGGATTTCTGACCACGGCCAGATTTCCGCCACGAGCCGAACACTGGCGCCGAGCATCGGACCAGCTGAACTCGCCCGGTACCAGCTGGAAACAGCGCAATGAGTCCTCATGATGCACAGCATCTGGTACACACACAGGTTCCGCTACACACACACACACAGGAGAAAGAGGGAATAAACATCATTATATGGCAGATACTCATCTCATGGTGGCTAAAAGATAACATTTCTTCATTGTTACTGTAGTATGTCTCTGTTGCATGATCTCAGAAGCCTGTAATATGTAGATGAGCCATCTGTTGCACAAAATCACTATTTGGATTCTGGATCAAATGGATGTCAAAGCGGTCTATGAATCCCCGAGCATCCAAGACACAACGTAATATGGGGATCTATAAGCGGATTCAACAGAATTGGCAGGTTGTGCTCTCCTCCAATCACGTTATATTAGCACCTTAGCTCTTTAGGTCTGAAGTAGAACAGCTTTCTGGGTGTGCTCACTCATACTTCGATTAAAACTCACTGTAACGCCCTCAATCATATCTAGGAACTGCTCCACATAGGGGGTGCTCTGCAACAAAGACACTATGTCCTTGTTAAAGCAACACTAGGTAGTGTTTTACCTTAAAATAACAGCTTCAAAATCACTGTGATGCTCCGCTTAGCTATAACAGGGAGAACAGAGGCTTTTTTGTAGCTATTTGGGCTCAGCTCATGTAACTCATGAAGGAGGGTAGGAAGCATAAACAGCAGCACTAAAGATGCATGAGTTCATTGATATTATTATTATTATTGGGAATCCCGCTGTCTAACACTGTAATGCTTTAATGTTTGTAGAAAATTGTTCTGATTTTCATGCTATCAAAAAATAACTAAACTATCTGAATATTAAACATGAAAAGGAGAGAGATTACAGAGATGATTTTGGTGAGATGTGTATGTGATATTTTTGAGTCTGAAAAACCTTCTAACCTGAGTGTAGGGAAAATGATTAAAGTCTTTTCCAAGTGCCATAAAGTAACGCCATTTAGATCATGGCAGCACACATTCATCAAAATTTCTCTCTCTCTCTTTCTCTCTCTCTCTCTCTCTCTCTCTCTCTCTCTCTCTCTGTTCTATTCCCTTCCCTCTCTCCTGAGATCACACCTTCAGTCTTTTTATCTACTCTCACCAAGCTAACAATGATGGATGGAGTGGGGCAGGGTTCGCCAAACAATAAACATGCACAGCAACACATTCACATGGCTGTGGGGGGACGGGGACGGTGGGGGTGTATGAGAAGAGATGCAGAGGGAAAGAAAGAGCTGAAAGAAAAAAGAGGAAAAAAAGGTTTATTATTTATAAGCTTCAATCTCCCCACAACATACCCACGCTCCCCTCACTGTCGAACAGATTCGAGGCTTGTTCACGCCAAGAGACATTTTTTTTATGTTTAGTTTACTGCATCATCTGAACACAGCATCCTTCACACTGTCACTGTGTCCAAAACTATATAGTGCCCTATTTTGGTGTTCCGCCATTTTGTAGCAGTGTCCGAAAACATAGCGGACAATATTCAGTGCCCTCAAACAATCCCACAATGCACCGCTGATATGTGTCAATAGTGGATACCCATAATGCACCACGCTGTTTGGTAAAAACAAACGAGGTAGTGTCTGAAATCGTTCACTACCCTCCTGACTTCAGTTCCCTATAATAGTGCACTGTATAGTGAGTAATATAGGGAATAGTGAACAGGAAGCCATTTCGGACACAGGATGTGTGAACATATCATGACAAATGGACCAATAGAAATGCTCCAAAAATGACTTGGAATTCAATCTTCTTGCATTGACCACTGAAAGTTATGGAGCATTAGTGCTTTTCCCGTACAGTTACCATTTTGGAGATACATGTTTTTCTTTAAACAGCAATGACATGCACATAATACAATAAAAGTGGGTTAATTAATTAATTAATTAATTATTATTATTATTATTATAACTGCATGTGTTCTCAGAACAATGGAGTTGCCCCAGGAGCCCTGACCTCAGCATCACTGAATGTGTTTGGGATTACTTGGATAATCAGAAGCAGAGAGGGCAACCATTGTCCAAGAAGATGGTATTCAGTTTATTCTGGACACTGGAAAAAAAGATGCCTCAGCCACCTTTTAAAGAATTTGGATGGTATTTACACATGAATATTTGGATTTAGGTCCCAACAACCCAGAAGTCTCAGATCATAGTTTAAAACAAGTCGTTTAGATTTTGTGCTGCATCATATGTTGTTGATATGTGAGAACAGAGACAGGGTTAAACTGAGCAAAACAGACAAAACATGTGCAGAGAAATAAGAGCACTGAGTGAAAACAGAGAAAACAAGAGCTGAGAAGAAAGAGAAATGAGTGAAAACAACTAAAAACCAGAGCTGGTGCCCCTCGCTCCTCACTGCTGGGCACTCGGGGTCAGGGTGAAGAGCGAGCGGCTCATTATCATTTAAAGGAACAGGTGCTGAAATCAGGCCTTCTGAACAGGGCTGTTTACACAGGGGGAGAACGCTGCTGTGAGGTTTGATCCTTGTGATGACTCTGGACAGGGTGGGTTCCAGAAACCAAATCTCTCAAGTCTTTTGAGCGGGGGACTCTGTCTGCTACTCCAGCACTCAGCCTGTTATTTAAGCATTCATCAGGTTCTGGTTCTTGACGCTGTGATTTTCTATCTCCACGCCTCTGATGTGACTGTGGACATTTTTTGACTGAGTTATGAAACATATTCATTAAATCTTCCAGTCTCTGCGGCTTTTTACGACAATATAAACTGAATATTTATAAAAAGAGCTTTCAAACACACTTTCGGACACGGGAAACCAATTTAAATCAGTTATGGAGAATTTCCACAAACATCTGGACATTGTTTAATGGTTAGTCTCCACAAAATGAATGGAAATCTATGCAATGTCCCCATAATTCACAGATACAAGTTTGTGTGTGTGTCTTGTATCTCCCTCTCACCTCGGGCCACCTCCTTCCCCTCCTTCTTGATGGTCCAGTTCACAGCCACGCCCAATCCGCCCCAGTTCACCAGGGTCACCTCCTCCTCCAGGCTGTGATTGGCCACCAGCAGTGACGGGCAGTGGAGCTCCAGTTTCGGCGGCAGCTCCACGGTGACCTCGCCCACAGTGGTCACCTCTTTGTGCTCGGTTGAAGCGACGAGCCGCACGCTGTAGAGGCCTGGGACGGCGAACTTGTGAGACGCTTTAGTGTCGGGGCTGGAGGTGTTGAGATGAGGTGAAAGGTCACCAAAGTCCCAGGACAGGGAGACAGGCAGCACGGACGAGGAGGCGGTCAGGTGGGCCTCAGAGTGGACGCTGGTGCGGACCCCCAACACACGCACGGAGAAGTCCACCTGCATCGGTAAATTAGACATAATGCACACAAATAAAAGACCTATAAATATAAATCACTAGAGAGAGACAGAGAGAGAGAAGCGGTGTTAGATAAAACCTAACAGGGCTCCAGTCACACACCTGAAAAACGTCCGGGGCGATGGTCAGGCCGCACTCCCTCCTGACGTGTGGGTCTGAGCAGGCGGCAGAGCACTGGGCCTCGCTGATGTGGTTCGGTTCCGAGTTGGTGCTGCACAGACACTCGCCCCTCGCCCCAAGACCACCGTACAGCTGTTTATCATTGAAACACTTGGAGTTACACTCCTCCCGAGAGAAATTCCCTGGCACTGAGTAGGAGAAGATGACCAGCTCACTGCCCCCGTGATGACCATCGTCCTTCAGACAGCCTGCATAGTACAGCTCTGAGAGAGAGAGAGAGAGAGAGAGAGAGAGAGAGAGAGAGAGAGAGAGAGAGAGAGAGAGAGAGAGAGAGAGGAGGTTGATCATGGATTATCTATGCTAGCTGTGTTCTAAGGGCTCCCTACTCACTATTCCCTACATTACTCAATATACAGTGCATTGTTATAGGCAACTGATTTCAGGAGCATAGCAAATGATTGCAGTAGGATACCTTAGTTGTACACACACACACTCACCCAGTCACTCACATACTCACCCAGTCACACTCACATACTCACCCAGTCACACTCACACACTCACCCAGTCACTCACACACTCACCCACTCACCCAGTCACACTCACCCAGTCACTCACACACTCACTCAGTCACACTCACACACTCACCCAGTCACTCCCACACTCACCCAGTCACTCACACACTTACCCAGTCACACTCACCCAGTCACTCACACACTCACCCACTCACACTCACCCATTCACTCACACACTCACCCAGTCACTCACACACTTACCCAGTCACACTCACCCAGTCACACTCACCCAGTCACTCACACACTCACCCAGTCACTCACACACTCACCCAGTCACACTCACCCACTCACACTCACCCAGTCACTCACACACTCACCCAGTCACTCACACACTCACAGCTATGGACAGTTTCACACACTCACCCAGTCACTCACACAGTCACTCACACACACACTCACCCAGTCACTCACACACTCACAGCTATGGACAGTTTCACACACTCACAGCTATGGACAGTTTCACACACTCACCCAGTCACTCACACACTCATACCTGTGGACAGTTTCACATACTCACCCAGTCATTCACACACTCACGACAGTGGACAGTTTCACACACTCACCCAGTCACTCACACACTCACAACTGTGGACAGTTTCACATACTCACAACTGTGGACAGTTTCACACACTAACCCAGTCACTCACACACTCACAACTGTGGACAGTTTCACACACTCACCCAGACACTCACAAACTAACAACTGTGGACAGTTTCACACACTCACTCAAAACTGTGGACAGTTTCACATACTCACCCAGTCACTCACACACTCACAACTGTGGACAGTTTCACACACTCACTCACAACTGTGGACAGTTTCACATACTCACCCAGTCACTCACACACTCACAACTGTGGACAGTTTCACACACTCGCCCAGTCACTCACACACTCACGCCTGTGGACAGTTTCACATACTCACCCAGTCACTCACACACTCACAACTGTGGACAGTTTCACACACTCACCCAGTCACTCACACACTCACAACTGTGGATAGTTTCACATACTCACCCAGTCACTCACACACTCACAACTGTGGACAGTTTCACACACTCACACCTGTGGACAGTTTCACATACTCACCCAGTCACTCACACACTCACACCTGTGGACAGTTTCACACACTCACCCAGTCACTCACACACTCACACCTGTGGACAGTTTCACACACTCACCCAGTCACTCACACACTCACAACTGTGGACAGTTTCACACACTCACCCAGTCACTCACACACTCATAACTGTGGATAGTTTCACATACTCACCCAGTCATTCACACACTCACAACGGTGGACAGTTTCACACACTCACACCTGTGGACAGTTTCACATACTCACCCAGTCACTCACACACTCACACCTGTGGACAGTTTCACACACTCACCCAGTCACTCACACACTCACAACTGTGGACAGTTTCACACACTCACCCAGTCACTCACACACTCAAAACTGTGGACAGTTTCACATACTCACCCAGTCACTCACACACTCACACCTGTGGACAGTTTCACACACTCACCCAGTCACTCACACACACACACCTGTGGACAGTTTCACACGATCACCCAGTCACTCACACACACACACACCTGTGGACAGTTTCACACACTCACCCAGTCACTCACACACACACCTGTGGACATTTTCACACACTCACCCAGTCACTCACACACATACTCACACCTGTGGACAGTTTCACACACTCACCCAGTCACTCACACACACACCTGTGGACAGTTTCACACACTCTCCCAGTCACTCACACACTCACCCAGTCACTCACACCTGTGGACAGTTTCACCCAGCTGCTCCAGCTATTAACATGTGTTTGGACTATGGGTGGAAACCCACACAGACAGAGGGAGAACACTCCACACTCCTCAAACACAGTGACCTGAGGAGATGATGGATCCCTGGCCCTCGAGACCCTGTGGAGAGACCTGCAGCCTCACTGTTTCGGTCCATTTTCAAAAGCCTTTGCCTGTACTGCGAAAGCCGGCTCTGCTCAGACGGGAGTTTATTGATCGCTTTATCTCAGAGTCTCTTTCATGTGTTGGTTATATCTCAGCCGTATTTATTCACACACACGCAGGAGATGTTTCTCTGCTCTTTATTGATTCTCTTTCTTCCTCTCTCTCTGCTGGGACATGACCGCGGATTATTCGCGGAGGTCCGGAAGAGCAGCAGCGCACAGAGCCTGGACAGAGTTGTGTGATGTGTTTAAGTTCCATTAAATCACCACACGGCACGTGAGACCCCAGAGACTACAGTAAAGCACCAGGTTAATGGCTTTTACACTCAATTTGTTCTGATGTCCAAGGTCTGGACACCCGTTCATTCTAGATTTCCTGTGAAACGTGGGTCGTAACAGAGTGTTGGCCTCCCTTCCATGAAGTAACAGCTGCTACGTTTCTAGAAACACTTAAAGCAACACTAGGTGGAATTTCGCTCTCTGGGTCCATCACTGCAGAAAAGACACTATGTAACTAGGTCACCCCCTCCCTCCACCTCAATTCAGGACAGTGCTGCAAACGTGAATTACTTTACTGCAGCTGTAAAGAGAGACCAGGAGCAAAAACACCAACTCCCACTTAGTGTTGCTTTAATAGTGATGCTTGAACATTGCTGTGAGGACTTGATGGTATTAGTGAGGTCAGATACTAATGTTGGGTGATTAGTTCTGGATCACAAACACCACTCCAACTCACTGTTTATGAACACGGCCTAGTGATGCTCATTGTTATTTACGGTTAAATGTTTTAAAATCACAACCCCATAATGATATCTCTCAGGGATTTGAGACGCTGTCAGAACAACATTAATTTCAGCATTTTTATACGTCGTCATAATCGCATTTTGAAATGTCAGTGCACAGACTAATAAAAGGAAAATGATTTTACATCCCAAACATGTTTGTTTTTACATTTATCAAGGAGAAAGCAGTTTAGTCACAGGCGCAGTGTGTACGACTGAGGGTGATATATGAGTATGAATGGAGGACATTATACAAACCCCTGTATTCATTAGTGTTTCTTAGAATCAGCCCTTCATCTACAAAGGGTGTGGGTCGTCTTCTAACAGAGAGCGACGTGTTGTTTCTACAACAGCGGCAGTTATATCTCATGCTTGTACAGCAGCCGAAAACGAATACTCTTTGAAACTGAAGCGACAGCTTATAAAGGGAGGGGTGAGGGTGAGGGTGGGGGGCTTTCAGTTAGATGCAACTCAGAACAACCCCCAGCATAACAGAGCCTGCCTTTGCGCTCTAGTAGTCTCTAGTTATTCTTTGCATTTGAGAGTTATAGACTGCTTTCCTTATGGTTTCTGCAGGGGCATCTAAAGCTCAGGGCAGTTGTGCTTTCAAAACTGTGTAAATTAACAGAATATTTGGCATCATTTTGTACAGTTCACAAAGTAAACAGGGATGCATTGTGTCTTTGAGTCAAATCACTGAATAACAGCCACTTCTGGTGCTGTTCATAAACGTATGTGAGAAATAGCACTATTTCTCACATATTCTTGTGCAGTTCCCTAAACTAAGGCAGTGAGTGAGTGAGTTTCAAGCCAGTTCCCATCTAAAATCATGGCAGAATTAGTCAACCACATTAAATATCTTGTATATCTAGGGTTAAAGGTGAGAGCAGAGAATAAAAAATCAACTAATATATTTATAGTTATTGATTGTAATTGATTAATTAAGGAAAGGTACATTCCCCAATAATTCTGTTGTCAGACCTTCTCCACTTCTCCTGAGCAATGAGGGATGAAACAGGTGAAGACCCCCAGCTGTGAGGACACTTCCCACCTTTCCACACAGACAGCTGTGGGAAATCTGTCACTAAATATAGGCTCATAATGTCTCAAGATAAAATCCCCCTGGATGGAAACACAGCTGTGTGGGTGCTGATGGCCGATGGAGCCGAGCGGAGTGTGACTCACTGCAGTTGTGTGAGCTGATGTTGAGCAGGGGCTGGTCCTTCAGTTCTGGTGGGTTATCACAGAGTGTGTGGTCCGACCTCCTCAGAGTGACCCCTCTCCTCTTCAGCTCACTGACCAACTGCTCCAGCATACAGTCGCACACAAAGGGGTTCCCACTCAGATCACTGAGAGAGAGAGAGAGAGAGAGAGAGAGAGAGAGAGAGAGAGAGAGAGAGAGAGAGATTGAGTGAATTTTTGTGTGTGTGTGTGTGAGAGAGAGAGAGAGAGAGAGAGAGAGAGAAAGACAGAAGGAAAAAAGAAGTGGAGGAGATATGAGAAGAGGAGAGTCACAAAGATGCAAAAGAAAAATGAGGGACAGAGATACTAGGAAAGGAGAATAACACATGAGATAGCAAGCAAGAGACAGACAGGGAGAGATAGATAGATAGAGAGACAGAGAGAGAGAGAGAGAGAGAGAGAGAGAGAGAGAGAGAGAGAGATTGAGTGAATGTTTGTGTGCGTGTGTGTGTGTGTGTGTATGTGTGTATGTGTGTGTGTGTGTGTGATTTGACAGTCCAGCAGCGGTTTGGTGTGCATTACAAGAACTGGTCACTTCTGATAAGTATAATGACATCATAAGCATCAAAAAGTGAACGCCTCATTCATAAAACCAGGGAGAGAGAGAGAGAGAGAGAGAGAGAGAGAGAGAGAGAGAGAGAGAGATGGATTCAGCGTAACAGTGGTAACTGGAAGAGCTTGACTGGGTGCTCTCATTCCCGCTATAAAAGAAAGATTTAGTCTCTTCCTCCTGACAGTGGAGTTGAGGTGTAGCCATCAGTTTGTCTTTATTTGACACCAGCCATCACCGAAGCCAGAGCTCCTATTACGACTTACATAAGAGGGCAATAAAACACGTCATTACTGAAACGCACGGTGCTGGAAGAGGACAGTGAAAAGGAAAAAAATAAATAAAAAATACAGAAAACACAGCAATGTACTGTTTCCGCTTCTGAACATTGCACAATGAGCTCTGTTTCAGATGTTGGATGCGTGAGACCATTTTACGAGCCTGTGGGGACAGTCTAACAGAACAAGCTTATCAAACAAGCCTTAAAAACAATTCTAACAACATTTTAAACCATTTGTATCTTGAATAGGCTCATGAAGAATAAACGATTTTGACACATATCCATGGAAACTTGCAATGTAAACAATTACATAAGCTACATTAGCTCAAACGTTGGCTAACTCAAAAGGCTACAAGGTTAATCTTGCTGTTTAGCTGTTATTTCTACCATGCGATCTGTATGCAAAGTCAGAATGCTCACTTTGCTGTCTTACCTAAGCTATAACTAGTTAGCATCATTAGCTAGAGCAGCACTGGTGCCTATATAGCAGTCTTCTCATTTCCGGCCACTGCCGTAAATGGTGCAATTCCGCTCTCTGTTCGCTAATTGCAGGGGTAAAACAATAACATGTAAGTTCACGCCTTTAAACATCTGTCTGGCAAAAAATCACATACCTAAACAATATTTAAGTATCTCTAACAATGTTGTAATTCTGTGTGTGCAAAACTGCATGTAGAACACAACCCATTTCCATTTCACGACAGACATTTCCCTCAGTGTAAAAATTAGCTTACTGGTTAGCTTCCTTTTCTCTGAGGGGAAAAATCTGTCCTTACACGTAGAATACGGATACCAACACAGGACAAACGTAATCTCATTGTAAACCTCTGAAAACCATTGAATATGGTAGCAACTGTCTCATTTGACTGTCACAAGCAGGGGAGGTGGCCAAATTTAGGGGGCGCCAATAATCTTAGCAGTACTGGCACCTACTTTAACAAAAGTGTTTTAACTAAAAACATATTTTCTTTCAAAGTCAAGCAAGTCTTTGACATTAATCTACACACATATGACTCCTGGAAAATGTGGCTTTGAGTAAACTCCTTCTATTTATCTACAGTTAGCTAAGATTTCCATTGTTGTATTTACAAGTGGCCGGAACTAGGTGTATCGACGCTAACATTAGCGAGTTTGCTAATATGACCTAACTAATGAAATGCTAAAGCAGTTTAAGCAGTGGGGGTATTGCGGGGGCTCGACCGGTTGGTTCCAGCATCGCTGTGACTGAATTCAGCCAGAGTCATGGTTTATCCACTGTTGGTGGGTCATCTGCTGAGTTGGTGAACAGAGGAGAAAATTAGCCTGTGTCCCATGTTGTTCTGAACACACCCCCAGAAAATATACACAAACTGAGCAATTTTCTGTTTAGATTTGCTGTTATTTGCTTATATAACATGCTGCAAATGACCACGGCCAGCTCCACTGTAGGTGGGTTTCCATCCCAAACCTTTGTATATATATTGGGTAATAAAGAAATATCGGCCGAAAAAAATGAAAAATTTCCATCCAATGCACTTTTGCGAATAAATTGTATATCAAAAAGCTTGATTTCATATTTTTTTTGTTGGGCATCTGTGTCATTTCTGTGGTGTGGAGCTTGTTCTTAATGTTTTGAGTGGATAGTAAAATGCTGTGTGTCTACTATATTGAATGCACCTGCACTAAAATAAGAAGCTTGGGTGCTGGTGTGAAAACAGAGTAGTAAAATTGGGAGAGGAGAGAAGGGGAAGGTCAGAGGGGAGTCGGTTAAGAGTCAGTGGTCGTGGAAACAGTTTAGCATGAGAAATATTGATTTAAGTTTGGTTGATGAATGAATCAACGAATATAAGCTTAAATCCAAAATCTTGTTTATTTTCCCACCAGTCTACTACCAGTGAATTGGTCAATTTGTCTGACATGGACTTTGACATTTTGCTTCTGAATGTGAACCCCGACGTGTTGACCGGCGACACTGTTTGAATTACAGTGATCCCTCGCTACTTCGCGGTTCATCTTTCGCAGATTCGCTACTTCGCGGGTTTTTTCAAGGGGGCTTTTTATTATTTACATGTATTAGACTAGGTCTGTAGGTGACAAAATATATCATTTACAAGTATTTCTTACGTACTGTAGAGTATTGTCCACATCCGAGTGAAATTTACTGACGCTAAATCACAGTTTAGGAATTACTCTATTAAAGAAACTGGTAGGATATCACATGTAGTTCCAGCTGAAAAACATTATAGAATGACTGTTTAATGCAAAGGGTGGGTTGTTAACAGTAACAGGGAGGGTTTAAAAGTCCAAATACTCGTTAAATACATAAAAAAAATATTTCCTCTACTTCGCGGAAATTTGTTTTTCGTGGGTGGTCTTGGAACGCTTCCCCCGTGAAAAACGAGGGGTCACTGTACTGTTAACATTACTGACCTGGGCGCTAGCCCCAACATGTTTTGCGCTGAGGTGGTAACGAACGGTGGAAGTGCTCCTGTGATAAGCAAACTCCTTCCTGCATAACGTGCAAATAACAACGTTTTTTTTTGTACTTCCATCTGGAGGTTTCTTGTATTTAAATTTCCCATCCACCAGCGTAGTCTCTTCCGTCATCTCCATCATGTTCATCACATATAATCTGTATGCCTGGAACTCATGCACTGAGGAACTTTCCATGGTGCAAAGTGCGATTAAAATGCGTTACATTTTTTATTTAGTTATTTTCCCTGTAATTAATTAATCGAAATTAACACATTAAAGTCCCACCCCTAGTATAAACCATTGTTATTTTAAAACCCCCTTTTGCTCATTTGCGCTTTAGTGATATTCTAACATTTCTAAGCTCGTCCGAACGTAAAACTCTTTTTGCAATTTTCCATCCAGGTTTTTTATGCACTTTTTCATAATTCACAAAACGGCGGTGGATGGAAAACCTCCTTGTGTAACAACTGCTCCACATCAGTTTCACAAAAGAATCTCTCTTTTTCTCTCACTCTCTAAATCTGTCACACATCTTCTCTCTGTCACTTTTCAAACTGTGTGTGTGTGTGTGTGTGTGTGTGTGTGTGTATGAATGTACTCACATTGTAGTTAAATTAAATAAGTTTTCACATATTCTTCCCTCAATGGTTGTGACCTGATTGTTGCTCAAATCCCTGTGAGAAGAGAGAGAGAGAGAGAGAGAGAGAGAGAGAGAGAGAGAGAGACAGTAAGAAAGAGAGATACAGAGACAGTGAAAGAGTGGTTAGTAAATGACTATTTTTCTGCACTCCATTTCTCCTATTACTACTCTCTCTTTCGCTCTGTCTCTTCATTTACTCTTTACGTCTATCATCTCATTAATTCTCTCTCTGTCTCTCTTCGGGGGATAAAGGGAGAGGGGGGGTTGTATTACAATAATTATAATAATTTGACAAAAAGTATACGTAAAAGTCTCTCTTGTTCCCTCTCTCTTGTTCCCTTTCTCTCTCTCTCTCTCTCTCTCTCTCTCTCTCTCTTGCTCTCTCTCTCTCTCTCTCTCTCTCTCTCTTGCTCTCTCTCTCTCTCTCTCTCTCTCTCTCTTTGAATAATGCTTCCCTTGTCTGGCTGTTGGAGCAGCATATGGAAAAGCTCTGGAGTGATTTTGGTGTACCAGACAGGGATGAAGGTGTGTGTGTATGTGTGTGTGTGTGTGTGTGTGTGTGGCAAGACTGGAAAATGGAGCAGTTGCTGCCAGAGGCGATGAGATTTAATTGGTCTTAATGGCCTTGTGATTGGACAGACTGTGTGTGTGTATGTGAGTGTGTGTGACTGACATTCTCCAGAGACGTCCTGTGTGTTTTAATTCCTGAAACGTTAAAACTGTTCGGTTCATTTGTGAGTCGTTTAAACTCTCGCTGATTCAGCCACAGAACACAGTTAATGCTTCATTTGTCCAGTCACTGGTTCCTTTATTTGACCTGATGTTATGCCCTAGATCCATTTGACTCATTTGAAGTGATTCACTGTGGATATGTGCCCTTCAGATTTGTATGAATCACTGGCCTGATTTGTTTCCCAGATAGCAGAGACATTTGGGTCAAATCTGTCTCACGTTTGGCACAGGAGAGTGTTGTGGTGCTGGACTTTGTGAGCTGGGCTTGACTGGGTTATGGCGCGTGTTGTGTGGGCCAGACGTGGGCCAGCCATCCATTTGGCCCGGATTTGTTCCACAACACCTGACACATGACCTGGCCCATATCGGGTGGAGCTGTGGCTGAGTTGAGGCAGTCAGCCTCACTCTGAGTCAACACCGTCGTTCAAGACCAAATTTGGGCCATGAGAAAAGTGCAGATGTGTCACATCTGGGCCAAACATTGACTGCTATCTGGGATGTTTCTGAGAACTGTGTTTTGACGTAGTTATATTTCGCTGATTTAATTCTGGAGAGGGAAATTATTAATTCATTCATTGTCTGTAACCCTTATCCAGTTCAGGGTCATGGTGGGTCCAGAGTCACCAGGAATCACTAGGCGCAAGGCAGGAACACACCCTGGAGGGGGCGCTAGTCTTTTGCAAGGCAACACACACTCACATATTCACACCTGTGTGGAAACATGAGCACCCGGAGGAAACCCACTTCACAGACCCCCAACCCCAGGTCCCCGGAGCTGTGTGACAGTGACACTATCTGCTACACCACTGTGCCACCCACAGTGCCACCTCACTTAGTATCCAGTTCATTTAGTCAGAACGGTTTGCAGCTTCAGCCCTGGTCCTACACTGTGCTACAGTTTTGGAAAATAAAATCAATTCCATATTTAACCTCCCCACATACCCCTGGAGGTAATCCCTGGGCATTAAAATTCTCTAAAGTGGAATGGGAAGGTTTTACCAGCAGACCCTCAGAATTACAGACATCATCAGTTTGCCAGTGGTTGAGGGGGTGGGTCAGTTTTTTTTAAAACATACCACGTGCCTGCAATTCCTCTGGGAAGTAACCCATCGTGGTGCGTATATATGATGCATATACAAATCTCTTAAAGTTGTGGAGAAGTAAGCGAGGAAATTGATTTTGAACTGAGGGCTAGTCAAGCATATTTGATTCAGTTATATGATTCATCATCTTTAGTCTCAAAGTATTATATGACTCACTAGAGAGAATCAGTTTTTGTTTTTAAATCTGTTCATTTCGGATTGTGTTTGACACTGCAGTTTTTCTGCTTGTTTAATATAAAGTCATTTCCACTCAGTGGAAACTGAGGTTTGCTGCTCATTCGTTATCAGTTCTCATTTCTTGAATCTTTATTCGTTCTGGATCATTAATATTTGAACTGATTCGGTGTAAATGTGTCAGTGTCAATGCTGCAGTTTTAATTCCCAGGGGAATCGGTTTGTATGTTTCTGATTCAGTTCAGTTGGGTCTCATTCTGTTTGGGAGGACTAACCCCAAACACCAGATGAGCACAGAAAAATGTCTGAGAAACTAGAACACAGTTCCACCGCCCACACACACCCACCCACACACACACACACACACACACACACACACACACATTACTTACAGCACAGTTAATGAGGCACATCCTAAAAGTCTGTGTGGAAGAGCTGTAATACGGTTATTCTGGAGATACCTAAAAAAAGAGAGAGAGAGAGTGAAGGACAGGGAAACGTATGAAGAAAATGGTGATAATTTTGACACTCATCATCAATGGTTTCTCTGATCACTACACACACTTACAGCTCCTTGACAGAGTTCAGATGATCAAACAGGCTGGGGTCCACAGAGGTGAGGCGGTTTCTGGACAGATCGCTACAGGACAGAAGATAACAAGCAGACAGTTAAAGTGCAGCAAACACACGAACCATTAACCGGACCTAAAATGTGTACATCGTCTCCTTGTTAATATAAAATATATGATCAAAAACATTTAATTATGGTATCCGTGGGTTTTAGTATGGGACTAATGTAAATTGAAGTTTACATTTATCAAACTTTGTAACAAATCTACTATGAAACAGCGGGTCTTTTTGTTAGATCTGAACTCACAACGCTAAAAGACCATTATATATGGATTGTATGTGAATCCATTTCTGCACAATGCAGCAAGCACAGAGAAATAAGGGTATTGAGTATAAGTGAGAAAACAAGAATGGAAGAGAAAGATAACAGAGCGAAAATGGCAAAAAATCAGCTCATTATCATTTAAAGGAAAAAGCGCCGTTCTAAATTAGGTTGAATGCTGCTGTGGGGTTTGATCAAAGCAAGTCAGAGATGTTTCATTAAGAACTGTGCTTCCTTTTGGAAACAGGGAGAATTTAAATGACGTGCTTGATTAAAGAGCTCATTTTAAAGCTTAGTGTTTTTGAAAGAAGAAAATTATTATCAGTGTTTGCTTAAAATCAGGGTCTGTATCTGTAAGGGTCAAGGGAGCTGCATGTGCAGCCCAGATGATTTACACAGGCACACACACTCATGTAAAAATAGATTGTGTGCATATGAAAATAAATTTGCACAATACACTTTTTACATCAGCTTTAGAAGAGTAGGAGTGTCATAATTATAGAGGAAACCACACACAAATGAACCACACACACAGGTTCTGTTTGTATTTATATAAAAATACACAGTACACAGTATCTCAGCTTCAGAAGAGGAAAGCCAATCATAATTACAGAGACACCCATGCGCATAGGAACCAACCACAAACACACACACAATGTAACCCAATCCCTGCAGTTTTTACACACTACAAGGTTACTGCTGGTTACCTGTGGCTCAGTTTGAATCAAACATCTCCATACTCCGAACAGCTCCACCACATATACACCACCGCTTACATCATTACGACTTCTATCATTTTCTTCAACATCAGTTTATGCCACAGCAAAGAACACAGAACTGGCTGTAGTTGCAACAAAACTGACAACATCATACTCCATGACGTTTAAAAAGAGCTGTGACATCTAAAAGGACATGCTGATTATAAACAGGGCTTGTAATGAAGGGTATAAATTGTGTTTGGTAGAAGCTGTGCCCTCAATCTTTAAAACAACATCAAATAATTGTTTTTATTAACATAATTTGTTAAAAGGGTTAATAAAATGTTAAATTATCAAAGGACGTACAGTATTAGTGACATTATGGTGTTGCTTATAGGGTTTTTTAGGGTGTGTAGGTCATATTTTAAAGGGTTTATCTGATATTTATTGGGTTGTAAGTCCGGGATGGCAGGGGGAACCAAGGCAAAGTGTTTTTATGTAAAGAAATGTTACAGAGACAAACCTGCAAGCCTGTCCCCAAATGGTGTGTCTGGGCTCCAACTTAACAGCACTTTTCACTACATGTTCAAGTAAAGGTAGAATTAGCTAAAGTGATGGCTACAGTTAGCCTTTGTATTGGAGTAACATTTCTACTAGAACAGAACCAGCAGATAGCAAGCATTAGCACAGAGGCTAACTCTGCCATTGTCTTTTACAATATGCTTGGTCCACGTATGAATGTTTAGTAGCGTTTATGTTACCATGGAGACCGTGTAAAGCCAACTTTAGCTTAGTGAGTAATTATGTTGTTGTCTTTTTAATGTTTCAGAGTCCATCCTGGGGGAGTAGTCTGTTACATTAACATTGGTTAGCAGAGTGGCTATATAAAGCTAACAATTTTCAGTTTGTTACTCTGTGGGTTTATTTTTTTCTCACTGGCCTAGTCCAGCTTGGTAAAGAATATAAATCCGCCACTGCAGAGCTCATATTAGCGTGGAGGCTAATTCTGTCATCATAGCCAACTTGCCTAGACTAGTCCAGTGGAGCAGCATTTACATTAGCACCTCTGCTACAAAAGGCATATTTTAACAATAACAGGAGAGAAGAAACAACAACTGACTGAATAGGATAAGACTGAGCACAGTTTACGGAACCAGAGAGAGAGAGAGAGAGAGAGAGAGAGAGAGAGAGAGAGAGAGAGAATAAGAATGAGGTGTGTGGCGGTTTCTGAGGAATTAGCAGGAGGAAATTTGGACGGACGGAGTGAAAAGTGGAGGGGAAGAAAAATGAATGAGGGGAATGAGACCGGATGAGGAAAAGAAGCAGAGTAGATGTGAAAGAAGACAGGAAATGAAAGGGAACTGAACCAGATGGAGGAGAGATGGAGAGACTGAGGGAGGATGACAATGAGAGAAGAAAGTCAAAAAGGCACAAGGCATGTGAATGAGTGTGTATGAGTGGGGGGTCACAATAAGGCAGAGTTGTGCTCACACAGAGCTTTTAAAGTAATGCTAAGTATTGTGCTCCTTAGCACTCCCTACAGAGTCTAATTCTGTTTTATGGCACTGTCCTGAAATCAATAGGGATGGGGAAGAAGAAGGTGGTTTCCTACCCTCCTCCAAACACTCCACAGTGCAGTTTCTGCAATGCTGAACCTGAAGTAGCAATGCCAGAAGCTCTGTTCTCCCAATTACAGCTCAGTGGAACATCACAATGATTTTGAAGCCATAATTTAAAGGTAAAAATGCTACCTACGGTTGCTTTAATCACACTGGGGCTTGGGCCATCCTTGTTCTGTTCATCAGTTGATTTAGTTTCAGCCTTCAATTTGTTCAGATCTTATTGCATTATATGCAGAATGCAGAGAAACACAGCTGCAGCAGATGTGCAGTGCAGCAGGAGTGTGTGTGTGTGTGTGTGTGTGTGTGTGTGTGTGTAAGAACAGCGTTCCCAAAAGGAAACATCTGTCCATTCCAGACAGACTGTGTAAGAGGGAGGGGAGCGTCCATGAATGTGTGTGTGTGGGGGTGTGTATAGGTGTGTGTGTGTCACTCCTGGTACAGTCGTTAGTGCTGTGGCTCGTTCTCAGCTCTGTCTAACGTCTGTCTGTCACACATCATCTGCTTGCATAATGGAGAGGTGGGCGGAGCTAGAGTCGCCATAGAAACTCTTTTGCTTAAAACTTTGTGAGAAGGTTCTACTTTGGCAAACCACTTTTATGAATGTGATTGTGTGTGTGTGTGTGTGTGTGTGTATGTGTGTGTACGCTCCTGCAGCTGTGCTTTATAAACAGTGCTAAAGGAACACTTCTGTTTGAACTTCAGATACGCTGCAGTTGGCCAAACTTCCAGAACAATCCTTTCATCGGATTTAAAGCCACAGTTCAGTAGGAAAAGGCCCTAAAATTTACACGCTCCCAAACCTACACACACACACACTTTGAACGCAGTCACTCAGCCGAGACCTGCCTGGTGCCTGAAGCTAACGCAGCTAGTATCACATTCTATAGGAGAGGAGAGAGGGGAGAGAGAAAGCCCCCAGAGCTGGAGTGTGTTCTGTTCGTATGAGCAGAAAAGAGGGGTGGGGGTCTAATTCTGAATACCTCTGCTCTATATGATAGAAGTGTATATGAACCCCATATTCAGGCAATGCGTATGGAATTCATTCATTCGTTCATTATCTGTAAGCGCTTATCCAGTTCAGGGTCGCGGTGGGTCCAGAGCCTACCTGAAATCATTGGGCGCAAGGCAGGAATACACCCTGGAGGGGGCACCAGTCCTTCACAGGGCAACACAGACACACACACATTCACTCACACTCACACCTACGGACACTTTTTGAGTCGCTAATCCACCTACCAACGTGTGTTTTTGGACTGTGGGAGGAAACCGGAGCACCCAGAGGAAACTCACGCGGACACGGGGAGAACACACCAACTCCTCACAGACAGTCACCCGGAGCAGGACTCGAACCCACAACCTCCGGGTCCCTGGAGCTGTGATAGAGACACTACCTGCTGCACCACCGTGCCGCCCATGTGTATGGAATATAACCCTTAAATCTACACCCCCTCCATCCTTAGTGCTAACAGACACTGTCCAGCTTTCGCAGGATTCTTTTGTCGGAAACAGATATAAGGAGCGTTTGAACCTCTTCAAAAGACCATGGTGTCATTTTACGAGCTGCCGTCGTGAATCGGATAAAAACAAATGTGATCACTGCTGCAGCTGGAGATTATACAGATGGAGAGTTGGTGCTGGTCGTCTGCGTTGTGTGGCGTAGAGTGACGACTCTCTCTGGACAATCAGCGCTCTGCAAGGTTTACACGCCACGGTTTAGTCCCTACTCGGCTCGCTTTGAACCACAAGAGAACAGCGACTAAACAAGCACCCGCTTCCAGGACCAAGACCAGATAGAGAAGAAGAAAAGGAGAGCAGAACCAAGTCGAACAGTGTAGGGACCATGCAGGGAGCCATGGTGAGGTTTCTGATATAAACCTGAAGTACAGAACAAACACACACTCTGCTTCTGGAGGGAAGCACACACCCAGCTGTGTTTCTCAAAGCCGTTTAGCAACAGAGGTCAACTGGACTCTGAGACTCAGACTCTCTGAGTTTCCTCACAGTGGTCAGTGACTGTAGGCGATTTTGAGAGGGGTGGGTTTTCCCCTTTAGTGAACCTCCTCATTCTGGTACTATGATCATACTCTGACATCATTCACTCTATGAACATGGCTTGTTTCATTCAATCCAGTAACACAGCAACAAAACTGTTAAAAACAACATATGTCAAATAAGTTTAATTAATTAGTTAATTAATTAATCATTCAGAATAACTACAGAAATACAGAATACATTAATTAAAATACGAATACACTGCAACTGCGACTACTAAATGAGATATGAGATACTAAATGAGAGAGAGAGAGAGAGAGAGAGAGAGAGACAGAGAGAACATACAATGAGTGAGCGAAGGAAAGAACAGAAAAAGAGAAAAGGACAACATCAATGTGAGACTGAGATTGAGAGAGAGACAGAGGGAAGGACAGAGAGAACACACACAAAGAGGGAGAAAGAGAGAGAGATATTTTCCAGTCCCAGTGCAGCTAAACTCCCATGAGTCAATGGAAAGTATATCTATGACATCATAATCCTGCAGCAGAACATGGAGTACAGAACGGTCGGAGCCGGACAGACGTGAGGTCACCCACCACCATCCCAAACCCATCAAACCTACCAGACCCCTCCAACACGGTCAGTTTCTCTCGTCCACATGGGCTACAACAATCTGTACATACAGACTCAGAATGGCATCCTCCATAAGTTACATAGTGCAGTTTCTGCAGTGCTGAGCCTACAAAGACAGTGCTGAGCAAAGACAGAAGCTCTATTATCCTTATTACTCTTCAGCAGAGCATCACAATGATTCTGAAGCTGTAATTTAAGGTTAAAAAATTACTACCTATTGTTGCTTTAACTCGAAAGAACACAGTTCCATTGCACCTCAGCCCGACGTTAATGGGCTTGATACCCCTCTCGTGGTCATTTAGCACTGCACATGCCTTAGGCTCATGTGCAGCTGCTCCAGAGCATCTAATTCTATGGGTCAATGCTTTTGAGATTATCCACTAAATATGTGACCTCACTGGTCACAAACGGAGTCCACAAACTTGTGGCCACCACACATGTAGCCTCTATGTAGATTTGTATGTGTCAGAGCATACACAGCACCCTGTAGCTGTAGGTCAGCGTGTGCGCCCAAATCCTGACCTCTCTAACAGGAATTAGGCTCCTGTGCGCAGCTCAGCCACAGAGCCCGAGCCCCATAGCGGAGCTGCGTAAGGGGGCCCGCGAGCAGCATATGGTTCTGCTTTGCGCTGGGTGATTGCTCCGCTGCCTTATAAGGGCCGTCTGCTGCCCCTCGACTCCGGGCGGACGACAGGAAAGGGGGAGGAAAGAGAGGAGGAGGTGGGGGGGGGCAACACTTTACCACCATGGCAGTGTAGAAGGCTGTAAAAGAGAGAGGGGCAATCAGAGGGGGAGTTAATTTGGTGCTGTTGAAAAAGACTGAGAGAGGAGATGAAGGGAGGCGGAGAGAATGAAGAGAAAGAGAGGGAGAGATGGTGAGAAAGGCAGCAGAAGAAGAATAAAGATCACATGAAAGGCGGCAGAGTAAAATCAGAACGTTCCATAAAGTGGAGACTGTGAAATGAACGGTAGACTGTGACAGATCTGAGATTTAGAGAGTCGTCCGGTCAAAGTCTGAATGACCACAGTTACGTGTGCAGGCCACAGGCGACCGTAACCACGGTTACACACTAACCCACTAAACAGCAGCTCTCTGATGTGGGGAGAGAGAGAGAGAGAGAGAGAGAGATGGTTGAAGAAAAAGAGAAGGAAAAATTGGAGAGTGTTTCTCTGCACTACGTCAAGTTTATGTTTAAAAATTGAGGAGGAGGGGCACTGAGATACAATGACCACCACTGTGTGTGTGTGTGTGTCTGTAGAAAAAGAGAATTTGGTAGGAAAGTAGGACTTCAGTATGTGTTTCCTCTGCATATGTGTGTTTATATATGTGTGTGTGTGTGAATGTGTAAAACTTGCCTTCTGTGTGTGTATTGTGTGTGTATGTGGTAGTAAAGTGTGCCTACACTGTCGCTCTGTCTGGAACTGTGCTCTATTCACAACACAGAGCACTATATTGGGGTTCCGCCATTTTGTAGCAGTGTCTGAAAACATAGTGGACTATTTTCAGTGCACTCAAACCCATAATACATTGCGCTGTTTGGTAAAAAACCCACATGAGGCTGTGTCTGAAATCATTCACTATCCTCCTGAATACAGTTCCTTATAATAGTGCACTATACAGTCAATAATATAGAGAAAAATGAATAGGGAGCCATTTCGAAGGTGTGTGTATGCCCTATACGTACATGTGTGTGTGTGTGTGTATCTGGGCCTGGTACATTAATGTGTTTACTACTAAAGCAGGGGTTCAGTCCTCACAGGAGACGTCTAATAAACTCAGAGCTGAGTCTAATGCTGCTGACAAAACACAACAGTTAAAACTCAGCTGACGCTTTTCTGTAAATACATCCTCAGACCCTCTCTGACACCTGCCCACACACACACACACACCCTCGTGTCCATGGCCAGGATTCACAAAACTGGCTTAAGAAACATATTCTTCTTAAATATAATGTTTTTCTTGACTTCATATCGTTGCGGTCCAAAGAAAACCACACACTCAACGCCTTAGAGTTGAGTTCAGGTAAAACTTCAAAAGTGATCAATGTAAAGAGCCGGATCACTATAAATGTCTAATTGAACATGATTAAAGTGTTTTTAAAGCATGGCCAACCTGCTGTCTGTTTCCTCCACCTTCACTTTGAGTTCTTGTTTACTAAAAATGTGTAATGCTTTGATTCTGCTTCATGTTCATTTTGCTACTTGCTCCAGGGATTTAACGGAACACTGATAATAACATGGCATTAATCAATTCGTTTGTAAAAATGCCTCTTGTGGCATTTATAAACGGTACAATGCCTCAGGAAAGGTTTCATTAGATAGAAAGAAAAAACAATGAAGCGTGTGTTTTAAAAATATTAAGAAAATATCTTAAGGAAAAAAAAATGTCCCCAGGTCTTTATTAAAGTCACAGGTTTCTGGTTAATGTTCTCCTTCAAGCGTGTTGAGCTGTTTGCTGTGGTTGTGTGGAACTATGTTATGAAAGTTTAACATGTTCGGTGCATGAGAACGTTAATGTGTGAATCTGGAGCCCACCAACCCAAACACTGAGAAACAAGAACCCCCCCCCAAAATGGGTTAAAACGAGCTGTTCTCATTCTGACATCAAGTGCATAGACTTGAGAATTGCTCCGCCCCTTTGTCTGAGTGTGTCCAATCACAGCGCTGGACCAGCGTTTATGTGAGAGCTCGTTATCATTTAAAGGAACAGGCGCTGAAACTGGCCGCTCTGAACAGGGCTTTTTAGTCATGGGGGAGAACGCTGCTGTGGTGTTTGATCCTTGTGGTGGTTTGACCAAAGACTTTCTCAGCTGTTTCATTACAACTCAGAACTGTGTTGACTCGTGGAAAAAGAGGAGAATATGGCACTGAACTGGACTGTGTTGTTGCAGTCAGTAGGAAGCAGGCCGTCTGTAAACAACAACTTTGAGTAGTTTTGTCATTTTAAACTAAGTGTGACCTTTCACGCACTTCCACAATAAAAGTTCTGCACTAGATTCTCAGTAGGTTGATGGAAATTGTTGTGAAGTAGGCGTCCAAACATCGATGGACTGGAGATGCTCAGGCTACACACACACACACACACACACACACACACACACACAAGCTCATCACAGCTGGAGCAGAACTACAGGGTACTTTCCAAACAGAGAGAGAAAGAGAGTGGGAGAATGATGGAGAATGTGTAAAGAGGGAGGGAAAGGTGTGTGTGTTCCTGGGAGTTGGGGACCCACCCCCTTTCCGCCTCCTCTAAACCACAAAATCTCTCTCTCTCTCCCCCCTCCTTTACCGCATCTGTCTGTCTCTCTCTCTCTCTGTCTCTCCCTCTCTCATCTTCACTGCCTCTATGGTATTCTCTATGGCTTATCTTCGTTCCCCATTTCTCTCCTGTTCTTTCTTTTCCGCTCTTCATTACCTCTCTCTTGCTCTTTCTTTTACCTTCTATCTCTCGTCTTCACTACCTCTCTATCTTTCCTTCTCTCTGTCGTTATTGCCAATCTTGTTCTTTTTTTCTTTCTGCTTTCTTGTATTTTGTCTTTTTTGCTCCACTCTCTCCTCCTCCCCTCTTCTCTGGTACATTCTGTTCTTTTTCTCTCTGCTGCCTGCAGTCCAGCTGGCTAGTGTGAAAACACACACACACACACACACAGAGAGAGAGAGAGAGAGAGAGAGAGAGAGGGAGAGGGGGACCAGTGTACAGTGGGCTGAGAGGGTAAAGCAGAGACCCTCCTGCACTTGTCATGTTCATATTCTCCTAATCAAAGAAGAACTAGAAATCACGTGATCATTCCTCACTGTGAACTACATTCACTCATTCATCTTCTCTCCGCACTTCACCCAGAATCATTCAGAGCAAGGTAGGAACACGACATAGACACAAAGCCAGTCCATCACACACTCACCCTGTCACTCTCACTCTATCACTCACCCTGTCACTCACACACTCACTGTGTCACTCTCACACTCACTCTGTCACTCTCACACTCACCCTGTCACTCACACACTCACAGTGTCACTCTCACACTCACTCTGTCACTCTCACACTCACCCTGTCACTCACACACTCACAGTGTCACTCTCACACTCACTCTGTCACTCACACACTCTCTTTCCTGTGGACTGATTCACACACACACTCACCCTGTCACTCTCACACTCACTCTGTCACTCACACACTCTCTTTCCTGTGGACTGATTCACACACACACTCACCCTGTCACTCACACACTCACAGTGTCACTCTCACACTCGCTCTGTCACTCACACATTCTCTTTTCTGTGGACTGATTCACACACACACTCACCCTGTCACTCACACACTCTCTTACCTGTGGACAGTTTCACACACACTCTCACCCTGTCACTCTCACATTCACCCTGTCACTCTCACACTCGCTTATCTGTGGACAGTTTCACACACACTCACCCTGTCACTCTCACACTCTTTTACCTGTGGACAGTTTCACACACACTCACCCTGTCACTCACACACTCTTTTACCTCAGGACAGTTTCACACACACTCACCCTGTCACTCTCACACTCACCCTGACACTCACACACTCTTTTACCTGTGGACAGTTTCACACACACTCACCCTGTCATTCACACACTCTCTTACCTGAGGACAGTTTCACACACACTCTCACCCTGTCACTCTCACATTCACCCTGTCACTCTCACATTCGCTTATCTGTGGACAGTTTCACACACACTCATCCTGTCACTCTCACACTCTTTTACCTGTGGACAGTTTCACACACACTCACCCTGTCACTCTCACACTCACCCTGACACTCACACACTCTTTTACCTGTGGACAGTTTCACACACACTCACCCTGTCACTCTCACACTCGCTTGTCTGTGGACAGTTTCACACACACTCACCCTGTCACTCACACACTCTCTTATCTGTAGACAGTTTCACACACACTCACCCTGTCACTCACACATTCTCTTACCTGAGGACAGTTTCACACACACACACACACCCACACACACACGACCTGCAGGGCCATGTACAGCTCAGTGCACATAAACTGCCCTTAAAGCAGTGGTCCACAGTCAGTGTCTGGGTCTGGGACATCACTCAGCAGCAGTTACGCTGTGCTCATCAAAAGCTGCTCGGCCAAACCACTGAAGCAGGTCTATGTCACGTCCAAAACAGAAACGGCATCCTCGGAATTGTTCTGGACAAGGAGAAGTGGACAGTGAAAACTGACTGACCTTCAGCTCTATGAGACCTCTGTGATCCCTGACTTAAAGTCAATGTAGATGATTCTGGAGGACTACAGTTCTCACAGTAAAACAAACTCCCCCTCCTGATCATTCAGAAGCGCCGCATGTTTTAAGGTGGAATGGTGTGTTTGAGAAAGAAGCCGAATGTTGTTTGTAAGTTTAATTTAAGTACGTTTTTATTCAGGGGCAGCACAGTGGAGCAGTAGGGATCAGTCACACAGCTCCAGGGATCTGGAGGTTGTGGGTTTAATTCCCGCTCCGGGTGACTGTCTGTGAGGAGTTGGTGTGTTCTCCCTGTGTCTGCGTGGGTTTCCTCCGGGTGCTCCGGTTTCCTCTCACAGTCCAAAAACACACGTTGGTAGGTGGACTGGTACTCAAAAGTGTCCATAGGTGTGACCGAATGTGTGTGTGTCGCCCTGTGTAGGACTGGCGCCCCCTCCAGGGTGTGTTCCTGCCTTGCGCCCAGTGATTAAGTGATGAAGCATTTATTCACTGTTTGAATTCCCACAGAAATTCATTTGTAACTTGAGCTGTTTAGTTTTGTAGCTATGGAGCAGAAATAGAGCAACACCCTCATCTCTTTTCACGCTTTTCAAAACTTGGAGGTCTCTCCACCGTCTAAATGCCTCCAGACACTGTCTCTCAGTCATGGCTCAGCAGCGATGCAGACAGAGAACGTCTGAGACGCACAGTTAGTTTCCCATTTCCAGTGCCTCAACATCACTGGAGGTATTTGAGATTTACTGGGGTCATGTCACAGATCCGTCTCCGGCGGAGCACACCCAGCGCTCCGCCCCTCCTGAGTGCTACCACCTGCGGCCCCTTCCCTCTGCTCATCACCTGCCCACAACACACACCACCGCAGTCACTGCATCCCAAGTGTGTACTATATCAGCTTCAGCAGGGAAACAAGACGTGAGAGCTGTCAAACAGTGTTTTACACACACAAACACTCTCTCTCTCTCTCTCTCTCTCTCCCTCTTTCTCTCTCTCTCTCCCCAGACAGCCACCCGGTTAATTACAGCATGACAAATTAAATGATTGCTTTCTCTAAGCCCTGTCTTTAACAGTAGAAAATTACAGACTCTGAGTGTGGGGGAAGAGAGAGATTTGAGGGAGGGGGCAGGGAAAGAGAATGAGGAAGTGAGAAAGAAAAAGATAGTGAGAAACAAAGAGAGAGGGAAAGAGGGAAGAAAGCTAGACAGAAAAGAGAGAGAAAAAGACAGAAATAGAGAGATGGCCACAATGAAAGACGGAGATGGGAAAAGATGAAGAGAAAAGGCAGGAGGGGAGAGATGTTAAAGGATGGTTGAGGGAGTTACACTTAGACACATCTATTGTGATCTATTGTGCTCAAAATGACATCACCAGTGTGTGATTAACCCTTGAAATGCCTCATATGACATGGCTCAAACACACACAGACAACAACAGGAGCAGAAATCTGGGTCAGCACCCGCACGCCACCAGCATCTGGAGTCTCAGAGACTGAGACAAGGGAAACAGTCACACACACTTCACTGCTGTGGATGATCAGGTGTTCCCTGTTGTCTGGGACGTCTGATGACTCCATCCTGTAATGTCCAGAGTAAGCTGTTTTTCTGTTAAGCTTATTGCCAGCCCTGGTTTGGTTTTGGAGCTCCAGTCCGGTCGAGGCAAACAAACCTCTCTGACCTGCTTTGGTCAAAACACAGCAAACCAACATTTCAGACAGAAATCCACCCCAACCTCTGACCACTCCATTGCTGTTCATTCGGGCAGTTAATCAGACACCACTCCTCCTTCTTCAAACTGTACGCCAAACGACAGCCGAAGAAGCTCAAATTCAGCAGGATTTTGTGTGGTTCGGTTTGAGACGAACAGGATTAAATCTCAGCCTATGACCAACGTGGCATGGATTTAAAGTTTAGGACGTGTACTTTCCACACAATCTTTCCATCTGCTGCAGTGAGAAATCACCACCGTAAACCTGCAGCCTGCCTCCCTTTACCATTACCATGACTACAAAGGGTTAACTGTGATATTGAACTCCAATGAACATGAAGTGACTTTACCAAGCACCTATCAAAATACTGCAACACACACACACACACACACACAAAGAGAGATCTGCACTACAGTGATATAACAGAAGCAGCTGCAATGACTCACTGAGTCATTTGTTAATCAACTCATTGAATCATTGTCTGAATAACTGAGTCAAACTGAGCCAAACTGAGTCAGCTGCTTCTGCTGAGAACTCTTTTTTCCCCATAAACGGAGAACAAGATGTTTACTCTCTCTCTCTTTCTCTCTCTCTCTCTCACACACACACACAGAGTCACAATCCTGTGCCTCTGTTGTGCTCATTGGAGCTGAATATGGAGTTACACACACATCCCAAAACAGTGACTCTTCCACAAAACCAAAACAGGTCCTGCCTCAAACAGGAATTCTTGCTGCTTTTCACAATGTCACATGGCTCTGCTCGCCACGTGGGCGTTTCTCTGACATCACAGACATTGAGTAAATACTCAGAGCAGGACTTGTCTGCTCACGGCAAACTTCCTAAAGACAATGTGGCTGCCACAATCATTTGAATGAAGCTGGACTTGCTTTGTGTCGAGTCTGAATCAGTCCCACTTAGTTACCACAAGGATCAAACCCCACAGCAGTGTTCTACCATGGCCCCTGTTCGCAGCGGCCGATTTCAGCGCCTGTTCCTTTACATGATAATGATCCGCTCACTGTTCACCCGCTACTTGGAGCGCACAGCAGTGAGGAAAGAGGAGCAGAAGCTCTGGTTTTTAGCCGTTTACGCTCGGTTCTCCTTCTTCTCCGTTTTTACTCAGTGCTCTTATTTCTTGTTGTGTCTGTTCTGCTGCGTTTAACCTTGTATTTGTGCTTTTACATAACAAACTTGCAGTGCTGTGATTGGACAGACTCAGAGGGGGCGGGGCAATTCTAAAGTCTCTGGACTTGACATCACAGGAGGATCAGAATCAGAACGGCTCGTTTTATCCCATGTTTTCTGACTTAGGCAGCACACAGAAAACTGACTGGGTGGTCTCTTGTTTCACAGTGTGTGGGTTGGTAGGTGCTCTGGATCCCTACATTAACATGCACATGCTCTGAAATAATGAATCCTTTAAAAGAATCCTGCTTTATAACTGACATTGAACTTCAAAACAGAAGAACTGACCTTTATGAAATGACTCAGTGAATCAAATTACAACAACCACCTGAAAGAATGAACCTTATGCGCTGAGGCAGGACTGTGAGAAGTGTCTGTTTGAGTCTTATATGACTCAGTGAATCAGTGATTCAGTAGATCGCACTGAGTTTGCATTTATTAAATGTAATAATCAACGTTCCATGAAGATTGCTCATTATTTCTCTGGCACATGCCACAGTGTTATGATTCATCTCATCCACAGCAGAACCAAACAGAGAATCTGAATCAATTATTTCAATTAATTGGTGCTTTCATCTTCTTTAATAAGAAGCTCATTAACAACTGTGATAATAGACGTCTTAGACGGTTACTGGGACATGATTCAAGCATCTGAAGACCATGCAAGGGAAAAAAAACAAGGAACATATTGAAAAACAAATCAACCAGATACATTCAATCAACCAGAGCTCCTTGTTCACTGCACAACGCCAAAGGTCCACGGGTTTAAGGAGTCCGTCTGCAGATTTATCTTCCCACAGCTCCCTGAGACACTGCCAACACAAAATGAAGCCTGCAAGCCATGTCAAGTCTTAAAGGGGACATGACATGGAAAAATTACTTGTTCAGTGCGTGTGTACATTAATGTCAATATCTGGAGCCCACCAACCCACACACTGTGAAACAAGACCACCCAGTTAGTTTTCTGTGTGCTGCCTAATCAGAAAACATGGGATAAACTGAGTCGTTCTGATTCTGATCCTCCTCTGACATCAAGCGTGGAGATTTTAGAATCGCCCCGCCCCCTCGTCTGAGTCTGTCCAATCACAGCAGCTTAAAACCAGAGCTTCTGCTCCTCGCTCCTCACTGCTGTGCGCTCGAAGTCGGGGTGAACAGCAAGTGGCCCACTATCATTTAAGGGAACAGGCGCTGAAACCAGCCGCTCTGAACAGGGCTGTTTAGACAGGGGGAGAACGCTACTGTGTGGTTTGATCCTGGTGGTGTTTTGACCAAAGCTCTGCCACTCTTTCTCATCTCTCTCTCTCTCTCTCTCTCTCTCTCTCTCTCTCTCTCTCTCTCACACACACACACACACACACTCTCAGCCCTGCCACTCCATCTTTCTCTTTCTCACAGCCCTGCCACTCTTTCTCAGCCACATCTATCTCTCTCTCTCTCTGTTCCCCATCACGCTGCAGTATTCTCCTGTCTTCAGGGTGATAAAGCCTCTCTGACAGTGGAGTTGGGAGGGATTTTTACAGAAAGACACTGGATCTAATGAGAGAGAGAGACGGACATGAAAAAGAGAAACAGGAATCGAGAAAAACATTTCAGTGTTATTAATATTCTCATTATTCTCCTGTTCCACCCACACACATCAATACGGTGAGAGAGTGGAGGGCTATAAACCTCACTTCAACTGCATACTCTTTATTCATTATATACATTTCAATAAACCACCAAAATTGCTTAGAGACCACCAACACTGCCCCCATCAGGCACACACACACACACACACACACACACGCACATCTGCAGCTGTCTGTGTCCATCCTTTCACTATGAGAAGAACACCTCAACACTGTGGGTCTGAAAGGACGTGGAGCCCTTACCGGCTCATACTCAGGGTGATGGAGTGAGGTGGTCTCTGACTCTGCACAGTTCTGTATAAAGGGGAGGGGCCTCAGCTTAAGGTTAGAGAAGTTGCCGGGTCGATCCCCTAGAACAGCCGGAAATTTGGGGATGTAGCAGAGTGAAGGAACAGCACTGTCTCCTCCTTCAACATCCACAAATGAGATACCCTAGAGAAAGACACCCTTAGACTTAACAGCTCCCGGCACTGGGGATATCTGCCTGCCTCTGTGTGTGTGTGTGTGTGTGCACTGACTGCAACTGATGGGTTAAATGCAGGCACAACAAATATAAAACATTAACAGCTCTCATTGTTAGACTGAGCTCGTTATAAGCAATATGTATAAGGGTGCAATGACACACACACACACACACACACACAGACAGAGAAAGAGAAAGAGAGAGAGAAAGACAAAGAGAGGGGTGTAAATGTGGATATTTCATTTGCCATCTCCTCACACTGAGGGATGAGAAGTCGTGTCTGAGCAGATGAGAGATGCTATTTTTGACCCGTCGGGAAAGAACAGAATCAGACGAGGAGAAATGAAGGAGGGGAAGGAGGAATACAGCTTTATTGAGGGTGGCAACAGCGCACTTCTACCACTGAGAATAAAACCAAAAATAAATCTACTGACTGCTGCCAAAAATAAGGCTTTGTCTGTCTCTCTGACACACACCCACCCACACACACACACACATATTTTGTGTGCGGACAGTACATTGACTTACATTCAGTTCACCCTAAACTTAACCTTAACTTAGAGTTATCTAAACCTAACTTATCTAACCTTCACACACTGCTGTAAACGCCCTTTAGCAGAGTGGAGCTGAGAGTGGAACACAGCCAGAACCGAAACAGTGGAAACAGTGACCCAGCAACAGTTTCTCAGGAGCAGAACCAGCACCGTTCCAGCAATGTTCCACAAACACACACAAACCAATCACAACACTGAGGAATAAATTAAGTGTTCTGTGGTTGGCTGGTGTGGTTGGCTAACACACTCACACCTGTGGACAGTTTCACACACTCACCCAGTCACTCACACACTCACACCTGTGGACACCTGTGCATCCTCAACCAATAGCACTGCTGCTTTAGGCTTAACTGTGCTGAAGGGGCGGGTCTTTGTGGTGTAGTACTCGTGATACAGGAAACACTAACTGTAGCCGAGCGTGAGGAGGATGTTTAATATAAAACAGTAAATTATAAAATGGTTTATAATCAAGAGGTGAGCTGGAGTGTGGTCTGTTTGGAGGGTGTACATCTCCTTCAGTGTTTAGTTTTTACTGTTTATGGTGGGTGAGTTAGCTGGTTTCTTAGCTAAACACACCAAAATAAACGACCGGTGGCACAAGAGAACTCTGGCGCGACTCTGGCCCCGCCCATTTCACTGAGTGATGTAACTGCAAATGTAACGTGAGAACCACTGACAGATTTACACCGAGCACTTGTGGAGACGTTAATGCAGCATTGAGATAAATCTCTCTCTCTCTCTCTCTCTCTATTACATTCTCTCCATCTTTCTCTCTATTTATGACTTTCCAGAAAGTCCATACTTCTGTGTGGAGGTGATGTCATGATGTACGGTTTCCATGGCAACAAAACAATCCTCCCTGGCACATATGGCCAGTGAATTCACACACACACATACACACACACACACATACACACTGCTCTTAACTTCTAGACGCATCTAAAATGTGTGCTCCTTCTTGCTCTCTCCGTTTCTCTCTCATTCTATGTCTCTTCCTGCCCTTCCCTCTTTCTCTCTGTTTCCCTCTGTCCGGGCTCTGAGGAGGATTGTGGGTAAGAGAGAGTCCCCAGTGGATTCTGGGAGACTGGAGAAAGAGGCAGTGAGGCCCGAGACGGGGAAACCGATCAGAGCAGCACAGTCCAGCGGCAACTGGATCCAACCAGAACTGCAGCTAAAGACCAGCACTGCTGCTACATAATCACCCCCTCAACATCGGCACACAGAGAGAGAAAGAAAGAGAGAGAGAGAGAGAGAGAGAGAGAGAGAGAGAGAGAGAGAGGGAGAGAGAGAGAGGGAGAGAGAGAGAGATCTGTGTTGTATTGGTCTAATAATTCTGACTAATTGACTGCCACCACTGTTCAGATGAAGTTTCTGATTGGCTGAGAGAGGAGTCGGAAAATCCTAAAGAACTCATGTGAAATACGACCAATAAGAAATGACAAGAACTGACAGATTTCTGCATTTTTAAAGTTCACACTCAATGCAATGTCCAAACATGCAGAGCGTACACTAACAAAGAACAGACCAAGGCAATACACTGTGCAGGACACTTTCAGGTTTGGAAAGTGAAAGTAGAACTTCGTTCAGCAGCTGAGACTCCTGAAACAGATGGAGGATAAAATACTGCCTCATCTTTATCGTTGGAAAATGAACATCGGGTTGGCAGAAATAAATCACACTGAACGTGATTTCACATTAATTTGAATCATTAGAAATGTACATAATAAAATACAAAGAAAATGAATCTACAACGTGAAAGTTTGGATGGGCGACAGTACCCAATAAGAAGCGGCATAATCAAGACACAGCCAATCAGTGCTCAGTTGCTTTTACAACAACAACAACAACTATGGTCTCAGAGAGCGAGAGTGAGAGCAAGAGAGAGAGAGAGAGAGAGAGAGAGAGAGAGAGAGGGGGAGAGAGAAAGCAAGAGAGAGAGAGAGAGAGAGGGAGAGAGAAAGCGAGAGAGAGAGAGAGAGAGAGAGAGAGAGAGAGAGAGAGGGGGAGAGAGAAAGCAAGAGAGAGAGAGAGAGAGGGAGAGAGAAAGCGAGAGAGAGAGAGAGAGAGAGAGAGAGAGAGAGAGAGAGAGAGAGAGAGAGAGAGAGAGAGAGAGTAAATATAACATAACTCACTTAAAACAGTTCAGAAAAACTGGCTCAAAATATGGAGGGATTTTGGATGTTGTTGATATGGAATGGAGTCAATGGATGGCTGTAGGGTTAGTGTGTATGTGTGTGTGTGTGTGTGTGTTAGAGGGTGATTTCATACTAAATGACGCCACCTAAATGAAAAAAATAAACACACTGTGATTGCTGTAGTGTAATGAGCACAGGAGACTCACTCAGCTGACCATGGAAAGTGTGTGTGTGTGTGTGTGTGTATTTTTGTTTGTAGGTCTCTTTGGTCTCCATGGACCTTCTTGTGGTCAGTTAATCAGTCACTCATCTGAAGTTCAGAACCCTGGCACTCCCCACCACAGACCCTCACAGAACTGCACTAACTCAGCCCGAGTCAAACCCCTCATCATTACGCCCTTTACTGAGAGAGGACACCGTCCTCCAGCTCGGCTGCAAACACTGCATGTTTACATCAGTGTTCAACAGAACTAGAACCGGACACTGCTTCATACTAGAACCCTGTTTTGCTGCACAACAATAATGCACACAGCACAATGAAGCAGTGTTCTAGAATATTGCTTTGCTGTGTTATTCTAGAACCTTGCTTTATTCTACAATAAAAAAATTGTAGAATAAAATTTTGTTTATTTTAAAAGCTTCATTTACGATCATTTCATATTCACACTTGAGTTTACGATTTTAACCCTGATGTAGTCATTCAGTTAGAGTCATGCCAAAAGGCTAATGTAGCTAACAAGGAGCTTATATTCCTACAATTAGCATCACTCCAACTTTTAATTCGCCACACACGCTGTTGAAAAGTTTATAAATGCCTTAGAGACTAGTTTATGACATCATGTAACACACTGCTATACAAAGACATATGAAAATACATTAGCATTTGCTAAAAACAATGATATCAGCCATCTACATCTACATCTAAGATTTTTCCCACAGGGTCTCAGCAGTTTTCTGAGGTCTGACTTACAGTTATATCTGAACACGTGAGGACAAAGGAAGAGGAAAGGTCTTGGAGGGAAACAGATGTGTAGTTCCACATCAGTTCCACAGCAGTTCCAGAAAAGATGGGACAGTGGGTGAAATTAAAATAGAAACAGAAAGCAGTGATGTGTAAACCTGTATTTAAAATAACACTGTACAGATATTTTTGTTTTAGTAGTTATTAATCTGAATTTATTTATACCTCTATCTCCTCTTGTTAGCATTAGCATATAAATCCGACTATTTTCGACCTGATGTTCATATTTTTGAGGTTGATGTATGACTTTATCCCACCACACCTGTTTTAGTGGCTGACTTGCAAACGTAAGAAAGGAAAGAGCTGATGCATCTGAATGGGAGAATATTGATCATTACGGCTAGAACCGTTCTATGGTCTAATGAAGCCTCATGCTGCTGGAAAATCATTCAGCAAATGGCCTTCAGCTCACAACAGCGTTCTTCTCTCGCAGAATGAGGTGCATGAAAAATGACAGTTCACTTAAGTTCACTTAAGGAGAGGGACACACTGCAAATACTGCTGCAAAATTTCTTACAATTTACCACAGTCTCTCTCTCTCTCTCTCACACACACAAACACACATTAACCCTCTCATTCCCAGCTTTTACACTTGGTGAAGAAATACGCCACAGAACTTGAACTGATTGTTCTGAGCTGAATTTTTGTTGTTGTCATAGCTTAGATGAATATACAGCAGTACTTACAGGAATGCTTCTGACTACATGCTATTTTCACATATTAAAATTTAACTCAGTCAGATGGTGAGTTTTCTACAGCTTTCTAATTAACTCAGTGGTTTGATATGAAAAAAAAATTGCCATTCCCCATTTGGAGTCCCAATGATACTCCTTGGGCAAGACTCCTAACTTTACATTCACACTATACATGCTGGTGTGTGCCTTTAAAATAAATATTAGTGCTCTTTTAATTCTTGAGTTATTAAGCGATTATTATTGAATGTGTGGAATCACCAGCCCCTCATCAGTGACCAAATTGCACCAAAGTGGCCTCCTTCGTTAGTACTGCATTTGTGCTGATTTACTACAGTGTAGGGTACAGCATAGTGCTGGCTCAACGCAGAAGAATAATTTGACCTTATGTCAAACAATGACAAGCATGGGGACCTCGAATACTGTGTCAAGCCTGAGGACCTCAAAAAGTGTGGAGACTTGTGACCTTAAACAGTGTTGAGACTAAGGACCTTAAACAGTGTTGAGGCTGAGGACCTCAAACAGTGTTGAGGCTGAGGACCTCAAACAATGTGGAGACTGGGGGCCTTAAACAGTGTTGAGGCTGAGGACCTTAAACGGTGTGGAGACTGAGGACCTCAAACGGTGTGGAGACTGAGGACCTCAAACAGTGTGGAGACTGAGGACCTTAAACAGTGTGGAGACTGAGGACCTCTAACAGTGTGGAGACTGAGGACCTCTAACAGTGTCAAGGCTGAGGACCTTAAACAGTGTGGAGACTGAGGACCTCTAACAGTGTGGAGACTGAGGACCTCTAACAGTGTCAAGGCTGAGGACCTTAAACAGTGTGGAGACTGAGGACCTCAAACAGTGTTGAGACTGAGGACCTTAAACAGTGTGGAGACTGAGGACCTCAAACAGTGTGGAGACTGAGGACCTTAAACAGTGTGGAGACTGAGGACCTCAAACAGTGTGGAGACTGAGGACCTTAAACAGTGTGGAGACTGAGGACCTCTAACAGTGTCAAGGCTGAGGACCTTAAACGGTGTGGAGACTGGGGGCCTTAAACAGTGTGGAGACTGAGGACCTTAAACAGTGTGGAGACTGAGCACCTCTAACAGTGTCAAGGCTGAGGACCTTAAACAGTGTGGAGACTGAGGACCTCTAACAGTGTGGAGACTGAGGACCTTAAACAGTGTGGAGACTGAGGACCTCTAACAGTGTCAAGGCTGAGGACCTTAAACGGTGTGGAGACTGGGGGCCTTAAACAATGTGGAGACTGAGGACCTCAAATAGTGTCAAGGCTGAGGACCTTAAACGGTGTCAAGAATGAGGACCTCAAACAGTGTGGAGACTGAGGACCTCAAACAGTGTCGAAGCTGAGGACCTCAAACATTGTCAAGGCTGAGGACCTTAAACTGTGTCGAGACTGAGGACCTCAAACAGTGTCAAGGCTGAGGACCTCAAACAATGTGGAGCCTGGGGGCCTTAAACAGTGTGGAGACTGAGGACCTCAAACAGTGTGGAGACTGAGGACCTTAAACAGTGTGGAGACTGAGGACCTCAAACAGTGTCAAGGCTGAGGACCTTAAACAGTGTTGAGGCTGGGAACTTTAAAATAGGTGATCTTTTTGTATTACTGCATCTCTGCATTGTTCCTCATTTATTTACTGTATAAAATCTCAACTAAATTCTTAGATTAGTAGTTTGTAGTTCATGGTCCTGTTTCTTGCCACCCAACAGCAGTTAATCATCGCCTGCTCTCGTAGAAAATGAATGTACCCCTGTCACTCTGTTGTCTCCTAGTGTGAACAGTGGGTGACACTGCATTCGCCTGCATCTGTAACAAGATTAACATCTGGAAAATTACATCAAACGCCAAATGGCTTGCACTGATATTTCCGTAAGAGTTCATACACAGACACTGGAGTTTACATTCCTATTTCTGTTGATGTTGAAGTACTGTCTGGACATCATTATGGGACAGCTCTCAGGAAAAGTGAAACTGGTAAACACCTTTTACCGCTTTAGCGTAACCTGTTTTAGACACAAACCAAATATTTGTTTACATGTTTGTCCATTGCTTATATTCTCTTCTGATACATCCCATATGTCCCGAATATTTCCTCTGCCATTTATATCAATAGGCCAATCACATTTCTAAATTATAGTTGAATTTCTGTTGAATCTGTGGCTGTTTCTGCAGAAGATGATTGACTTAAAAACCCACAAATCAGATGGAGATGATTGGAAAAGGGTTCAGTTTAATGCAGCGAGCCCTGAAATCGAAACTAATCCAATTTACTTGCAGCCAAACTGTGAGCCAATCTGATGAGAGAGAGAGAGAGAGAGAGAGAGAGAGAGAGAGAGAGAGAGAGAGAGAGAGAGAGAGAGAGAGGACAACACAGAAAAGAGCAAATGTAAGAAAAAAACAGCCTACACATGCTGAAACAAACATGATAAAATAAGAATGAGAGAGAGAACGAGACAGAGAGTGGTAGATAAATTAAAGGAAAAAGAAACGACTGAAGAGTCAGTGGAAGAGACAGAATAAGTGAGAGAAACATAACAACAAACACCTAACCAACCCAAACAACACCAGTCTGAAAAGTATAGAAGAAAAACAACAAGATAATAGTAAAGTGAAAGAAAGAAATAAGAAAGAAAGAAAAAGTTATATCACTTCCATGTTGAACACAAAATCTGTGGGAAAAACAAAGTGAGAGAGAAAACAGAGCTAAAGGGTGATAGAATGAAAGAGAAAGAACATATAAATAGTGAAAGGAAAGGATATTCAATCAAACTGCTTCATCCCATCAGACTGAACACAAAACAACTTCTACTCTGAGAAAGAGAGGAGAGGGTGAGAAAAAAATTAATGAAATCGAGAAGAAAGCTAGGGAAGGAAAGCTGAGAGAGAGAGAGAGAGAGAGAGAGAGAGAGAGAGAGAGAGAGAGAGAGAGAGAATAAGGCAGAAGGACACACACTGCTGAAAATAATAGAGAAATAAACAATGAGAGAATGGGAGCGATGGCTACAGAGATAAAAAGAGGGACAGGACAGCGAGAGAAGTAGGAGAGCCAAAGAATGAGACAGTCAGACACACAGAGAGAGAGAGAGAGAGAGAGAGAGAGAGAGAGAGAGACCCGAGGCTCCTACACGTCAACAACAAGACCGCGCGCGCACAAACACCCTGTGGCGTTTTTTAAAGCCCCTCAACGTTTCAAAGTAAACAGAGACTGAGCAGTGATGATGTATAAAATAACGGTCAATAACGGTCTCACTCACAGAGTGCTGGTGTCGTGAGGCAGGTCCGCGGCCGCCGGGGCCCACTCCAGCGCGCGGCCCGAGCAGTTCACCACGCACGAGTCCCGGGCTCCGGACGGCACCGCTGTACAGCTGCAATTCCCGGGGCACGGGCTACAGGCCCCGGTGCCTCCCGAGCCCGAGACCCCCAAGCAACCGAGCGCGAGCAGCAGCAGCAGCGCCGTAGAGAGCAGCTCGAGCCCGCGCCCGTGTTTCCGCTTCTTCGGCACCGTGTGTCCATTGCTCCACGGCATCGCTCAGTCCCCTCGCATCGTAGTCCTCCACCGGGGCTCACGCGACCAAAACACAGCCCTCGAGGCGTTCATAAGAAAAGGAACGCGGGTGAAATTCGTTTTGCTTCGACTTTAACTTCTTTACCGGTTCTGCCCCGAATGTCTCCTCTCGGCCCTTAACGGAAAATTCGGCGGAACGTGAAAAATCCCCGTCCCAAACTCCGCAAAAACTTCAACAGCAAACTTCCGTTATTCTCCACCCGTATTCCGACAGGCCCCGCCTCCAGCGCGATTCCACAACGAATAGCACCCGTTTTCGGGTAAGTCCCGCCTCCACCTGGATTCCAGAAGTTATTCCCCCACCCGTATTCGAACAAGCCCCGTTTCCAGAACCAATTTCACAACGAAGAACTGCTATTCTCCTTTCTCTAATTAAAAAACACTCTGCTAAGACTGTTCCATGAAATCATATCCCCAGCCGTATTCCGACAAACCTGCTGTTTTACACAAAATCCCACACGTATTCCCAGAGTTCCCGCTTCCATAGCTATTTTACACAAAATCATTTTGTTTTCCCACCCGTATTCAGTCAAATCCATCCCTCCCCCGCGCTATTCCCACCGGAAACTCTACATAGAGTTCAAGTTCTGCTTTGTCCTCGAGTACAGACAGATTCAAAACCTCGCCCTTTCACGTGGAACGCAACATAAGCGTTTCAGACTCTATCTGAAGGCTGATTGTCTTATCTTTATTCCCACTCCGGTTATTCTAAGTTACATTCCCACCCGTTTTCAGGCAAATCCCGCCTCCTGGGTTAGACACTGAACTTCTTTCCAATCACAGTTCAGGAAGCGGTATCACCAGCCAATCAGAGTAGAGTATGCGGGATCTGTATGAAAACAGTTGGAGGGGAAAATGCAACAAGTGAAACGTTGCCTCTGGAGACTAAGAGTTTCCCGAATCGCTGTTATTCAGTATTAGACGTTTATGTACACTGAAGATTCAGTATCACAAGAATCAGCATTAGTTGGATTAAGCAGAAAAGAAGATGATGATAATGATGAGAAGAGGTGGCTGTAAAACCCTTCGTGTGTATTTCTCGTGCTGAACACAAGGGGGTGTCACTACCACTGACACCGTACATTTCAACTCAAGGCACTTCTACAGTTAATGATGCTTTCTGCTAAAGATACTGTCCTTGAGCAGCTGTCCACAGTCGTTCATCCGCACTTCTAATGAGCATCGCCGGTGGACGCTCCCCAGATCCACTGAGGGTAACCACAACTCAAACAAACAAAAAAGAACTTGGGAAGAACCACAGATTAAGTGTCCAATAAAACCATGTAAACAAGCAGAACTCAGGATTTAAAAATAAAAAAATAACATTAAGAAGGACTAGTGAGTGGAACCACCTCCAGAAAAACCTCCTCAGAACATAACAAAACAGAGACATAGAAAGTAAGGACCACTAAGAAGGAACCAGACTCAAAAGGTGAAACCTACTGAAGAAGAATTTTTGGGAGAAACCAAGACTCGGAAAGAAAAACTTCTTAAGATTAGGAGGAAGGAAAAAATACTGAGAAGAGCCAATGCTCAAAATGAAAGACCTCCACAGACCACGAGAGGAACCAAGACTCAAAAGGAGATACAACCTTAGAACACAAGGAAGAACCACTGAGAAGACCCACGTCTCGAAACGAAAAATCAAACCTCCTTACAAAAGGAAGAAGAGCCTCTGAGAGGAACCAAGACAAAGATGAAAGATGAAGAACCACTGAGCAGAACCCAGCCTCAACAAGATGAAAGTCAGAGAGAGCATGCAGACCCACTAATACAGTCACATGCAGGTCACATAGGAGTGTTGTACAGTTATAAACATCAGCCCAAACCTGCACCACCCTCACACTGGTACAGACCCCATCCAGGGGTCAAAAGGGCATTCTATCATTTGTTCATTCGTTCATTCATTCATTCATTCATTCATTCATTCATTCATTCATTATCCTTAGTTTTTGCTTAATCTCCCCCTGCTCCTCCAACCCTCAATTTCCCTCTCTCTCTCTCGCTCACACACACATACACACACACACACACACACAAAATCTGCTTAATCTATTCTGATGTTCAATAAGGTCACCTGTCATTGAAAGGCCTTCTCTCTCTCTCTCTCTCTCTCTCTCTCTCTCTCTCTCTCTCTCTCTCTCCTCTCTCTCTTTCTCCAGTGTGTCAATTATCTTCCTGCCCTTTGTGAAATGGACAGTATTTATTATTCCTGGATCATTAAAGGGCTCATGTTTTACATTTCTCTTCTGTTTTGTTTTCCCCTGAGGTCAATTTCCAGCACTCAAACCTGATCAGGAATTTATCACTGTTTTGTTAACCATAATACAGTGCTGTGCAAAAGTCAAAGACCACCCATTATAATTATGCTGAGAGTTTCTCTGTCTCAGGCCTTCGTTACAGCTCCTGAATTCGTAAACAGTTACAGACCTCACTCTGCTCTGCAGCTATTACATGTAGAATCAGACAGGGGTATCAGACGTCCCCTTTAAAATGAAGGTTTTTTTGGTTTTTTTTACGTTACATTAATATTTAGCACCTTTCTAGAAACCCAAGGATGCTTTATAATCAACACTCAATCCACACACTGTCACACAGCAGTCAAATGCGCACAGCGTATTCTCAACCAGGAACAAGCATCCATCTGGAGGACCGCATTGGGCACTAGGGTTTCACCCAGGATAGAGCGCCAATCCATATCTGGGCACATACACATTCACTCACATACATACAGACATTCTTTCACATAGACACTCAAAGGAGTGTGTTATTAGTGTTTTTTGGACTGTGGGAAACCAGAGACCCCGGAGGAAACCCACGGGGAGAACATTGGAACGCCACCCAAATGGGACTTGAACCCAAGATCCCAGCGCAGAGAGGCAAACATGCTAACCACTAAGCCACCGTGCTAAGTTACAGATGTTTGCCAGAAATCAGGACAATAAGGGTCTGCTGTACAGTTTGTTTAAAACAGTAACCCTCAGTTGTATTTAAAAAATCACAGGATTGTGATGTAATAATGGGTGGGTGTGGCTTAATTAGAATATGGTAATTATGTTGTGTTTTTGTGTTATTACAATATACTCTGTTAATGTGTGCATGTGCGTGTGTGTGTGTGTATATATATATATATATATGTGTGTGTGGTATAGTTGTCGTGAGGTTCCTAACCGCTGGGGGGCGCCTGTAACAAAAGTAAAAAGTGCTAGTGGAGGAGTCAGTGGTGTAGTGGAGGCATCAGTGGTGCAATGGAGTCAGTTGTGGAGGGGTAAATGTGTGTGTGTGCGGGGGTTGTTATATAAAGAGTGAAATGCTCCCAGGTCATTGTGATAAAACTATAATTGTGACACTATTGCCAGGCATATAGTTATTAGCCACACAATACAATTAGTATCTGTTAGATATTTGTGTTATTATTAATATAGATTTATCTCTGATGTCAGTGATATTATGAGTGATATAAGGGATATTAGTGATATAGTTCGAATCAATAATATTAGTGAAATGAATCATATTAAGTGATAATAGGGGTATATTTTAGAGCTGTGATGTGAGTGTTAGTAGTTGTATTAGTGTTATCAGTGATATTAGCTCGTCTGCGCAGCTGTCATTGTTCTCTGCAGCTGTTTTAGATCAAATTAATTTCTTCTTTTTTCTTCTTTCTGTCGTGAGGTGTGAAATCAAGAGAGGGAATCAGTGATGGTGTGTGTGTGTGTGATGTGTGTGTTTGTGTGTGTGTGTGGTGTGTGTGTGTTGCGTGATGAAAGGCAACATCTGCAGCTGTGAGATCTCAGTGTGTGTTAAATCAAGATATTTTCATTTGGTCTCATCATAGAGCCCTGAGCCGCACAGCCCAGACACATTGTTCAAATGTTCACACATCTGGCCAGCTCTGACTAAAGCCTCGGTCAAGAGATGGCAATGGCCAACAGCTTTTGAGAATATGTGCGGCCCAACAGAACCAAGAGCACACCAACCACCAGAGAAAAGCACAAAGAGGTCTGCATGGAGCAGTGGAACTGATGAGTAAGAGGGCCAGATCTAATCCTGAAACATCAGCACCTGACCTCACAATTGCAGGCTTTTTTTGTGGCTGCCATCAAATCCTCACAGCAAAGTTTGTTCCAGCATCTAATGTAAAGCCGGTTCAGAAGAGCAGAGACTGTTACTGCAGCAAAGAGGGACAAACGCACTAATGATTCTCCTCACGCCTGCAGAGGCACTGGATGAACAAGTGTCCACAAACTTCTGGATAGAGAGGCTATCAGTTAATACCACCCCCCCAACCCACTCTAACCTCCACTCTAACCCCTACTTCCCAACCAACACTCCCACCTCCAAAAGCTGAGTGAAACTATAATGTTTCAGAGCACTTGTCTCTCTCTGAGCCTGGTACCAGGGGAGAGAGAGCAAGAGAGAGAGAGAGAGAGAGAGAGAGAGAGAGAGAGAGAGAGAGAGAGAGAGAGGGGGAGAGAGAGAGAGTGAGATGCTGACATTTGGAGGGAGTCTGATTCTGGTGTGATTGATGAGGTTAATATGAGAGGGGGATGTGTTTATAAAATGCTGTAATCTAACGGTGTTCTTGACTCAGTATTTTTCATGCAGAGCTGGATGGTCAGAATGATCTAGAAACCTGCTCTGTAAAGACTGGGATTAATATAACCTGAGATTATGTCCACACAACAGTTTACAGTCTGGGATTAATATAACCTGAGATTATGTCCACACAACAGTTTGCACTCTGGGATTAATATAACATGAGATTATGTCCACACAACAGTTTGCATTCTGGAATTAATATAACCTGAGATTATGTCCACACAACAGTTTACAGTCTGGGATTAATATAACCTAAGATTATGTCCACAAACTGGTTTACAGTCTGGGATTAATATAACCTGAGATTACGTCCACAAACTGATTTACAGTCTGGGATTAATATAATCTGAGATTATGATCACAAACCGGTTTACAGCCTGGGATTAATATAACCTGAGATTACGTCCACAAACCGGTTTACATTCTGGGATTAATATAACCTGAGATTACGTCCACAAACCGGTTTAGAGTTTGGGAATAATATAACCTGAGATTACGTCCACAAACCGATTTACAGTCTGGGATTAATATAACCTGAGATTACGTCCACAAACCGGTTTACAGTCTGGTATTATTATAACCTGAGATTACATCCACAAACAGGTTTACATTCTGGGATTAATATAAACTGAGATTACGTCCACAAACCGGTTTAGAGTTTTGGATTAATATAACCTGAGATTACGTCCACAAACCGGTTTACAGTCTGGGATTAATATAACCTGAGATTACGTCCACAAACCGGTTTACAGTCTGGTATTATTATAACCTGAGATTACATCCACAAACAGGTTTACAGTTTTGGATTAATATAACCTGAGATTACATCCACACAACAGTTTACAGTCTGGAATTAATATAACCTGAGATTATGTCCACACAACAGTTTACAGTCTGGGATTAATATAACCTGAGATTATGTCCACACAACAGTTTACAGTCTGGTATTATTATAACCTGAGATTACATCCACACAACAGTTTACAGTTTGGGATTAATATAACCTGAGATTATGTCCACAAACCGGTTTACAGTCTGGGATTAATATAACCTGAGATTACATCCACAAACCGGTTTACAGTCTGGGATTAATACAACCTGAGATTACGTCCACAAACCAGTTTACAGTCTGGGATTAATATAACCTGAGATTACATCCACAAACCGGTTTACAGTCTGGGATTAATACAACCTGAGATTACGTCCACAAACCAGTTTACAGTCTGGGATTAATATAACCTGAGATTACGTTCAAAAACCAGTTTATAGTCTGGGATTAATATAATCTGAGATTACGTCCACACATCAGAGTGACACGTGAGTGTAATTTTAATACGGAAAGAAAAACCTCTGACAGAAAAAAAAACAGATCCGCCCGCCAGCTCGGACTTTACAGTGCTTTACAAGGAAACTCTCAGCAGTTTTGTTCTTCTGACTGAAATGCAGGTGTGACTGGGTGAGTGTGTGAAATTGTCCACAGGTGTGGATGTGTGAGTGTGTGATGAACTGAGGGACTGGAGCCCTGTGCAGGGTGTTTTTCTGCCTTGTGCCCAATGATTCCGGGTGGGCTCTGGACCCAGCACCACTCTGAGTAGGATGAAACCATTACAGAAATCTTCTTCTTTTACTCCTGAAAACCGTGAGTGGTCCAGACACCAGACTTGGAGGGTAGATGTAGTTGTTATGCCTCTCTCCAGCAACAAAAATGACACTGATTGGCCTAACGGTGGTTAACGGTGCAAACTTCGAGGTCAATATCTTCTACACTGTACGACTTAGAGTGTACGTCGTAGAGTACAGAGATCAGACTCTACAGAATAGAATCACGCTCCCATAAGCCCCGCCCACTGAGAGTTAGAGCTAATTTGCATAATACGCAAAATAACACGTTCTGGAGCGTGAACTAGTTTTGATGTGGTTCTCCTTCTTTGAACTGAATAGAAACAGAAGGGAAACATCAGGAACATGTGCTAAATCTGAGAGTGCAGCATTGTGCAATGTTTTGTGGGGAGTACCATTAGATACCAACACATTTCACAACACCAGCAGGGACAGGGGTCTTTAGGTTCTTTCTCTGTTGCAATAAACATCCCAGTGCTGCCAGAAGGAGCTTTCTCCCCTGCTCTGCGTCTCCCTGCAGGAGCCCTGAGGCCCGTATTCTAAGTCTGATACATGTCTTTGATGATGAACCGATAACAGGCCGTTTCCGCAGTCCCGGGTCCGTGCCTGAACCGGGATGGGAACCGTGTTTTGAACCTTTAATGGTGTTTACATACAACAGAGTCAAAGTCTTTCATTTTAAACAGCATGGAACATTAGGCTGAGCATGGACCCTCTGGGCATTATTTGGGATTGCAACATCTAGAACATGTGTTCTGTCTGTGTTCTGGGCCTGAGGTGGAACTCAGCCTCCCCCTCCATGTCCTCCGGGTCCCGGCCTGATCATAGACGGCTGATGTTTGACTCTACAAACTTTGCTTTGTTTTTTCTTACTACTTACACCCTGTTAGTTCTGCTCCTACTGCTTTCACTGCACTGTTTTGGTCCAACACACACACGCATGGGATTAATCTACCATTTGCTTTATAGCTTGGGGTTAATATAAACATTGGCTATTTCATGTTAATATAAAACATGAGTGGATCAGACACAGCAGTGCTGCAGCAGTGTCCACTCACTCTCCACTCTGTGAGACACTCCTCCCTCATTGGTCCATCTTGTAGATGTAAAGTCTGAGACGGTAGCTCATCGGTCGCTGCACAGTGTGTGTTGGTCGTCCTCTAGTCCTTCATCAGTGACACAGGACGCTGTCGGCTGGATGTTTTTGGTCAGTGGACTATTCTCAGTCCAGACACTGAGGGGTTTAAAAACTCGAACAGCACTGCTGTGTCTGATCCACTCGCACCAGCACAACACTACACTAACACACCACCACCACCACGTCAGTGTCACCGCAGCACTGAGAACGATCCCCCCTCCACAACACACCTGCTCTGTGGGGCTCCTGAGCGCTTAAGACCTGGGTGAAAGAGGGATAAGAAAGTATGCACCGCAACATGTGTGTTGCAGTTTGTAATTATAGAACTACAAAGCTGATCAATGATAAACACACACACACACACACACACACACATGTAGCTCTCTGTGTGTCAGAGTGCGAGCGCGTGTATCTCGGTCTGTAAAGAAGCTGATTCTTCGTATCTCCGTATCATCACGTTTTTAAAACGGCTCATGCGTGTCATGCGTAAACGTCACACACACACAAAACTGCTCACACACACTCCTGGCACTGGGCACGTGCAGGAATGTGCTGAAATGAGCGCGAGCAGCAGTGCGGACAGTGATAATCCAGCGCGTGGGGAAGCGCGCGCAGGTCCCACCGCGCTCTGATCGGGATTACGGCGCGCGCGTTTGGATGAACAGAACCCGAGGACATTCAGACCCCAGGTAAGCCCCCACTATCATCACACTTTTCTCGGTTCATCTATTTTTCTTTTTCTTTTCTCTCAGTTTATCTGTTCTCTTTTTTTCCCTATCTTCCCTATTCCCCCTTCTTTCCCTGTCTTCTACGTTAGTCTTTTTTCTCTTTCGCTTCACAATCCATCTCCGCTTTCTCTTAGTTCACTTCTCTCTCTCTCTCTCTCTCTCTCTCTCTGCGCCCGTTTGGAGGTTATTGTGCACACTCACAACGTCTTGAGTGAGTGAACAGAGAAGTGTGCTGGGGCAGTTGAAATGAAAAGGCCCGCTCGCGGGAGCAGCTGGACATGAATATACATTAGTAATTCTATGCTTTCGAGGTTTCTATGCTAATTTAACAGTGTCGATGCTATTTCCTATGGTGTGTCAACACTGCAAAGTATTAAGTCAACAATGTAAATTCAATGCTAATCGAACACATTAAATTGAGAAATAGGGCAGCACAGTGGTGCAGCAGGGATCAGTCACACAGCTCCAGCCCAGTAATCAATTAGCCGTTGATTCAACGTTGAAATAACGTAATGACTGCCGTCTAATCAACGTTCTCTTAAGGTTGAAAATGAAAGTTGAAAAGACGTCCAAACACAGACATTGAAAAGACGACTATTAGACGTATTTTGGACGTCCATTGACGTTATTAATTGGTCCCGAAATAAATTACTTGTATAAAACGCGTTTTGGACGTCCACTGACGTTATCGATTGGTCACCACTTAACTAACTTATTAAGATGGATTTTAGACGTCCATTGACGTTTAAAATATAAGACTACTTTTAGACCTATTTTGAACGTCCAGGGACGTTCCTTGTTTACTGGTAGGGACCTGGAGGTTGTGGGTTCGAGTCCCGCTTCGGGTGACTGTCTTTGAGGAGTTGGTGTGTTCTCCCTGTGTCCGCATTGGTTTCCTCCGGGTGCTCCGGTTTCCTCCCACGGTCCAAAAACACATGTTGGTGGGTGGATTGTTGACTGAAAAGTGTCCGTGTGTGTGAGTGAATGTGTGAGTGAAAAATTGAGATATAATTTTGACACATTTATATGTTACTACAACATAGTAGATTCTAGATTAATTAAACACTGGAGCTCATAGAGCAAATTCAGCATAGTAGCTGCTAGTTGTTATGCTAAATGAACACTATTTGTTCTATGGTAAACATAAAATTTGCCTTTCTCTAATTTAACACTAAATTATATATTTCTATGATGAAAGAGATACCTTCTACACAATTTCATGTAGAAATGTGTCTATGCTAATTCAACGCTGTAGATGTTTGTTATGCTAATTCAGCAGCGTAAATTCGTTTTTTAGGATGATGTAGATGATTGAACACCGTATATAGTTTTCTATGGACTCTGTAAATGCTTGTTATACAGGTACACCAGTGGGGATGCTAATTAAGCTCCCTTTTACCTCAGTAATATTATTTCCGCTGCGACGGTTGTAGTGTTAATTCACGTCCTGCTGGATTCATAATTAAACCCTGTAGCAGTTCGTTCAGCCTTGCTAATCCATTCATTCATTCATTCATTCATTTCTGTGCGGCTTTAATTCACCGCTGGGGGGTTATTTTGCTGCTGCTGCGAGTCTGAGAGCCAGGGAGGTGTGTTGTAGATCCTCATCTGAACTTTACAGCGGCAGAAATACCGAGAGGAACCTGATTGAGAGAATGTAGCTCCACAGGTCTGAGCTCCTCTCGCAGATTCACGGTCAGACGCATTCGTCCGGAGGTGGACATTAGACCTTAGGCTCAGAGCGGGGTTTCTTCTTTCTGAAGACACTTAGCGGTGTGCTGTGTTTGGCTGAGGGCTGGCACTGTGTGAAACAACGAGGGATGAGTTTCTCCTCCGAGACTGGCGCTGTTTCTGAGGGGAAATATAACCCGGTGAGAGAACATGAGCCCGTGAGGCGAGTATCCACAGCTTCTGTTTCTTCATGCCACACACTTTGTGTCCGTTTAAGGCTTTTTTGAAGGCTATGTGCTTGTGGTTCGTTGTTTAGATAGGAATTAAGACGCACTTGCATTTCTAAACGTCCTTCATCTGTCAGAAAAGCCATTCATTTGAAATGATTGAGATTTTAGATTCAAAAATTGCAGCCAGGTTAATAATACTCAACTTCTCTGGAGGTGTGTGCTGATCCAATCAACAACACACTGTTGTTTACGACCACACCCCTGATTTTCTGCATTAGTTTGGCACATGTGGTCACTGAGATGGACAGAGAGAGTTGTATCTGTTGACTGGGGCGTGGGGACATCACCTGGACTTTCATTAATTTGTCGAGACTTACCATTAAGTTTTTTATTAGTATTACTAGCTTAACCTTAACTTTAACCCTTTATTAAAACAACTCTTCATCCTCAAATGTAAGGATCACATTGTGGGGACGTGCTGGTGTTTCCCAAAAGGAAGACAAGTCCCCAAATATCAGTGTGTAAACAGTTTTTGGTCCCCACAATGAGATATATGCCTGGTATACACACACACACACCACACACACAGAGAGAGATACACAGGGCAGCCAGAGCCTCCTCCACTAAATCACAACAGTGACTAACGCTGCATGGATAGCAGGTACAATCTGTGCAGTGGGTGTTTTTTGAACTCGCACTTCTCTCTAAATCTGTCTAATTCCCTCTGATTCTTTCTCTCTCTCTCTCTCTCTCTCTCTCTCTCTCTCTCTCTCTCTCTCTCTCCACAGCATCCAAGAGTCCAAACTGTGACAACAGCCCGTGGGCGTCCAAGACTACTGACGTGTCCCTTCTCCATCCCTTCTGCACTCATTCTTATCCTTCCACTCCTCACACCCTCGGACTTTGCTCCCTGGCTCTGTATCTCTCTGTTCCCTCTTGGTTCAGAAATGGAGCCGGGGGCAAGATCTGGATGGGAGGGGTCCCTTCAGGAGACCTTTAACACAACTGGAACTCTGGGAACTACACCAGCGCAGAGGATGTCTGGACTCTTGGGGAATTTCTCGTCAAACGTCTCTGACCAGAGCATGCCGTTCCAGGGCGGCAGCACCATGGTAACTGCGGTCATATCGCTGACCGTTTTCATTGTGGGCCTCATCGGGAACACACTGGCCATATACGTGGTCCTCCGTTACGCCAAGATGAAAACGGTCACCAACATCTACATACTAAACTTGGCGGTGGCTGATGAACTCTACATCCTGGGTCTTCCCTTCCTGACCACGCAGAACGTGCTCTCGTACTGGCCGTTCGGATCCTTCCTGTGCCGGGTCGTCATGACCGCGGACTCTCTGAACCAGTTCACCAGTATCTTCTGCCTCACAGTCATGAGCATTGACCGCTACCTAGCTGTGGTGCACCCCATCCGCTCCACCAGGTGGCGCCGGCCCAGAGTAGCCAAAGCCGTGAGTGCAGCGGTGTGGGGCATTTCTTTCGTGGTGGTTCTGCCCGTGGTCATCTTCTCCGACGTTCAGGACACATTCTACTCCTGCAACATGAGCTGGCCAGAGCCGCGGGACATCTGGTCCATGGCCTTCATCCTCTACACGGCCATACTCGGATTCTTTGGCCCCCTGCTGGTCATATGCATGTGCTACCTGCTTATCATCGTCAAGGTGAGGTGTCTTTTGATAACTTTGATCTTTTTTCTGTTTTTTTCTCTTGAATGTTTCAGTCATGTTGTTTATTGTCTGTTTTTAGTGCTTGTTGTGTTTTTAAGCTAGGGTAGTACACATCACACTTGCTAATAACGAGGTAGCTGGGGAGGAAGTGTATAGCAATGTACAAAACTGTAACAGAAACACATTCTGTATTCTGTTAAGGTATGGCAATTTATGTGGTAACAAGCACTGTGTCCAAAACTGTGCCCTGATCACTATATAGTGCACTATTTTGGTGTTTAATCATTTTTGTAGTAGTGTCTGAAAACATTTTTTGGTGCAATGCAATCCCACAATGCTCTGCAAAAAGTAGTGTAGAATCCATGTATGCAATGGCACTTTTCCACTGCATGGAACCTACATGACTCTACTCTACTCTATTTGGCTCGACTCTTTTGTTTTTCCACTGGCCAAATCTGGTCCTGTTTCCTGGAACCAGGTAACTTTTCAGTCCCAGCTCGCTCCGTGTCCTTACCGAGTCGAGTAGGTACTAAACCCTGCAGAGTGCTGATTGGCCAGAGCCATGTCAATCACCACAAAATGCAGAGCTCATTCAAATCCAGCACAAACCACAGCTTGTAAAATGTCTAAAGTTACAGCAGCTTTCACATTTATTTTTTTCGGATTCACAATGGCAGCTCGTAACTTTGCCTCGAGGGGTTTTGAAGAGGTTTAAATACTCCTTGGGCTGGTGGCTGACGATAATTTCCAGTAAAAATAGAACGAGCAGCAAGTAACTGATCTGTGAGAACTGGGGCGCTGAGCCGTGTTCAGTCCAAAGAACAAAACTCGTGAAATAAAAAAACCACAAACGAATACACAATGAGTAAACAGCGTGTATTTTACCACCGCTGTTGTGGTTTTTAAAGCCAGTGAGTCCTGTTAGAGACAGGGTTTCATAATATCACCGGCTCCATTTCACGGAGGGAGCCCTGCCAGTGCAGAAGCAACAAAGCAAGCAGAGCTGTGTTGTGTCGAGTCGTGTAGAGCCGGACCCATGCAGTAGAAAAGAGACATTAGTGGATAGCAGATACCCATAATCCATTGCGCTGTTTGGTATAACCCACCTAAGGTAGTGCCCAAAATCATTCAATACCCTCTTGAACTTTGTTCCCTATTATTGTGCACTGTGTAGTGAGTAATGTAGGGAATAAAGAGTAGGGAGCCATTAGAGAAGTGGCTCTTACTGGTTCGATACCCAGGACCAATAGAACAATAGGGAGTTTAGATTGAAGGAACAGTGCAGTCTCCTCCCTCAACATCCACAGCTGAAGTGCCCTTGGGCAAGGAACCCAACCCCTACTGATACCCAGGTGAAGCTGGCTGCAGATCTCCCTGGAGGTGTGTGTATTTGCATGTGTGTGTGTGTGTGTGTGCAGGCTTACTATCCCAAACTTGAGAGTGACTTGGTGAGGGAAAGAAATTGTTCACAGGTGTGAGTATGTGAGTGACTGGGTGAATATCAGAAACTGTCCACAGGTGTGAGTGTGTGAGTGACTTTGTGAGTGTGTGTGACTGGGTGAATATCTGAAATTGTCGACAGGTGTGAGTGACTGGGTGAGTGTGAGTAACTGGGTGAATATCTGAAACTCTCCACAGCTGTGAGTGACTGGGTGAGTGTGTGTGACTGGGTGAATATCTGAAACTGTCAACAGGTGTGAGTGACTGGGTGAGTGTGAGTAACTGGGTGAATATCTGAAACTCTCCACAGGTGTGAGTGACTGGGTGAGTGTGTGTGACTGGGTGAGTGTGTGTAACTGAGTGAATATCTGAAACTGTCGACAGGCATGAGTGAATGGGTGAGTGTGAATGACTGGGTGAATATCTGAAACTCTCCACAGGTGTGAGTGACTGGGTGAGTGTGTGTGACTGGGTGAATATCTGAAACTGTCAACAGGTGTGAGCGACTGGGTGAGTGTGTGTGACTGGGTGAATATCTGAAACTCTCCACAGGTGTGAGTGACTGGGTGAGTGTGTGTGACTGGGTGAATATCTGAAACTGTCAACAGGTGTGAGCGACTGGGTGAGTGTGTGTGACTGGGTGAATATCTGAAACTCTCCACAGGTGTGAGTGACTGGGTGAGTGTGTGTAACTGAGTGAATATCTGAAACTGTCGACAGGCATGAGTGAATGGGTGAGTGTGAGTGACTGGGTGAATATCTGAAACTCTCCACAGGTGTGAGTGACTGGGTGAGTGTGTGTGACTGAGTTAATATCTGAAACTGTCGACAGGTATGAGTGAATGGGTGAGTGTGAGTGACTGGGTGAATATCTGAAACTCTCCACAGGTGTGAGTGACTGGGTGAGTGTGTGTGACTGAGTTAATATCTGAAACTGTCGACAGGTATGAGTGAATGGGTGAGTGTGAGTGACTGGGTGAATATCTGAAACTCTTCACAGGAGTGTCTGGGTGAGTGTGTGAAACTGTCCACAAGTGTGTGTGTGTGTGTGAGATTGTCTGGGTGAGTGTGTGATTGTCTGGGTTAGTGTGTGAAACTGTCCACAAGTGTGAGTGACTGGGTGAGTGTGTGAAACTGTCCATAGGTGTGAGTGACTGGTTGAGTGTGTGAAACTGTCCACAGGTGCGAGTGAGTGTGTGAGGGTGTGAGTGACTGGGTGTGAGTACAATGCCCTGGATTGGCTGGTGTCCTGTCCATTTTCTGAGACCCAGGTGAAGTGGGAGTGATATTTATCTTGTGAGAGTGCTGTGCGTCTGCTCCTAGCCCCTGTCCCATAGTGCAGCAGTGCAGTGTGGGTGTATAAACATTGTGTAGAGCTACAGACCCCTTCAGGACACTGAAGAACAGTACAGACGTGTGCAGATAGAGTCAGGACCACCGCCATAAGCACAGGTATCTTTTGAGCCACTGTCTTATCAGCTTGACTTAAAGCAACAGTAGGTAGTATTTTTACATTAAAAGTACAGCTTCAAAATTATTGTGATGCTCCACAGAGCTGTAATAGGGAGAACAGAGCCTCTGCCATTGCTACTCTAGACTCAGCCCTTCAGAAACTGCACTATGTAACTTATAGAGGACGGTAGCAAAAGACCTCTCGCACTCCCCATTCCTTGATTCCCACTGAACCTGAATTACACTCTGTAACTGTAGGGGAAGCCCAGGAGCAAAAATACCAACTTTTCCCCAGTGTTCCTTTAACTTCTGTATACAAGAAATACACCACACCATAAACATGACCCCCTAATTAATAAAGGGTATTGTTTGATTGAAGGTGAAGTCGTCCGGAGCGCGTGCAGGATTCACCAAGCGGAGGCGCTCTGAGCGGAAGGTGACCCGGATGGTGGTGGTGATCGTGGTGGTCTTCGTGCTCTGCTGGCTGCCGTTCTTCATCATCAACATTGTCAACCTCATCGTCATCCTCCCGGAGAACAGCCTGATGGTGGGCGTTTACTTCTTCGCCGTCATTCTGTCGTACGCCAACAGCTGCGCCAACCCCTTCCTCTACGGCTTCCTCTCGGACAACTTCAAGCAGAGTTTCCGGAAGGTGCTGTGTGTGCGGAAAGCCAACGGCATCGAGGATGGGGACCCCAGCGTCCCGCGCACGGAGAAAACCACCACACACGACTTCGTCCTGCCGCCAAGAAATAACGACTACAACGGACACGTGCAGAGCTGCCAGGTAACACAACACAACAACAACTACTCAGCATAACTTACTGTGTGTGTGTGTGTGTGTGTGTGTGTGTGTGTGTGTGTGTATACATATACAACTGTGCAAAGTCAGATTGTACACTTTACTTATTTAACATTCTCTCAAAGCCATCCCTAAGTTTTAAATATTTCTAGACATTTTTCTAGATCTAATTGAATCCGCACAAAAAAAATTAAAAGGAAGAAATCAAGTGAAAAATATAACTATTAAATGCAGAGACTCATAACAACCACGCCACAGTCACCATCAAATAAGCAGCAGTTAATACATGTATCTTTAAGGGATAGGAGAGAATTAAGCTCCAGATTAGCTTCATATCTGACCACATCCTCCACTGTTTGTGTCCATCCTACTGGTGTGAGAACAACTCAAGCCTATGGGTCTGAAAGGATGGGGAGCAGTTAAGGAGCCCACACCGAGAAAAGAAAAAAGACACAAAAGAAGACCCTTTGTACCAGACGGAGGAGTCTACATCTGTAATAATAAAAAGGTGATTATGTCATTATTGTCATAAAAGAACATAGTTTACCTCTCCATTAAACCCATCACACACACATATATTTATAAGCGCAGCAGGCATCCATCCCAGCACCCTGAGAGCTGTTAGTGGTGAGGGGCCTCAGCTCAAAGGCACCTCAGCCGTGGATGTTAAGGGAGGATACAGCACTGTTCCTCAACTCCAATCATCCAGTTTTTTCCAGCCTCTCGAGGGCTTCCAATCAACGAACTTACAATCAGAAGACCACGGCTGCCCCCAACCCGAAGGCTTATAAAGTGCAGCGATCCCTTCCAACTTCTAAGACTGAACCTTTGAGGAGTGTAAAAGTGTCCCTGCAGGCGCCCGAAAACACTTCAGTCTGACACTACACACTGAGATGTGATATTTCATTTCACTGTCGAGTTTGAAGAGTTGTGTAGTGTACAATGTCTTCAGAAAATCTGAAATGAAACATCTGAAGTGTGGTCTCTGACTTTTGCACAGCACTGTATCTGTCGGCGCAGTATTAAGTTGTATACCTTTTTCTGTCTGGGCCCTGTTTTGGACTCAGCTTGTGTTTTGCACACGTTTTGCCTTGGTTTGCGATGTGTAGAGTATCACTATAGTCACAGCCTGAAGGCGTTTTTACTGTGTGTGTGTGTGTGTGTGTGTGTGTGTGTGTCTGTGTATTCTCATAAACTGGTAACGTGCCCTTATTTAGAGTGCTGTTATCAGATGCAACGCTCCATGGTAAAGGTCATGCTAACTCAGGCACTTTAGTTTGACGTGTCGTTCACTGCGGCGTAAATTTCCCGGCAGTTAGAGTGACTCCACGCTGACTCTATGAAGGGGGGCCACGGGTTAAACACTGTGTTTATCACCAGCGCTCATTACATGAAACTCTTTTAAAGGTGCCGTCCTTATTTTGGAAAACTAAACATTTTTCAAAAAACAACAAAAAAAACAAAACAAACAAAAAAAACAAAAACAAAGCTAGTGATCCCCAAAAAACCCCCATCTCATTTACAAATACCACCTTAGTCTGACTAAAGCAAGCAGCCACAGCACTAGAACACTACAACATCCAACATCCACTGGAGCTAAGTCTACCCACCTCCAAAAGTTACACAGTTCTGTTTCTGCAGTGCTGAGCCTGGATTAGCAAGGACAGAGTCTCTATTCTCTCAGTTACAGCTCTGTGGAGCATCACAGTGACATTGAAGCTGTAATTTTAATGTAAAAATATTACCTACTGTTGCTTTAAGGACATTAGGTCGATGGTGCTGATGTTTTCACATGAATAATTTCCCCTTGCTGTGACATCATAACCATGATTCAAGTCCAAAAGAGCTGTTTTTTATGGCTGTTTCTTTATATGGTCTGGGGAGTGAAGGGTCTGTCTTCAAACTCATGAATTATAGAAAGCAAGGTAATTACATTTTTCAGAATGAGGATAAGACCCCTGCCAAGTTGGCGTCATTTAATAAACCTTGAGCGGAGAGGCCGGATCAGTTTTATGAATTCGTTTTCGTAGTCGAGGCTGGGGAAAACTGAGGATATTGGGAGGTAATAGTCATCGACAGGTGCGAAATTGGCCAGAGGCAATCGAGTACAAGCCCACTGGAGCATGGACGAGTCCCGGCACTGACCCTCCCAGGAGCGCAGCCTTTGACAGACACAGGAACGAAGAGGCCGAGGTAACACCACTTGACGACAGACGTGGACAGTAATCAACATGTTATTCTCAAAGCCTCAGTTGTTCCGGCCACAAACACCAAAAACCTAACCACAGCTCGGCTGGACTCCATAGGCGTGTAATATTGACTTATTTTTGCTGTTTCAGATCATTTAAGGTGGAAATGTCTCCTAACCCAGTAAACAATTAGCCGTTGATTCAACGTTGAAATAACGTAATGACTGCCGTCTAATCAACGTTCTCTTAAGGTTGAAATTGAAAGTTGAAAAGACGTCCAAACACAGACATTGAAAAGACGACTATTAGACGTATTTTGGACGTCCGTTGACGTTATTAATTGGTCCCGAAATAAATTACTTGTATAAAACGTCCACTGACGTTATCGATTGGTCACCACTTAACTAACTTATTAAGATGGATTTTGGACGTCAATTGACGTTTAAAATCTGTCCTTGACGGACAGACTACTTTTAGACCTATTTTGAACGTCCAGGGACGTTCCTTGTTTACTGGGAACTCTGGAGACGGCTTACTGTATTAGCGACAGAGCTACAAAACTAAACAGCTCGAATTACAAATGACTTTCTGTGGCTATTCAAACAATGAATAAAAAAAATCCACCTTAAAAGACACGGCGCTCCAGAACGTAAACAAACTACGTTTCCCCACAAACGTAGACTTCCCCTTTAAGAGGGCGTCAGGGATTCGCCAGAGGGTGAGTTAGAATCAGAACTGAAGCGCAGTCGGTCTGGTGCGTTAGCATTAGCATATATAGCTATTGTGTCATACCGACCGGCCATTTTAAAATCCCGGCTTGGATCCTAGTCTGGATTCGAAGACCTCTGCACTAGGTGTTCCATTGCTCCACAGTTTATTGCAGGGTTGGCTTTATACCCCTCTAGCCAACACTTGGCCTTAAGCCTGGGCTGTCTCAGGCTCATGTGCAGCGTGTGTATGGTCTCGTGGATTGTAAATGAACATTGCATTTTCCCATACAGAGTTAACTGAGTTTGTACCATTGGCTGATCTAGAGCAGAGGAACAGCAGATTGGAAGATGCCCCCTCACTGTTTCTGAGCGACTGGGGGAGGCGTGGTGGAGGCAGAGGGCTTTTATATCTCGCTCTTGTTGTGGTGAAGTACACAGCTCATAGCCACAACAAACGACAGCAGAACTGATAAGTGAAGTCAGCATTGCCACCAGCCCTGACCCTGTTTCTCAGAGATAAGGCCTCTGAGTCCACTCTTGTTCTGGAGTCCAGTCGATTGGGCGGAGGAGGGCCGTGTTCCAGGTGCTGGATTAGGACTCTGTCTTCACTGGAATCCAAAGAGACTTTCAGGGTGTGATGGGAATGAAGTCTCCAGTGCCCTGTGGTTTTCTAGTCCTGCTCCAGAGCGTTCTGTCCTGTTTAGACCAGTTCAGAGAAGCGGATGTTTCACATTTGTTTCTCTTCACAGTAACTCAGAGCTGAAGGCGAACACTGGGGGGCGGATATGGGCTGGGGGTTAGGGGGCGCTGTTAGGGGACCCCGACTTTTTAGGAACTTCAGAGCACATGAGACACAGCATGGAACTGTTAACTAGAACCTGGTGTGTGACAGAGTGTGTGTGTGTGTGTGGGAGGGGGGTGAATGAGAGAGAAATATTTGTGTGGGGGTGTATGTGTTTGTGAGTGTTTGAGAGAGAGAGAGAGAGAGAGAGAGAGAGAGAGTTTTTGTGAAAGTGATTGTGTTTATGGAGCAGTGTGTGTGTGAGAGAGAGAGAGAGAGAGAGAGAGAATGACAGTGAGTACATATGAGTTGTGAAGTACGTATGTGAAATTTTCAGAATTGTGTGTGTGTGTGTGTGTGCCACCGTATGTATTTGTAGGGGTGTGTGTGTCTTTGTGAAAGTGATTATTTTTATGGGAGTGGGTGTGTGTGTGTGTGTGAGAGATGATGTATTTATTGGGGGGTATGTGTTTGTGAGAGTGTTCGTGTTTGTGGGAGTGTGTTCTGAGATTGTGAAAGTGATGATTGTGTTCATGGGAATATATGTGTGTTTTTGAGTGTGTGAACGTGTGTGTGTGTGTGAGAGAGAGAGAGAGAGAGAAGGTCAGTGTGGGAGAAGTGAGGAACGCAGAGATGGAACGGTTTTTTAAAAGTAATAAATTCTTGGTCTTCGTCTAAAAAACAAATCCCAGTCATTCAACACTCTCTCTCTCTCTCTCTCTCTCTCTCTCTCTCTCTCTCTCTCTCTCTCTCTCTCTCTCTCTCTCTCTGTCTCTCTCTCTTTCCACTCATTAAATCTACCTCTATTCATCTGTCCTCTGCTCTATGCTTCTCTCTTCACCTATCTTCTCTTTCCATCCACTCCTCCCTTCTGCCCTCTGTTTTGTCCTCTCCGCTGTTGTTCAGAAATGTACCTCAGAGCTGAGAGAGAGAGAGAGAGAGAGAGAGAGAGAGAGAGAGAGAGAGAGAGAGAGAGAGAGAGAGAGAGAGAGAGAGAGAGAACGAGAACGAACTCCCTATAGATCGCGTGGAATGTAGAGGATTACGCAGTGTTTGGACTCCAGCAGCCAATCTTGGTTATACACTCTGTTCCACTTCTAGTATCAGCACACACACACACAGAAGGACTTGCTGACCCACTCGAGAAGAGTAATGCTATGCATTATCATGGTCCTAAACACATGTTCTGTGTGAATGAGGGTCCCTGCTGACCCACTCTTATTGCACAAAAAATAATAGGACCACTTCCTTTAGGGAAGAATTAAAGACATGTTATTTATCCCCGTAAGTGTGTGTGTGTGAGAGAGAGGTGGTTCATTTAATCTGATTTTATCTCAGAGAAGTAGTATATAGAATTAAGAATTGAAGATTATAATATGTATAATATAAGCACACACACACACACACACTAAAAACTGCTGTGTCAGATCTAGTCATACAGGCACAACACACACTAACACACCACCACCACGTCAGTGTCACTGCAGCGCTGAGAACAATTCACCACCACATCACACCTGCTCTGTGTGGGGCTAAGGCTTCACATCCCCATCCTTTCAGACCCATAGCATTGACCTGTGCTTTGGACTTTTTTTTTTAAGATTTGGACTTGATGGGCTTTTCTAGGGCCCCATTTATTCCATTTTATTTTTCCCCAGTTTTATTTTCTTTGGATTTTTTTCCCTTTAAAGTAACATTAAGCAAAGCTACTCGAGTCCTACCTCCCCGTAACACATATGGCCCGTGTGATTGGCTGTGCCTTTCCTTGCTGTCACATGAGACTCTGTAGTTTGTTGAGCAGTGCCAAAACTGGAAGGATAACTTTCCAGTCATAAGCAAGTATTACTGAGCAACACTCAGGTGCATTGTGGGTGACACACTGGGGGTCAAAAGCGAGTGAAGATGGCAGAAAAAAGGAAGGTGGACATGAGCTATTTTTGAAAAAAAGGTGTAAGTCACTTAAAGTCAAGTTCGCTAATGAAATGAGTCCATCATAATAACGTCAGGCTGAAGTCTGTAGCTATGAATAACATGGTTTGGGAATTAACTGCACAACAAACTGCCAACTGTCAGTTCTCTTACAGTGTTGTTTTATCACGGAGCAAAGGGATAAAAAAAGAAAAGATTCATAGGTCCCCACCAATGTCAGGAGCAAATCTACGCCATTGGACACAAGGTAATAAAATAAACCAACATTCAGTTAAAAAATGTATATATTTACAAACAAAAAGAACATCACAACAAACTACTCCTCCACCACACAGTGTAGTCCATTAACACTGTTGCTGGGCAAGATGAGGCAAAGCCACCTAATGAAATGATATCTGTATTCAGTGTTGTTTAGTTGATTTCCTTTAGTTTAGTTGAGTAGAAAAGCACAGATTTTTGTCGTCTTTCTAAAGGGACTCTGAAGGAGAAGTGCTTGTCTGGGGCTGTGTTTTTAGCCTTGAGCTCAAGAAGCCGTCTGAGTATCATTAACTTATCTAAACAATCTGTAGCGCTGTATTTCTGCCCTGGGCACTGACGTCGTTAGACCTGTATTAAGGGGCCTACAGCCCCACTCCCGTCAACGTTACTGCAAGCCCAGCCCCACTCAGCTCCACCCAGCTCCACTCAGAAATCTCTAGGGATGGCCCTGTTTCAGAGAGAACTGATTAAATCGTGCGTTAATATGCAGTTCAGATGTTGTGCGGTGGTCAGGTGTGTGTATATGGTGTATTTTAAAATGGTTTTGAAAGCTGCTCAATCAAATTGATATTAGGACCGAATCTATCCTTTTTATAACCCTTTTTATTACTCGGTTCACGCCCCACTGTCTGTCTCTGTTCAGAACACATACAGTTATTACACATGCTGAATATATTAGAGGCACTAGGACACACATGCTGAATTGGACAGACAGCAACCCATATCACAGGTCGTTTGTCTTCCTGACCAGAGCTCTGACAGTTTCTGACCCCTCCCAGGATGAGTTTCAGGGGTGTGAGCCAATTGTGTGTAAACGTCGAAGGGATGTAAAACTCCCCCCGCACCCTTCCACTTCCACCGCAGAACACAGGGGCCAAGGAAACCAGAGCAACCCTTTAACCCCGAAATATACAGAGGTTTCCCTATCCGCCCTCACACACTGGACCCAAGGGCAGGAGGGGAGGTTAGGGCAGCAGGGCAGTAAGAGTGTCACATCGCCGTCTGCATGGGGGAAATGTCAGCTCTGTGGTGTTACAGTGTTGTAGCATGTTCGAAATAACACAGAGCTGGTGAACTGTCTGTAGGGGATTTACACCAATCACGATCAGCAGGACATTTTAATCTATAATAGGGCTGGACGACACAGCCAAAGTTTATATCGCAATATATTTCTTAGCCTGTGTCGATATCATTCTGATATCAATATGAACAATAAGAAAGACACTGAAAAATTGCCAGGAAGAAACAAGAAACATGACGTCACAGACAAACCTAAACTTCTTGGCTTTGTCAATATTAATAAATGTATACTACATTTCAATGTAATAAAAAATACGGTGGTGCAGCAGGTTAGTGTCGCAGTCACAGCTCCAGGGACATGGAGGTTGTGGATTTGAGTCCCGCTCCGGGTGACTGTCTGTGAGTGTGTTCTCCCTGTGTCTGCATGGGTTTCCTCCAGGTGCTCTGGTTTCCTCCCACGGTCCAAAAACACGTTGGTAGGTGGATTGGCGACTCAAATGTGTCCACAGGTGTGTGAACGTATGAGTGTGTGTCTCCTTGTGAAGGACTGGCACCCCCTCCAGGGTGTGTTCCCACCTTGCGCCCAGTGATTCCGGGTAGGCACTGGACCCACCTGGATAAGGTGACTCTGGATCCTGAACTGGATAAGTGTTACAGACAATGAATGAATGAATGAATTTTAATCCGAGTTTAATGAACTGATGGCCGCGCCCTGTAATGGCCGTAAGTCAGAGACTGTAAATAATGTATACTGAAATACTGAAAATGTGTATAAATATCATATCATTGTATTGAAAGAGAGAGTGGGGTAAGGATAGAGAGAGGGGGGTAGGGACAGAGAGAGCAAGAGAAGAGAAGGGAAGGGACAGAGATAGAGGGGTAGGGACAGAGAGAAAGACTTTGAGGCACAGAGAAAGAGAGGCAGTGTAAGAGACGTGAGAGATCTCAGGAGGACAGTTGGAGGGTCGTCTGTAGTCTGGTCATGTTGTAGATCTGCTCCCTCCTTCCCCAGTCTTGGTCGTATTTGTAAACGTTTGTCCCCCTAATGGTCTCAGACTCCCAGACGGTCTTTCAGAACCGCGACAGACCTGTGGAGTCAAAGGAAATCATCTCCTCTGGGTGTGTTTGCTGTGTCCACATCTGTCTGGTCCAAATAGAAGGACACTGCTGGACCCTGGGCACAAGGGACACCAGTTACTGTTTTCTAAACTGTCACACACACACACACACACACACACAGGAGATGTGCTTGTTTAGGAAATACTGATTTATGAAGTAACAGATGCAGCGTGCGAGGAATGTGATAGGAGTGAGAGCAGCTGGTGTGTGTGTGTGTGTGTAGGGGGTCTCTGCAGGGCACTGTGTTGAAGGATAGTTAGAATTTTTATTGTAATATGTAATTTGACCCAATTCCAGTTTTACATGATTTATCTGTTTTCTTTTCACTGAAGGGATGAGAAAGCGAGAGAGGGAGAGAGAGTGAAGGAACAAAGAGAGCGAGAGAGAAGAGAAAGGTATAAAGAGAGAGGGATAGAGAGAAATACAGGGTGAGTCAAAAGCCTCAGGACACACTTTTATTTCAGAAAGGAAGGGAAAATGACATATCTGAACACCCCAGCGAGTAATGTGGGAGGGGCCTGTCTTTTAGGCTTTGTCAGGAACATGGCCGCCATATTGAAAGACGTTGTATTGGATCAAGGGCAAGTTTTTCCAGAGGGAAGATGGCCATGTAGAATATCAGCGACGACCAGAATCATTTGCCACAATCAGATTTGCAATATCTCTTTTGGTTCAAATATGATCAACACAGAAATTTCAGAACTTTTGTTATTTGTTACAGGCTTGTTATGGGCTCGACCGGACCCTAAAGACTCAGCGCTACCTGACAGTGCTACAGGAAACAGCTAATCGTTTAAGGTCTGGTCGAGTCTGTAACAAACAAACAAATTAGAAGTTTCAGTGTTGATAACTTTTGAACCAGAGGAGATATTGCACATCTGATTGTGGCAATGATTCTGGCAAAAGCTCTGGAAAAACTTGCCCTTGATCCAATACAATGTCTTTCAAGATGGCGGCCATGTTGCAGACAAAGCCTAAAAGACAGGCCCCTCCCCATTACTCGCTGGGGTGTTCAGAAAGAGAAAAAAGGTAGGGAGAGTGAGAGAAAGGTAAGGAAAGAGAATGATGGGCAGTAAAGTGTTGAAGCTTTGAAGAGATATAGAAAGAGAAGTTGAGAGAGAGAAAGAGAAAGGAATGGAGAGAACCAGAGGGATATAGAGAGAAGCCAATCCAGATCTGATCCGGACATGATCCACATTCGAAGCACAGTGAGGCACTCAGTGCAGGAGTCCTGCCCAAGGACACTTTATTCATAGTGTTCCTGCTCTGTTTTGTCTCTTCCTTCTCCGCTCTCGTTTACACAGTTTTAACTCTGTTCTCTTTCTTCTCCGCCCTTGTTTTCACCTGTTTCTTCATGTCCTTTGTGGCGAGGTGGTAGTGGTCAGGAGGAATATACACTAAAGTGATCCTGCCGACTACGCCAAGATGTGGCGAGGTGGTAGTGGTCAGGAGGAATCTACAATAAAATGATGTAGCACGACTACGCCACCTAAGGGACTTTCACCCCTAGGAAATAAAAAAGGGGCGTTAAGGCCCAGAGGAAAGAAAAGAAATGAGAAAGACACTCAGGTTCGTTCACACCAAGAGGCCAGAGACGTATTTCCAACACTTCCAAATTTATTAACAATAGGTTTTAAATCAGTTTCATGTAACCAACAGGACTGGGAGAACTATCAGCAGTAAAATAATTACTAGACAAGACTAAGTAGTAGAACAGGGCTGGGCTTACCACGGCAGAGACTGAGCTCAGAGGGAGTCCCCTATACCACCACCATATGTAATCACACCACACAGGTTACACACCCAGTGCTCTACACTGCAGGACGAATGACCGGGACTCCACAAACCAACCCTATAACCTCCTGCCGTGACCCACAGCTCCTGTCTAAACAGGAGAGAGAGAGAGAGAGAAGATCAGAGGACACAAATGTAGAAAATAATAAAAGAAAACTCAATTCACTCCAAAAAAAACACCACTCTTCACATCAAACACACACACACACACACACACACACCGAGCGCTTGCGGGTAATGGTGATAACTAACAAATTCAAATGAAAAAAATACAGAAGAAATCACAGAAACAAAACAAACTAAAACAAAACGAAGGCAAAACAATGTAGTCTTTGAAACAAAAAACCCAAGACAAAACAATGTAGTATTTGAAACAAAACAAAACCCAAGACAAAGCAGCAGCACCGCAGGAACTGGACAAAAGCCAGGACCACCCAGGCTCAGGAACCTAAAAAAAACACAAACACTAAACAATACATTCGACTAAAATCTCATTTTTAAAAGTAAGATAATCGGCATACATACCAACAGACAGTAGCACAGCGTTCCCCACTGCGGTCAAAATCAGAGAGTACAGCAGCAGTAACGACCCAACCATGCAGCACGGTTGCTACTATCACCCACCAGATTAAAAGAAATATTAGTATCTCCCAGTCTGATCATTAATAAAACGGGTCAACTAGCGTTAACATACCCTCGCTATGATGCAAACACCGGAATCCAACCAGCCGACACCGGCAATCCAAGCACAAGCCAACGGTTTCCGATCGTCACGGAGCAAGCCACAAACTTCAGCGACGTTAAACACTGCCAATACAGGGATCAGACGCCGGAAGAGAAACAGGAAATGCCTTGGCAAGCAACCCACCACTGCCGATACATATAGCGCAAGGAAGGCCCGCCCCCCTCATTAATTTGAAAGTCCCACCCCAAAATCCTCAGACTGGGGAGTATAGGAGGTAAAACCAATGGCAGAACTCCATCCTGCTACAATCCACCCCCCCTTTTTGCATCGTCGACCCGACGATGAACGAGATGAAAAAAAAACTAACACCAAGGTCTAAACAGGGCAGACTGTGCATTCAATACAAAACCTAATGGTTCACCTACCACCTCATCGACACTACCAGCTGGGCGGGGGAGATGATGAATATTAGAGTGCTGACCAGCTGTGGAACGAGCAGTCCGTCGCAAAGATGACAATCCAGAACATGATTGACCATCTAAACGCAACAAAGAATCCTGAGACTGAGAACTTCCCTGTGCAGCTATTTCCTCTGGACGCTGATCTACCAATACTCCCCCCAGGGGAACTGTAGGACTGGAGTTACTTAAAACAGATTCATGAGGTGGTAAACCCTCAGATATCAAGAGGCAAATGTCATCCTCTTCGCTGGAACTGTCCCCAGGAACTACTGAAATAGGAACCTGAGAATTCCTAGGAGGAGAAGGAAAGGCTTCAGTCCGAACACAAGCTTTCAACATTCTCCGATGGACATGCCTGACCTTACTTAAGTCATTGACTGGGGCAATAGCATAGACAGACCCATCACCTGAAGGGGCCCTCACCACCCGGTATACTACAGAACTCCAAACGTCCTGAATCTTATGCCGCCCCCGAGTACTAAGATCCCGGAGGTAAACCGACTGTCCTTCCTGTAAGGGTGCATCCCGAACCTGCCGATCATGCCGCTCCTTCCTACGACCAGCAGCTGCTAACAACCGTTCATGAGCTCCCTCAAATGCCAACTTAAGCCTTGCCTGGTGCTCTGCCACCCAATCCTGGGTTTCCCCAGGCACAGGCTCTAGAACTCGACCCAACAAAAAGTCTATGGGAAGCCTAGGTTGCTGGCCAAACATTAAAAAGTAGGGAGATTCGCCAGTGCCCTGATGGGGAGTGGTATTATAACAAAAAACCACCTGTGGCAAATTCGATGCCCAGTCCCGCTTCTGGGAAGATGGTAACGTACGCAAAAGATTATGAAGAGTTCTGTTAAAGCGCTCACACTGCCCATTACCAGCAGGGTGATATGGGGTCGTCCTAGACCGTTCTACCCCATAGAGGCGACATAATTGCTGCATCAGGACACTTTCAAAGCTCCTACCCTGATCAGAATGAATACGGCTAGGAACACCGAACTTAAAGAACCACTCCATCAGCAGTACCTGTGCTACCGTCGAAGCTCGCTGATCCCGAGTGGGAACTGCTACGGTATATTTGCTGAACACATCCGTCATCACAAGCACAGTGTCCAACCCGTTTCGAGAAGGTTCCAACACCGTAAAATCAATAGCTAAGATTTCATTTGGCCTTGATGCTAGCAAATGTCCCATAAAACTATGCGGTACCTGCCCAGAATCTTTTGCAACTTGACACCGCTCGCACGCTTGACACCACTGTTTAATGTCCTCAAACATCCCTGGCCAATAACAACGCTGCCTCACCAATTCTGAGGTCCGCTCAATTCCCTGGTGGCCATGTTCCTGATGCAGGCGTTGCAAGGTCTCCTGTCTAAGAACTGTGGGCAAGATAAGTTGGAAATTATCTTCCCCCCCATCGGAACGAAACACCCGACGATATAACAGCCCATCACGTTCCACCAACCGATCCCACTGGCGCAATAGTGCCATAGCGGGCCTAGAGACCTGGCGTCGCTCCGCCGGAGAGGGCCGAACTCGTCTCCGCCAAAACCCCAAAATCTCTCCAAGAAGGGGGTCTGCATCTTGCAGGGACCGAAGGTCTAATGAGGAGTTACTTGGAAAAACAGAGACCACTGACTGAGTTACAAATGCCGCAGGACCCACCCGTGAGGCCTGTTGAACTGACGTAGGGACAGAAGTACCTGGAACAACATGCTCAGCCAAATGGGGACCTGACAGATACTGGCGGGACAATGCATCAGCATTCTTATTACTGCGCCCAGACCGATACTTAATTTCGAAATCAAAAGCCGCAAGTTGTGCCGACCATCGATGTTCAGTGGCTCCCAATTTTGCCGACTGAAGGTAACTCAGGGGATTATTGTCTGTAAAGACCACGCATTTATGCCCCAAGAGATATTCGCGAAATTTTTCAGTCATTGCCCACTTAAGTGCAAGAAATTCCAACTTCATAGAACTATAATTGTCCATATTTCGCTCTGAGGGGCGAAGGCCCCGACTAGCGTAAGCCACTGGCCGAACACTACCCTCATGCTCCTGAGAAAGCACGGCTCCAAGACCACTATGACTGGCGTCAATCTCAAGGATGAAGGGCTGCGAAAAATTGGCATATGCCAAGACCGGAGCAGATACCAACTTTGCCTTTAGGAGTTCAAAGCTCTGTTCGCACTGTGGGGTCCAAACTGACCCCAAGGCCTGTCCAGAACCTTTTTTAGTCTTCGTACCTACAAGGGCAGCCACCAATTTATGCAGAGGACCTGCCAACTGAGCAAAACCCTCTACAAAGCGCCTATAATAACTGGCAAACCCCAGAAAGGAACGCAGCTCAGACACACTGCGGGGACGTTGCCACTGGGCTACTGCCTCTATCTTAGCAGGGTCAGTGGAAACCCCCTTGCTTGAAATAACATGCCCCAAATACCTAACTTCTTGTTGGAAAAAGACACATTTACTCAACTTGGCTTTTAAACCCTCTTTTTGCAAACGCCCGAGAACCTGTTCCAGTCGTTGCAGATGCTGGGAAACAGATGAGGAAAACACAATAATATCATCCAAATAAAGAAGCAACGACTGATACTGCTGATCTCCAAACATCCGTTGCATTAACCGCTGAAATGTGCTTGGAGCATTACAAAGCCCAAATGGCATTCGATTCCATTCAAATAAGCCAAAGGGGGTACAAAAAGCTGTCTTGGACTTATCTTGTTCGGCCACTGGAACTTGATTATACCCACTGGCCAGATCTAAAGTAGAAAACCAGCGGGCTCCTGAAAGGGCATCCAGGCTCTCCTCGATACGAGGCAAAGGAAAGGCATCTTTGCGTGTCTTACTATTAAGCAATCGGTAGTCCACACACATACGCAGACTCCCGTCCTTTTTTTTAACCAGGACGATAGGGGACGCGTAAGGACTACTACTCTCTCTCACGACCTGAGCCTCCAGGAGCTGATCAATATGAGCCTTTACCAACTCATACTCTGATGGAGGAATACGTCTATACCTCTGCCGAACTGGGACATTATCTAGCAAGGGAATCTCATGGGCAATGAGGTTGGTGCAACCTAGATCACTCTCATGAGCAGAAAAAACTGAGCTATAGCTCTGTAAAAGAGATCTAACCCCCTTCTGTTCTAGATCTGTCAAACCCGATAAATCTAAAGCCTCTATCCCCTTCTGCACTTCGCTATCCACTACTTGGGACGACACCGTGGCAGCAGCGGCTCTAACCTCCGAAACCCCAGCCGGTAGGCTAACAACCTGAGCGCTTCTTAAAAAGCCAAGACAGGTATGGGGATAAAGCAAGACTTCTGTGGTCCCTACATTAACTATTGGAATATGGACAGTGCCTCGAGCAACCTGGACAAGACAGGGAGACGTCAACAAACCAGCGGGCAGCCCAGACTCTGAAGGCTCAAAGAGTGCAGACAAGCCACCAGATAGCTCCGGACAAGTGCTAATAACCACCTTCATCACACCACCAGGTATACGCACCGCACCCGGGCCTCGAACCCTTACAGCACCCATCGGGTCCCTAGGAACTTGGGCCGCAGACCGATGACACTGTTGCAAGGCCTCAATAACTGGGCCCGGAGCATGTGCCACTGAAGGCACATCGAAGAAAGAGGGACCATATAAACCGAAAAGCTCCCGATAGCACCGGCTAATAACATTCATCCCCAGGACACCAGGGACTGCCGGCAAAGCACCAGGGGGATCCTTCACAACCAGGATCCCACAGTGAGACATCACCTTATTACACAACAAGACATCCAGCTCCAAATACCCTATGTAAGGAATATCAAGCCCATTAGCTGCCCGAAGCTGTAGCCATTGACAAGACTGGAGACGTTCATAACCCCAGGGTTCAAATTGCTTTGAAAAAAAGCTCTCGGTTACCGTAGACACCATGGAACCCGTGTCTAAAAGACAAGAAACAGTAACACCACCAATTAAAACATCAATCACTGGACAGGAGGAGATTAGCCTAGCCACCGTACCTGCCCTTGAGCCTGATGACACTCCCTCTGAGCCGTGGCTCCGCAGCTCAGCGGGCTTCAGTTTTCCGGCTGCTGGCAGGAACGAGAAGGTCTAGCTAGATTCTGAGGCAAGACCCTAGGAGAAGGGGAAACACGCTCCCCCTCACAGTCACGAGCAAAATGACCTGGCTGTTGACATCTCCGGCAAATAACACGCCCCTGACGAGGAGAATAACTAGGTCCAGAGGAGGTCTGTAATGAAAGCACAGTTCGAGTTAATTGATTAAGCTGCTCTTGCTGACGTTTCAACATGTCCTTTAACTCCCCCAATTCTGATGACTGAACAACACCCAATGGGGCTGGGCAGGCACTTCCTTGTACGCCATACTGTAAACCACAGGCCAATGGTAGAGATAAACTACGTCCCCTTGCACTGCCAGGCAACCCTTCCCTCTCCCATCGGATGGCTTCCCCTCGTACCTCCAGTAGGGTAGCAGTAGGCCGTTGACGAACAAACTGTTTCAACTCCCTACGAAGAGCACCATCCAAAACATGCTCCACAAACTGATCTCGAAGTAAAACCCCTACATTCATAGTCCCCTCAGGTGCATGTTGCTTTACAGACTCCATTAAGGCCATTAAAGCCAATGAGTACTCCTGCAAGGTTTCTCCTTCCTGCTGTTTCCTTGAAAAAAAGGCCTGTTGCAAGGTAACATAAGACTGAGAACAGCCGTAAAGCTCTTTCAAAATGGCTAGAACTTTTTCAGGGTCTCCCCTCTTTACACCAGGACGATACTTTATCTCCTCTCTAGCCTCTCCTTCTAAATGATCAAAAATAAAGAACGCCTGATCTTGCCCAGAGAGGTGACGGACTCGCATACAACCCTGTATCTCTTCTACCCATTCCGTTATCCCAATCCCAGTCTTACCATTAAAAAATGGGCACTTTCGATCACGAGGAACTACCACCAGACGCTCAGTAACAGCACTAGAAACAGCAGGCAAAACATCACTCACTGCAACAGAAACAACTGGGGTAGATGCATTAGAGCCAGTGGAAACAGCGGCCATTTCTTGATGTAACCGCTCATTATCAGCCTTAAGCTGCAACACCAGCTCCCTAAGCTGCTGCACCTCCTCCTCCATCCCCACATAGGGAAATCTGCACCAAGTCTCAGGTCAAGAAAGAAAAAAAACAATATATTTATACACTTTCCTCTCAGTTCCTCAACAAATGCTGCTGCTTTGCCTTAAATAAAACTATATATTAAATACTTATCAAACCCAAAATTAACAGGAAGGAAGTACGTCTCTTGCTCTCAGAGTGTGATCCTGCCGACTACGCCAAGATGTGGCGAGGTGGTAGTGGTCAGGAGGAATATACACTAAAGTGATCCTGCCGACTACGCCAAGATGTGGCGAGGTGGTAGTGGTCAGGAGGAATCTACAATAAAATGATGTAGCACGACTACGCCACCTAAGGGACTTTCACCCCTAGGAAATAAAAAAGGGGCGTTAAGGCCCAGAGGAAAGAAAAGAAATGAGAAAGACACTCAGGTTCGTTCACACCAAGAGGCCAGAGACGTATTTCCAACACTTCCAAATTTATTAACAATAGGTTTTAAATCAGTTTCATGTAACCAACAGGACTGGGAGAACTATCAGCAGTAAAATAATTACTAGACAAGACTAAGTAGTAGAACAGGGCTGGGCTTACCACGGCAGAGACTGAGCTCAGAGGGAGTCCCCTATACCACCACCATATGTAATCACACCACACAGGTTACACACCCAGTGCTCTACACTGCAGGACGAATGACCGGGACTCCACAAACCAACCCTATAACCTCCTGCCGTGACCCACAGCTCCTGTCTAAACAGGAGAGAGAGAGAGAGAGAAGATCAGAGGACACAAATGTAGAAAATAATAAAAGAAAACTCAATTCACTCCAAAAAAAACACCACTCTTCACATCAAACACACACACACACACACACACACACACACCGAGCGCTTGCGGGTAATGGTGATAACTAACAAATTCAAATGAAAAAAATACAGAAGAAATCACAGAAACAAAACAAACTAAAACAAAACGAAGGCAAAACAATGTAGTCTTTGAAACAAAAAACCCAAGACAAAACAATGTAGTATTTGAAACAAAACAAAACCCAAGACAAAGCAGCAGCACCGCAGGAACTGGACAAAAGCCAGGACCACCCAGGCTCAGGAACCTAAAAAAAACACAAACACTAAACAATACATTCGACTAAAATCTCATTTTTAAAAGTAAGATAATCGGCATACATACCAACAGACAGTAGCACAGCGTTCCCCACTGCGGTCAAAATCAGAGAGTACAGCAGCAGTAACGACCCAACCATGCAGCACGGTTGCTACTATCACCCACCAGATTAAAAGAAATATTAGTATCTCCCAGTCTGATCATTAATAAAACGGGTCAACTAGCGTTAACATACCCTCGCTATGATGCAAACACCGGAATCCAACCAGCCGACACCGGCAATCCAAGCACAAGCCAACGGTTTCCGATCGTCACGGAGCAAGCCACAAACTTCAGCGACGTTAAACACTGCCAATACAGGGATCAGACGCCGGAAGAGAAACAGGAAATGCCTTGGCAAGCAACCCACCACTGCCGATACATATAGCGCAAGGAAGGCCCGCCCCCCTCATTAATTTGAAAGTCCCACCCCAAAATCCTCAGACTGGGGAGTATAGGAGGTAAAACCAATGGCAGAACTCCATCCTGCTACAATCTTCTCTGGTCATGTCTGTGTACAAGGTTTAACCCCACCATTGGTCACATGAACGTGACCTGCTCTGTGATTGGAGAGACTGGTCTTCAGTCCTGTCCATGTTGTGTAGAGGACCCGAGTGCTGGAGCGTTCCCTGCCTTGTTCCTCACAGATTCAACTCATTTGAATGTTTTGTTTTCTGAAGTGTGAAAAATCTGAGCGCTATGACCCAGTTTTGTAACTGAGAAAAACTTCAATTCTTTTTGTATTGCTTGTAGTGTGTGTGTGTGTGTGTGTGTGTGTGTGTGTGTGTGTGTGTAAATCACAGCTTGACCACACAGTAATGATAAGGGTGAGCTGTTCTCATTATCATTAATGGAGTTGCTGCCCTGTTCTGCTGCTGAAGGCCTGATAAGTGCCCCGGCCTTGTCCTGCTGTTGTAGTTTAATTAAAAAAGTGTGCAATTAGCTCGAGCGTAATAATTAAATTTTACATAATTTGTAAGCACTCTCACTCTCTCTCACACACACACAAACACAGTTGAAGATAAGCTAAATTCAAAAGTCTCCTGGGCTCCCCCTACATTTGCAAAGTGCAGCTGACTTGTGCAGCACTGTCCTGAACACAAGGGGGAGGTGCGTGGGAGTGGCTCCCTACACGTCTCCGAAAGTTATAAAGTGCAGTTTCTGCAGTGATGAGTTCAGAGTACCTACGACAGAGGCTCTGTTCTCCCTGTTACAGCTCAGTGCATCAAAGTGATTTTGAAGGTGTAATTTTAAGGCATAAATACTGCCTAGTGTTGCTTTAAACAACAACAGTGTAACTTTTGAAAAATGTAATAACGCATCACTCCAGTATTTCAACTTGTTTTCTACTGATTCCTATGACAGGAGGAATGTGGTTTTTCAGAGTAATTTGTAGTGTTAGCGTTTGCTTAATGTCACGTGCTGTGCTTTTATTGTTATTGCACAGCAATGAAACATAGACTCCACTCAAACTCTCACTCACACACACACACACACACAGCTGTGGACAGCCAGCCACAGCACCAGGGAGCAGAACAGAGCCAGGGGGAGCTAAAAACCTTTTCCCCCTTTATTTAGATCATCTGCATTTGTCTTTCTCACAGGAAAGAACCGGTCCCGCAGGTGAATGGTTTTGGGGAAATGCAGGCCCTGTATTTTTCCCCTAATATATTTACATTCATCTGCATTAGGTGTGAGCGGTGGGGTGGGTCACAAACATAGCCCACCTCACATTATAGTGCCACCCCACAGTGGCACTAGTTTTCAGTAACTACATAGTAACATCTATTTTAGTAAGTTTATGGGGATTGTGACATGCTGCACATTGCTATTCCTGCTAGACTAGAGGCTTATTATTGTTGTGGCTAATTGTGGCCAAAAAGTAGACTATTGGAGCTTTCCCACTTCATGGTGCCTACTCAACTCAACTCGGCTCTACACATTTCTTGGCATGTGGTACCTGGATAGATACGACAAGTTCAGCTCAGTGGGCTTTGGAAACCACAACAACGGCGGTGGTAACGTTAAGTGTTGATTACTCATGGTGTATTGGCGTGTTGTTGTTTGGGACTGAACACAGCTCCGTCATCAGTTCAGACAGATCAGTAGAGTTTGTTCCTTCCTTGCTGCAGTGTCCAGCTCTCGCTGGATTCTTTCGTTGGCCACTGATCCAAGGTGCGTTTGAACCTCCTCAAAAGACCACAGGGTAATTTTACGAGCTGCCGTCGTGAGTCAAATAAAACAAATGTGATGTCTGCTGCAGCTGGAGATTTTACAGATGGAGAGTTGGTGCTGGACATCTACATTGTGTGGTGTAGAGTGAGGACTCCAGTTTTGGGATGTGAAATGTCCTTCTGTTTGGGATTTGCTTTAACGCATCAGTTTAAGCCCTGCCTTCTCAATCATTGGTTTCCCCACCACAGCTGAATGACTTCAGCCTAAAACAATGTGAATATTATAATTTTATTGATGTATTTATTATGTTGCACTGTGAAGGACTGGTACCCCCTCCAGGGTGTGTTCCCACCTTGCGCCCAGTGATTCTGGGTCACCTGACCCACCACATCCCTGAACTGGATAAGCGCTTACAGATAATTAATTAATTAATTAATTACTGTATTTACTAATATAAATGTATACATTGACATGAAAATAATAATTAAAAAATAAAATGTTGTAAAACTGAAATAATAGGAGATGATTTAGCAGCAGGTAGTGTCGCAGTCACACAGTGTCGGAGTCCCGCTCCGGGTGACTGTCTGTGAGGAGTTTGGTGTGTTCTCCCTGTGTCCGTGTGGGTTTCCTCCGGGTGACTGTCTGTGAGGAGTGTGGTGTGTTCTCCCTGTGTCTGTGTGGGTTTCCTCCGGGTGACTGTTTGTGAGGAGTTTGGTGTGTTCTCCCTGTGTCTGTGTGGGTTTCCTCCGGGTGACTGTCTGTGAGGAGTTTGGTGTGTTCTCCCTGTGTCTGTGTGGGTTTCCTCCGGGTGACTGTCTGTGAGGAGTTTGGTGTGTTCTCCCTGTGTCTGTGTGGGTTTCCTCCGGGTGACTGTCTGTGAGGAGTTTGGTGTGTTCTCCCTGTGTCTGTGTGGGTTTCCTCCGGGTGACTGTCTGTGAGGAGTGTGGTGTGTTCTCCCTGTGTCTGTGTGGGTTTCCTCCGGGTGACTGTCTGTGAGGAGTTTGGTGTGTTCTCCCTGTGTCTGTGTGGGTTTCCTCCGGGTGACTGTCTGTGAGGAGTTTGGTGTGTTCTCCCTGTGTCTGTGTGGGTTTCCTCCGGGTGACTGTCTGTGAGGAGTTTGGTGTGTTCTCCCTGTGTCTGTGTGGGTTTCCTCCGGGTGCTCTGGTTTCAACCCACCCTCAGAAACATACGTTGGTAAATGGACTGGCGACTCAAAAGTGTCCGTAGGTGTGAGTGAGTGAATGTGTGAGTGTGTGTTGCCCTGTGAAGGACTGGCGCCCCCTTCAGGGTGTGTTCCTGCCTTGCGCCCAGTGATTCTGTGTAGCCTCCGGACCCACCAACACCCTGAATTGGATAAGAGTTACAGTCAATGAATGAATGATTTTGCAGTATTGTCTATTAGAATATTAAGCCCACTATTGTAGTAAGTTTATTCTTGACAAATAAGTAAATGTTCATGTATTAATGTTTTTTAAAATATTTGCATGAATTTAGAGGCATTTAACCTTCTCCTATCCTCACACACACATTGTGCCACGGTCCTAAAACATAAACCACCAGCTGCAGCATCGGACGCCAGTGTGTCTCCAGTGTCCTCTATTTTAAAAACTGAAGTATGGTCACCCTTGTGTGCAGTGACGTGGCATTTACGGCCATGAGAAAAGAGGCGCTGTCTCAGAGGAAGCCTGTGCTGGTGGTGGTGGCATTGTGTGTGTTTGGGGGATGTAACTGGAGATGAAATATGATTGGGTGAATGTGGTATTATGTTTTAATGTTTAGTCCCTTCTCTGAGAACAGAGGTAGGTCCCTGCCGGAGTGGTTCCACTGTGTGTGTCCTGTTGTGTGTTTCTCCACAGGACGTGCAGCTGGAGCCTTGCTCGGGCGCAGCACAGGAGCCTGAAAGGCCCAAAATCATTGGCCAGTCCTCGCTTTAAACCCTGCACTCTCTCCTTTCTCTTCTCTTTCTGTCTGTCATCCGTCTCTCTCTCTCTCTCTCCCCCCCCACCGTCTGTCTGTTTAAACGTCTTTCTGTCGCTTGCTTCCGGTGGAAGGTGTGGCCTCATACCCCAACTCCGCCCTCTAGGAGGCCTGTGACCCCGCCCACACCAACAGCAGCGCTCAGCCTTCACCAGGCGCCCTCTGCTGCCTTGGAGAGCTCCAGCCTGGACCTTTGACCTCATAACTTCATATCCCACCAACAGTTTGTGTCAATAAGAAGACTCCACCCTCTGAGACACCAGTGACTCCACCCCAAGACATCACTGACTCCACCCACTCACAAGCACCATCTGCTGTTAAAAGGAATTCCTGGACTGTTGACCTCATGTAACTACCATCATACAAAGCCAGTTGTGCAACTCTGCCCCCTGAGATAACGGTGACTCTGCCCCCTCCCACGCACCATCTTTACGGAAGGGTGGTTTCCCACACTCCTCAAAATGTTACATAATGCATTTTCTACAGTGCTGAGCCTGGAGTAGCAACGACAGTGTCGATTTACCCTGTTATAGCTCAATGAAGCATCACAATCTATTAAAAGCTACATAAATTTTAATGTAAAAATACTATCTAGTATTAATGTGAAAAGCTATTGGCTAAAAGATAGCAACCTAAAATATCCTGAAAATGTATATGAGGGTAGTTTAATTACATTTATTTTATTTTTCTGCTTAATCTCCCTTAATATTTATACATTTGTTAGATCGAGTATCTTTACAATGCCCTTTACAATGCATCTTTACTTTATATATATATATATCCCTTAAACAGAACCATTTTGAAATGACCTGCAGGTTTGGTAAACTAACATCAATAATATGGAGTGCTTGAAATACAATTATAAATGACATTAAAATAGCTTTTAAACTTATTTGTACATGTAATATAATTTTGTTTAAAAAAAAATTTAACTATTGAAAGCCTGTAAAGTGCAGTCGGGGCCTGCCCCAGGGTTCAGCGAAGGCAAAGAAGGCCTTGTCATTTTTACCTGGTAAACACTGAACACAAAGGTTTCATTGGTATAAAGTAGAAGTGTGTCGACAGGGTTGAGAAGATGTAAGTGGACACATACAGTGAGGCTGAAAAGAAGAGGGAAAAGTGCTGAGAGAGAGAGAGTACTGTATTAGCTGCTGGAGATGAAGGTGGATATTGGAGAAATGCTAGCTGCAGCATTTGGAAAATAAAATCTCTGGTCTTCAAAAGTTTCACTTGGAGTTCCGTGAACACACACACACACATAGACAGGAGTCACTGATGCGGAGATCAGGGCTTCAGGCCGCTGCGCTGAACCAAATGGAGATGCCGATCTTGGATGGACTCGTTAGCACATCACACACTCCGCCTCTGACAGACTCTGCAGCACCACCCGGATTTATTAATGCAGCAAAAACTCCCAAAGTCAACCTCCACACACCTGCGTCCAGTGCTCCTTACCCAGCGTCCTCTGAGTGACCACACTTTGTACAGAGAGCACACCCTCTCTGTTGTTGCTGTGGGTTGAAACACCAATCATCACTGACAGCAGATGACTTCTGTTACTTTCCCAGCTCTGTACTCTGAAGAGTTCAGCCCAGAGTCAGTCCATCGGCAGAGTCTGCAGTTGGTTTCTTCAGTTTTGCGCTGATGAAGTCGTGGTACCGTGGCCACATTACTGGATTGCATACTGGTTTACACAGGTTAATGTTGGCCTGGGGCTGGTTTTACATTTACTTCATTTAGCAGATGCCTATCCACTTAAAAAAAGTGCTTTTTTGTTCAGATCCTCGCCAGTGGAAACAGTATTAGAGTCCAAATACCACTGAACTACATCCTTCATAGATACAGGGTCAGACGTTACGCCCAAGTGTAGTGAAGTGCCTTTCCCGCGCCACAGGAAGACCTCCAATGTTAGGACACACTTCAGAGACAGTTTCTGGTTTCTCCTACTCTTTTGTTTGGTTTTTCATCCTTCCCTTTGCTCACGTTAAATGACTATGTACAGCTCAATGTGTCCACATACTTATGGACACGTGATGAACCCTGAATCTGAACTTTCCCCTTTATGGAGTATCTCACGATGCTTCAAACTCTGCACTCTGTTCCTATTGGGAAAACATCTCAGCAGCGGGTATCGCCTTCATCGTCGTCCTGCAGTTCGCTGATGTAGCAGTTTTCTCGCCAAGTGTTTGTGTTTCTGTTTTTGTTTGTTTTTTTTTGGTTGTTGTTGTCACAAAATGAAAGATCGGACTCTCAGTTGTTGGTCCTTCTCTGAATCTATGTAAACTTTCATAAGTGCCACCGAGGCTTTCGTGACCAGGCTTCTTGTTGTGTGGCTGCCAAAGTATTTGATTATTTGGTGTGTGCCTGTTATGCTCTTTGTTGATGCTATAGAGATTGTGTATTGCTCAGTTGATGTTTAAACGTGCCTGTCTACAGCAACACACACAAACACACACCACACATTTTGTGTTGTTTGTCTTGGAGTAAGTCTGTAATTCTCCAAACCAAGTCAGATGCTGTCTAGATCCTGCCTGTTTTTCTGGTATCAAATTTGTATTGTATACAAATTCAGAAATGAAACCTTGATACAGGCCATTTGTGGGCCTTTTTCTACCACAGCTTTTCTTCATAAGCTTTATGCATGTCTCAGCAGAGGAAATGAGGATGATTGAGATTCCAAGGTAATAGTTTCTGCCCTCTCTTACCCCATAAAAACCCACCATTTAACAAGACCGCTAACAATTAGAGAATAACAGCGAGTTAAATTAAAAATACAAATTGTACCCACAAGGAGGTAAGAAGAGCAAACTTTGAAGAACTAAATGCTTAGCAAATTGGCTAACAACAATCTACAAGCAAGGATCATGCCCTAAGTAGGTCGCTAGTGTATAAACAAAAGCTGTTTGCACGAAGCATTAACCAAAGACATTTTGTTAAGAATATTTTATGTAAAAAGCAACTAAACAAGCTCTAACAGAGCATCTTTAACAGTTAAAGATGATGGCTTTGAAGAATGGTGTGATCCCATGTTGAAAGTTTCCAGACACATTTGTCATGAACACAGTAACAGGTCCTTAACTTAGCAAACACAGCTAAGTGGTTAGCTAGCCCACTGGGTAAATTATTAAAAAATTGCTAGTTAAAGGCAAAAATAGGTAATTTGCCAGCAAAATGTGCAAGTAAATCTATTACTAGGTGACTGGCTAACCCGCTAGCTTATTCATAGTAGAACTAGCTATTGAGACAGTTGTATTTCTAGCCAAGGAAAGCTGACTTAGATCCCCTAAAAGCTTTTTCCCACACTTTCTGCGTCATTCCCAGTTTGGAGGTTTCCTAGACTGTGTTAAATACAGAATAAAAACATGCTAACTCACTGAGTTGAAAAAGGTCTTGTGATATTGAATGGTCTCATAAGGCTTGGGAGATTAGCCGATAAACCTAATGTTAGATATGAGGGTAACCTAATGTAAATGCTGACTGTCAGGAGGAACCCAAGCTCCAGACACCTCCTCACCTGATGATCCAGTTGCTGGAATGAGTAAAAATTATGAGTGGAATGAAAAGAATTTAGCATTGTCTTTACTGAACTCCCACAGCTTTTCTACCTGTCTGATGTTATACCAAAAATGTGTAAAGCCAACTCTCTACTAAACACAATGTTATTTTAGATAATAGAGAGCAACAGTAAACTCACAAGGTACAGTTAAATATATACTAGCTGTATCATCCAGTGTATGAAAACTGATATGTTTTTGAATGTTAAGGTGGCCCAGCAGGCTAAAAGGTACTGTCCTGTATGGCAGGACTTTGTAGGAGGTTTTATATCTGCTTTATTATGTGCCTGTATTGCACAATGTACATCAGCATATTATGTACCAAATAGCGCCTCATTGGACACAATCCCTTGAAACATATTTGGTATGTAAATATATTTTTGTTCTAAATAAAACTGTGTATCACACTGCTGTGTTGTTTACATTTATTTCTGGCTTTGGCATCTTCAACAATATAACTTCAGATCTATTCGTTCATTCATTTGTTCATTCATATATTCATTTATTTTCTATAATTGCTTCAAGGCAAGGCAACAGCACACCCTGGACAAGCACTTCTTGATCACACACACTCACCCAGTCACTCTCACCTATGGACAAATTCACACATTCATTCGGTCACTCCCATGCTCACAGAGCCTATGCACCTGATGATCAAACCCAGGATCCTGAGTCCCTGGAGCTGTGTTGGATTACACTACCTGCAGTGCCACCTATTAATGAGATTATTTTGTTATAAGAGGTAAGTGGACCTGGTGAAATGGACAAAATGTAAACAAGGTAAGTATTTCTAATCATGTGGTCAGAAGACATTTTCACTTATGAACTAGAGAAGCTACAAAGAGTAGAATGGGGAATCTTCCATTTCCTTTAGATGTGGGGCCTCAGCTGTGCAGCACGTGCAGTTGATACAGCGCAGTACTCCGGGACATTAATGGCTCTGTTCATACAAGGGCTCGCTTGGACTTTACTTTAGACTTTGTACTTTGGTATTTGAATATCTCAGTTTTCAAAAATAACCACATCTGTGTGGACAGTGATTTAAAAACATAAAATTCTGATCATTTGAGTCCCAAAAGACAGAAAATGCAAACAACTTCTTGGACAGAACTTTGGAGGTGTAAAATCTCTCTGGATTTCTCTGAGCAGTCATTGAAGTGCGGACATTGGACACTGGACACTTTGCTATGACACTGATATTATTAGCAACATTTAATTTGTGACATGTCTAAACCTATGCATTGAGGTGGGACACAATCCCTCATTCTCTCTCTCTCTCTCTCTCTCTCTCTGCTCTAAATGTCTGCTGTCATGTTCAATTCCTCTGCAGCAGCTCAGTGATTGAATTATTGACCGGCCTCTGGGCTCTCTCTTATCTTCCCACATTCACTCCATCCCTTCTCTCTTTCACCTTTCTACTCTATCACTCCATCACACCATTTCCTCTTTGTTTTCCCCTCGCTTGCTTGCTCCCTCTAAACCACGTCTCCCTCCTATCATCGAATTTAATTTCCCACAAAGCAGCTTTACCGGCCTCTGCGTATTCAATTACAGCTTTGCAGGATTACTGCTTTGAGTTACAGGACACTGCTTATAATAATCATATTCATAATCATTCTTAATAAATATTACTGATTAGTCATTCATTCAGCTCTGTTTCAGGCTGCTCTGGGCGAATGGGGAGAAATGCACCAAAACAGAGAGAGAGAGAGAGATTTTCTTTTGTCTAGGTTATGTTCTCAGATGTTTCAACGGCACTACTTTTTTACAGATGAGTTTCTATTTTTGTGTGTGTGTGTGTGTGTGTGCGTAGCAGGAATATATCACACTGCAGGGACCAAATCAACATTAATGTTAGTGGAGCTCCCAAATGGTACAGTGGTCAAATGCCACTTTCCTCTGCATGGTGCCTACTCTACTCTATTTGACTTGATTTTTCTTAATTTTCCATATGATAAATTTGGTCCTGTACCTGGAAGCGGTTGCTTGTTTAGTCGCTGTTCTCTCATGGTTCAGAGCGAGCCGAGTAGGGACTAAACCGTGGCGTGTAAACCTTGCAGAGCGCTGATTGTCCAAAGAGAGTCGTCAACCTTAGTGCCACGCAACGCAGACGTCCAGCACCAACTCTCCATCTGTAAAATCTCCAGCTGCAGCAGAGATCACATTTGTTTTTATCCGACTCACGATGGCAGCTCGTGAATTTATGTAATTTTAAGGTAAAATTGTTGGTGAGACCTGGTTTATCCAGATTCACACAAGTGTGTTAGCAACCAAATAAGAGCAGAGAAATGAGCAAAAGAAAACTATTGAGACTTCGATGTAACAGGGAGACACAGAGTGAAATGGAAATAGGTCGGAAAAGCCCACGATTTACTCACTTTACATTTTTCCACCAACGTTAAATGGGATCAATTTGGGTTCGCGAACCTCATTTTGCTTGCATGTTGTCTACATGCTCCACCACTTTCTCACTTCTGTTTACTGTCACTGAGCAGCGCCCCCTGTTGATTATGTGTTCTGTGACGTATGCTCGGTTCCACTAAAACTGGTGTAAACATAAACCCGAACAGAACCAGTTCAAGAACCAGAGTTCTTCTGATGGAAAAGGGCTAACTGTGCGATTGCTTTTCCTTTAGCTGCTTGGTTTGGTTTCACGGTTGCATTGTGTTTTTACTCTATGTCTAACTGTTGTAATGATGCTGCTGCTAAATGAGGGAGTCTGTTGTGTATTTCCTGTCCTTTATAACACACTTCTCTGTACTGTATTTGATGCAGTATATAATATTATGCTATATTGTAGCCTATTATTTAGCTGACTGCTATTGATATTCAGGCCTGTTGGCTGATCTGGTATATGTTGTTATTTTGTCAGTAAAATGAAAAAAAAAAAAAACCCACATTAATCAATCACTCTCTCTTGATCGCTGTGTAGTCGTTTGAGCGTGTGCTGGAACTTTATACACAAGCTCCCGCACCAGCGGGTGGGTCTCGAACGTACTATGAAACTTGCCCCTGCCGTGCCGCTGAGATCCGGGTGATGGCCAGGGCCAAGTACAGCCAATGCCCCGAGCAGGACCCCGACTGTGCGGCATTTCCTTTCCCAAGCCCCAGGAGGCCGCCTGTTCCTCTCCACTGACCTGGGATCAGTTCTGACCCTCCGGGAGCTAAACTGAACTGCTGTAAAACACTGATCTCCTGTGGAGAGAGAGAGAGAGAGAGAGAGAGTTGGACGGATGGATGCCTGTGTGTGAGAGATTATGGTTGCTGAGTGTGTATGATTGTGGTTGCAAAGTGTTCATTTGTGTTCGGTTGAGGGAGGATCAGGCCAAAATTTACACAGTAAACAAGTACCCCACAACCCCAACCACAAAATCAACCCACCCCTGGGGCTCCTTCCCCAATCACTCAGCACGATCCCATCAAACATTGCCGTCTGTCATCCATAACAAAGAGAGAGAGAGAGATTACCCAAAGGGCAAAGACAAACCCTCATTTCTAACACATCCTCCCATTTCCTCTCTCTCAAACACACACACACACACACAAATCCATCTCCATACACACACACAAACACACAAATCCATCTCCACACCCATGCACAAATCCATCACCACACACGCTGATTTGACAGAAAGTTCAGAACAAGTGAGAGAGCAGGTCTGAGGATTAGACTGAATGTTGCTGACCTTGTGTATTGCGGTGGCCAGTATTTCCACACACTCCAGATCAAACACTACTGCTGTGGTCCCTTAACCTTCTGCAGAGTCCCCTTTTATGTATTTGAATATTCTCGAGCCCCCACTGTGACCCACTCACATTTTGCGTGAAGTCTCCAAACGCTGTTCGTCCTACAAACTGCAACTTCTTACTGAACGAAATACGTTACCTCTCATTCATTTGCCTTGCTGCAACCCTCCTGGACTATAAAGTGCAGCTGCTGTGGACACACACTCCACTGTACACACAAACACACAGCTTGTGTATCCTCTACAGTAAGGAATAATCACTTAGAAGCTCTCGTGCAGTGATAGCAGAAAGCCCAGGGTTGGACCCTATTCAATGTCTACCACTGGTTAGAGGGGCATAAACTCCACCCGCTCCCAACAGCACTAAGCTGTGGAGCAGTGCTCTCTGAAAAGATGGAGCACTATCCAATAGTTGTGGGAGGAGATGAAATTCTGTGTGTGAACCACCACTAATCCTCCATCGTCAGGTCCTCACCTCACTAAACATCACAAGACCGAAATCCATCAGATCCTCTCAGCAATGTACAAACACCTGGTAATAAGTCTTTCCAGAGGAGTCAGAACTGGGGATCCCTACTGATGACCTTGACTTCCGAACGACAGATGTGACAGATCTGGGCAGTTTCCATTCTCCTCTGAGGCACTACACTGTTCAAAAGCGTTGAGTCAGCATCTGTTTGAAAAAACAAAATGCCCTCAAGGGTCTCGGAGGAAGCACATGTTTGCCCCCACCCTCCTGAGGCTGGGGGGCACTGTGTGCGCTCGGGGGGAGAGTTACAGAGAGGTAGGGACTGGAGATGACTAATAACTGGAGAAAAGTTTCAGCAAAAACTAAGGACAAAAAAATTAATAATAAAACAAAAAAAGAAAGCAATTTGCATTAATCAGGACCGGAATCTCAGCACAATGTTCACATGATTAATAATCATCAGTGACTCGTGTGATAGTCCGCATATTCAGGTTTTGTTCAGTTGTTGAAAGGGTTTGGACGGAGGAAGGATAGAGCATTCACTGATGTGTCTGTGGCTGGACGCTGGGAGGAATTCAGGCTGTAATGTGACAGATTAGAGGTCACTCTGCGGGAGATAAAGTTAAATCTCTTTAAGCTCAGCTCATTCTTCTCTTTGACACTGGTGAAGCTCTCTCTCTCTCTCTCTCTCTCTCTCTCTATAGACTATATTCATAATGCAAAATCCCACAGTCCAAAAAAGAAAAACATGTATCTCAAAAATAGAGGGGAAAAACATTTAAAATGTCAGTGGAAGTAAATGTTAAAAAGATGTTATTCCAAGTAACTTTGGAGCATTTCTATTGGTCCATTCATCATCATGTTTTCACACAGTGTGAAGGGCAGTTACTGTGTTCAAATGTTTTAGAAAACTAAACATCCACATAAATGTAAATACATATATTTCATGGACAGTGACAATATTTTATTAATGTTTTTATTCATTCACTCACCTTCTGTAACCTGTTCAAGGCCACAGTGGGTCAAAAGGCTCCCCGAAATTACTGGGGCAAGTCAGGAACACACTCATCTGTGGACAATTTCACACACTGGACACTGGCATTGACCTGAGGCAAGGACTGAACCCAGGACCCTAAGACCTTTCAGCCCCTTAGAGCTTCCTACACACATTCACTGCTCTAATTAACACCAACACACACTGTGCAGCGACAGATGAGCTACTGTCTCTGACGTACATCTACAAGGTGGATCAACAAGGGAGGAGTGTCTCAGTGTGGACAGTGGGTGGACATTCACAGCAGCACTGCTGTATCTGATCCAGCACATCACTATACTAACGCACCACCACTATGTCAGTGTCACTGCAGTATTGAGGATGATCCACCGCCACATCACACCTGCTCTGAGGGGGTCCTGAGCGCTGAAAACCAGGGTGAAACAGTGAAAATAAAGTTTGCAGAGGAACCGATAGACTACAGTCTGTAATTGTAGAACTACAAGGTTCTCCTGTCTGGTCAGTGGAGCTGAGTGTCGAAGGGAGGTCCTGATCCAGTGATTGTTCAGTGTGTATCCATTGTAAAACAGTAAAACTAAACCTGAGTCAGAACCCCGTCCCACGCCAGGGTTCCTGTGAATTCTGGCCCATTTCCTCCTCTAACCACAAATCAATGTCCCTCTATCTGCTCCCTCTTTTTAAAATGATAAGAGGCGTGCCGCATGCCATTAACCGCAAAGTGGAAAGCAAAGATAAAGAGAGGAGGAAAGGCGCCAGGGTTTAGAGAGAGAAAGGTTGTTTTGTAAGGTAGTGTGCTAAGGAGATGAGAACAGAGGGAGGACGATAAGAGTGGGGAATGAATAATTCAGCAATGCAAAGCATATTCTGATGACCTCACTTTGAATGGATTCAGTTTGTTCCTTTTGAGAATGGTTAAGTGGATCCTGAAGCGTGGGTGGGCGTCTGGGCTGGACGAACAGGGCCTTGTATAGGAAATAAATGACAAACACTGGTAAAACACTGGATCTTTAAATGACATTTTAATCCAATACACTTCCATTATAAACTTCAGAGAATGTTTCCTAATCACTTGCTAGTCCTCCAGTCTGATTGCACACTGGAAAAAGGCTTCTGTAGCTACACAATCCTGGATCCGGCGTCTCTCAGACTCTCTTTCACACTCTGCCACTGGTATTTAGCCAATCAGAATGACCGTGCTGGGTGACCAGCTACACCCACACCAGACCACACCACACCGACCATCAGAAAGGGAGCTCATGCTGCTCTGAGCTGTTTTTTTAAAGACAGAGGGCATTAACCTTGTTAGCATTAGCACTAGCATTAGTGTTAGCATGTTACAGTGCACCAGAAAGTTATGAAACACTTTGGAAACATTTTATTTTCTGAAAGATGTCTGCTGAAGATCTAATGAGACGTTGAGGGGGACAATAACTCCACTTCAGAAATACAGGAGTGTGGTGTGGCCCTGTTCATGTACCACGTTAAATGTGTGAAAAATAACACAGACACACTGTGAATTGTCTAGACATTACATAGAGTTACATTCATTTTGTTATGGAGACTTACTGTGTCTATGACTACAACTAGCCTAACTCTTACCTTAAGGTTAACCCCAACAGATCAATATTGTGTGTGCACACACAGCTACACACGCACACACACATACACACACACAGAGCTTTGAAGAGCTACACCCACACAGTGTGTGTGTGAGTGTCTAAATCTTCCGCTCCTTTTTGTTCCATCATCCACTTCATTACTGTCTCAGCAGTGTGGGGTGAAGGGTGGTGTGTGTGTGTGTGTGTGTGTGTGTGTGTGTGTGTGTGTGTGTTGATGTCTATAGCCTAATTGAGCTGTTATTTCTCCTTCCACTCTCATGGGCTGCTGTTTGTTAGTCAGCTTTTTCTCTTCATTAATTCTTTCTTCCTAAAGCACTCATTTTCTGCCTCACTGTAGAAGATGACACGTAGACACAAGTATTAAGGCTTTCAAGGTCTAACAACTCCTGGGAAATAAAAATTTAAATATAAAATGTCCATAACCAGGGCGGCACCGTAGTGCAGCAGGTTGTCACACAGCTCCAGGGGCCTGGAGGTTGTGGGTTCGAGTCCTGCTCCGGGTGACTGTCTGTGAGGAGTTGGTGTGTTCTCCCTGTGTCTACGTGGGTTTCCTCCGGGTGCTCTGGTTTCCTCCTACAGTCGTTGGTAGGTGGATTGGTGACTGAAAAGCGTCTGTAAGTGTGTGTGTGAGTGTGTGTCAACATGTGAAGGACTGGCACCCCCTCCAGGGTGTATTTCCGCCTTGCGCCCAGTGATTCAAGGTAGGCTCCGGACTCACCGCGACCCTGATTTGGATAAGCAGTTACTAATAATGAATGAATGTCCATAACTGAAAATAAATATACTTTTTTATTCTTATTTGAACGAATCAACAGGCATTTGTACTTAGACTCATTAAACTTTAAGGCAATACATTTACTTTTGAATTGTTTTGGTTAGAAAAAAATACTTAAAACTCTTTAATTTTACCAAAAAAGAAAAAAAAAGACCAATCAGGACAAGACTGTGTAATGTTTTTAATTTTATTGTGGCTTTATTTAACAGTAAAACACACTGTCACTATTCTACAAACAAATGTAGAATATTACACCTTTAACACACTCCAAAAAGTTGGGAAAGGGGCAAGATAAGAGTAAAACCTTTAAATACAAATTCAAGATCCACTGATTTAAAACATTTGACACATAAGCACCAGTGAACCAGTGTCACGTGGGGGAATCGTGGAGCATCCATCAAAAACTCTAGCAAAGACGGGTCATTCTCACCACTTTGGGTCAAACAGACAATAAGGAGCTTCACACCAAATGCCAAAGTGTATGTCTTTCAGCGTCTACCGTATATATTCTAAAAAGCTTCAGGGACAGCGGCTAGAAACCTCTGTTAAGTGTTCATGACCGTTGAGCCCTCAGACAGCACTGAATGTGAAACCTGCTGCTTTTAAAGGTATCATGCTACTTAGATAAATATAACCACATGGGTTTGGCAGCACCGTAGAAAACCATTACCACTAAACACTGTCCACATTGAAATGCAACCTGAGCGTGTTTTACTGAAGGAGAAGATGGTCTGAAAGACAGAGGAAATGTGTTTGCTGTGTACAGATGAGGCCATGTTTCATTTTGTTTCTGAAAGATGAAAGGGAGCATCCAGACTCTTTGTGTTGTGGAGCAAGACAATGTCAGGCCTCATTCTGCCCAAGCACCTGTGCTCTTTACTGGGCCGACAACTGCCCTAAACATTTCCTGCTGGAAATGTAGGGCACATCATGAAGAAGAGGAGGACCTGTCAACACTGTCCATGGGCTGTTGAGCAACTTAAATATTGAGTCAAGAAAGAACAGGCAAAAATAATACTCAGAAAACAATTCAGTAGCGATAAGTTCCCCAAAGGTCTGATTTTATAATTTAGCACAAATAAACACTGTTCTCTAAGGTTTTCTTTGTCTCTCTTTGTGAGAGAACTGTGCGACCCTGGGCACTAAATATTTCATCTCTGAAATGTCTTTGTCCACTGAGGGAATGTGGGTCAACTCCTGATTACTCCTTTGTAGAAATAAATCGTACCTTGTCTTCAATTTCCTGACTAGCTCTGTGATAGGATGTTGGTTATGGCCTTGAAAACTGCAACTAGCTTAGACTCCCGAGGAATGGATGCCAGGAGTCCACCAGGCCAAGAATGGGCTTCCTCCTACTTAATCAATATGCGTGTGTATGTTGAATATTCATATTGTAGCTGGTATTAACACTTAAGTGTTTGTTCTTGGTTTCTTCACATTTCTTTTTGTTAACTTTTTAACTTTCTGTAATTTCTGTGTTGACATGAGATTGTCAAGCCCTGGGTTTGTGAGAGTCACCTCTCATAAATAAATGGCTTTATCACAAATAAAAAACAGTGACACTGTCATATAATGGATATTATTTCATTAGGAAATAGCATCCACAGCAACAATATGTATCCTCAGTTCCCAAACACTTGAAGTGTTTATAACACAGATTATAACACAGTGAGAAACACTTCTGGATTCCAACTGTTTTTGCACTGTGCACCCCCAAATTGTTTATATTTAAAAAGGTGCTGTGTTTTTGCTCATTATGTACAACATACGATGAAATAGTGCCTCGGAAGCACACACACACACACACTTGGAGAGTTGGTGCTGGACGTCTGCGGTGCGTGGCATAGAGTGATGACTCTCTCTGGACAATCAGCGCTCTGCAAGGTTTACACACCACATTTTAGTTCCTACTCAGAGAGCAGAGAGTTAAAAAAGAACCCAGTTCTAGGTACCAGGGACTAGAACGCTGAGTAGCGGAGGTGCCATGCTGTGGAAAGAGCCTTCTGTAGGCTGCTAGGAGGAAGTAAATATTAGTGATTAGTAATTTCCTACACCTGTTTTTGTATTATTTGCTCAAACATTGAACACGTGAGTAAACAAAGCTTAGAAAACGACTCAATACTGCATTTAGCAAAAAGAATTGAAAGCTGCGTTCACTATTTTGAAATGCATGATGTGTCTTTTTCTCTAAGCTCTGACCTGGGTTTCATCTGGGGCTTGAAATGCAAGAAAAAGCTGAGATAAATGAAATGATTCATTATTGATCAGAAACCTTTCATCTTTAAAACAAAATGAAAAACACATTAAAAGTTCAGGTCTTTGTTTACAGACGTGAATACACACACACACACACACACACACACACAGTCACAAATTCTTAAAAGCCTTCCTCAGATGGCCCATTTTCTATTCCTTACAAACACACACACAGACACACTTTGTCTTTGGCCTTTTCCCCAGAGCTAACTGAATGTGCTGGGCATTAGCTCGGGCGATTGCTCTTTGTGGACACGCTCGATAAATGCTCAGAGGATTTGATTGACAAACGACCAGCACAAGAAATAAGCCACTTATTTCAGACGGCGTCTGTTCATTGTTCTTGATTAAAAAGGGCTTCATTCACGCAGAGGAGAGAGTTGAGTTACTGTAAAAATGAGCTAAAGTAGTTGCACACGACAAGAATGAATCACTCTCTTCCATCTTACATCCCACTTACATTACCATTATTCATTCACTCATCCTTTGACTCGGAATCATTTGAAGCGAGATTTAATCACATCATCATGGCCGTGTTGGAGGGCAGAGGTTGGTCTGAGTGGGAAGTTTATTTAACAATGAAAACAAAACACAGTCCAAGAAGCCATCACTCAGCAGGGTGCTAGCCAATAGGGTCATCTTATATCTGCCATTAAAGAATGGGGCAGTTAGCAAAGTGTGTTGCGCTCTAATGCCTTTGAGTTATAGCCGTGTCCTTGCCATTTTGCAGGACAAAGATTTAGGCCCCATTCACAGGGAAATATTTTTTTTTTAATCCAAACAACTCCTCACTCCCTTTATAGTGAATTACATACATCATTAAACTACAAAGTACATGCAGCTAGCTCTAAATTTCAGACTCCAACATGTAAATAAATATAAATTATTCTGTATTACAAATATTTAATGCACTGTTAAGATCTAGATTCAATACTTTTATGATTGGCGTAGTGCACTACTTAGGGAACGTAGAGTGATTTGGGATTAACACGCTACAGATTTGCCTTGTGACATTTCCATGCCATTTTATGTTTATTACTTTGTTGTTTAATGCTGAGCAGTCACACATATTGCTGCCTGTGTAACTAACTGCCCTTCAGGGATCATAATGTTATTCTCCAGTCCTACTCCTAAACCCGTTATAGATGTGAATAATTTCTTTTTCCAGTTGGACCCTTCAAAATATTTATAGCACTGCAGGTTTATTGGCTAGATAGTTATTTTAGCAAACTAGCTAGCATGAATTATTACTAGCTAGTTTTCTAAGGTAGCAAGCTAATCAATAAATCTCTACTTCCTTGAGATAAATGAGTAGTTTTCCATTACAGCTGCATAACTGTCAACATAGACGTAATCAGTTTAGACTTATGACTATAACTTCAGAGATCAGACACAAGTTTAACCCTGTGTAAATGAGTCAAAATGCTGTATGAAGTGTGAAAGCAGAAGGTCAAGGAGACAGAAACACTGGAGGTGGCCAGAGAGAACCTTAAAGTCATTAGAATAAAGAACAGTAGAGAAATTTGGGTGAAGCGCTTAGAGGGCAATTTTCATTGCCGCTAATGAGGTGTTGGCTGATAGCAGGAAGGAAGGAGCATACAGGGAATTATGGGCGTGTGGTTAAGGCTAATTGAAAAATGAACAGCTGTGTGCTCAGCTATTAGGGTAAAGAGACAAGATACACTAATCTTCTAAAACTTTCTTTTGAAACTAAGGGAATTAACACTAAGGTACTTAGTCCTCCTGCAGCAGCAGGAACAGTCTACAGTCTACTTCTGGTAAATGCTGTATGCTACATTTTTTGGGGAAACATTGGTTTACTCGTTCTTCCACAGATCCAGCCTCTGAAACTCTACAACTCAGAAACTCAGGTGAGGGAAAACTCCAATCTGGAGGAACAAGGTGGCCTTACACTTGAGTGAAGGAGCACCTTGCAAAACTCCAACCCGGAGGAACAGGACAGCCCTGCCTTTAAAAGGAACCTCTATGATTGTGGAGAAACACTGTTCTCTTCGATTTGTTTATGTTCAGAAACTCTGCGTCTTTGAAAGTGGAACGGTGTGTTTGAGTAAACAAAGCGACTGCTGTTTGTACGCGGCTGAAATGTATTTTGTCTGTAAGTTTTAATTCACTGAATTACCACAGAAACTCATTTGTAAACTCAAGTCATTTGTAACTGCAGAGCAGCAAATGGTGAGGACAACGCTTCTGAATTTTATAAAGTGTTTTTTGATTAAAATCATGAACGTCATCTCCAAAGGTAGTAAGTGACCTGAGTTTACTCAGTTGATAGAGCACTTGTTCCCAATGTTCCTTGTGACACACCGCTGGGAGAATCTACTGGCATTAAGCCCCGAGAACATTGTAGACAACATGTTCCTGTCATTGGACAATTAGTCCTGGACCACGAGGACCACTCCAGCTCACCCCAAAGGTACAGGACCGAGACTTGCTGTGGGGTTTTGAAAACCAAACACTAAATTAAATATCACACTCTGAATTTGAATAAGTTATAATTTGGCAAATTGTCAACACGTCCAGGTGTCAACCACTGGTATTTTGTGCTACACTAGCATTAGTTTTTCAGATAAGAGGTTTTTTATGTGATGTATAATTGCAATTCAAAATTCAGACATTCTCCCACTCTTTCCTCATTTAATGGTTTTAGACGATTTAAAGATGGTGATGTCAGTGACTGTGAATTTTGCAGTTTAATACTTCAATTCAAGGCTTTTTTAATATAAAATGACATTTTTTTTCATACTGAGAATCAGATTATAACATAAAACAATGAGTGGGAGAAATGTCTGAATTACGAATGTTTTAAAATGATATTATATTAATATTTTCATCTGTGTTTACAGATGATGGACATTAGCATATAAAATCACATCTAGAACAGTTGTAGAAGAAGTGTGTTTGTTTTGGCCCGGAGGTGGAACAATGCTCATTGTATGACTCACTAACACTGAATGATATCAGCCCCTGTACTCAAATAAAAGAAGAAACGTCAGGCCCTGAACTTCACTTGACACTAACACTGAATGATATTATAGCCCCAGTACTGAAATAAAAGAAGAAAGCCCCCCACTCCCCCAAATCTCCCACAATCTATCCACAAACGCCCAAAGTGTGGAGTGTCAGGTCTTCATTCTGAAGTTTTTAAAGGAACACTGACTTGTTGTTGTTGTTGTTATTGTTGTTGTTGATGGGGGCACACTGCGAGCTCTGGCTGGTGGGGGATTTCATGGTAATTCAACCAAACAGCCGAAAGCACAATGCATCACCAGCGCGTCCCAGGGAGCATCGCCTTGACCACAGTTCTGAGAAAGTCTCAGTGGGTGACCATCCAAAATAATTCACAGGAGGAGGACGACGAGCAGTGACTCAGCTCTGGGTCCTGACGAGTAGAACTCATACATTCATACTTGCTGAGAGAGAGAGAGAGAGAGAGAGAGAGAGAGAGAGAGAGAGAGAGAGAGTGTGATGGGGTCAGGACCACAACTTTTCTAAAACGATTTACAAGCTGCATTACTTGTCAACTCCATTATCTCCACCCCCGTCTGTCTCTCTATCCGTTCATCTGGCTGTCTTACAGAACATGTAAAATAATGTCCCACATGTCATTCACCAATCAGCCATGACATTACAACCACCTCCTTGTTTCTACACTCACTCCCCACTATCTCAGCTCCACTCACCACACAGCAGCACTTCATAGGTCTACAATTACAGACTGTAGTCCATCTGTTGCTATGCATACTTTATTAGCCCCCTTTTCACCCTGTTCTTCAATGGTCAGGACCCCCACAGAACCACCAAAGGGCAGGTATGATGTGAGCGGTGGACTATTCTCAGCGCTGCGGTGACACTGATGTGGTGGTGGTGGTGCGTTAGTGTGTGTTGTGCTGGTATGAGTGGATCAGACACAGCAGTGAGTTTTGAGTTAATATTGGTTTAGACTATTAGTATTTATGGGTAAGGTTAGGATCCACTATAAACACATATATAATTCAATCGTGGGCTATTTTATGCAAATCCATTATCACTGTTTCACAAATTCAAGGGTACGGTTTAAAAACTGAGCACAGTAAGTACTGATTTTCCTCTTCACATTTTTTCTCTCCTTAGTGACCCCTACAGGGCTCCGTACACTTTGATTCATGTCTTTGTTCAACTCAATTGTCTATATTCTTTTTCTTTCTGATCTAATGCATCCATCCACTTCATGTCTCTCTCTCTCGCTCGTTCTCTCTCTCTTAGAATGAAGGATCTGTCGTTTCCAGTGGTGAGGCAGTTCACTGCTAATGGACTCTCCGTTACTGACGTGCTGCTGTCTGTATTTTCAGTCGTTGCTATGGCAGAAGTGAACTGAGGAAACATATCTACACTCTGAACTTGGTTCATTCGTCATGTCATTTTCACACAGTGTGAAGGGCAGCTGCTGTGTTCAAATGAAGTAACAAATGGAGGTCCATGTTTTGTGTGAGGGGAAAATGTTTGTACAAATGTTGACAGTAAAATTACAAAGTTAATTTATCAAATAAAGAGCTCCCTCTACAACCGCCTTCTGTCTGCATCCAACAGGAGGAACCACACTGAGAGGGATCTCATTTCACACTTGGACATAATTTCCATCCAAACCAGACAGTGACAACAGCTGCTGACACTATTACTCTTCACTTATCTTTTCTTCTCTCCCTCTCCTCTGTTCCTCCTCTCTTTCTTGCTGGGTAATGTGTTTATTTCTAACAGAAAAAAGAACCAGGCAGTTAGCCTTCTCCTCAGTTAGCAGTAGTATCAGAGGAGCCATGTTCCTGCCTTCACTCTCCAGACTGGCAGCATCAGGAGGTTCACGACTGGGGTGATGCAGCTAAACACTTATAATGGTGCTTTTCCACTGCATGGAACCTACACGACTCAGCTCAGTGCTTTTCCACTGGCCAAATCTAGGCCCTAGGCCCTGGAACCAGGTTCTTTTTAGTCCCTGCTCGGTTACAGTTCCAACCGTGAGGTGGAGTAGGTACTGAGTGATGATGTAAACACTGCAGAGCACTGATTGGCCACAGAGACCTGTCAATCACCACCAAATACAGAGCTCCAGCACCAACTCACCAAAATCTCTGAAGTTAGAGTAGCTTTCATGCTTGTTTTTATCCGTCTCACGAGAGCAGCTCGTAACATTCCCCCGAGGTTCAAATGCAATCAAAAACACTTTTTATAAAATTCAGAAGATGTTTCCTCACCTTTTGCTGTTCTCCAGTCGATTTGAACTCAGAACCAGTCTAATGTGTTTACAAAGCCCCGGGGTCAGTAAATTAGAAAAAAAAAATAATAAAATAAAACTCTCAGTCCGGTATGCTAGTTTCTCTCTCTCTCTCTCTCTCTCTCTCTCTCTCTCTCTCTCTGCTCATGGCAGCGTCATCTGTCATTTTTAGACAACGGAGAGAACTCCAAACATTGAAAAGCATGAACAGAGATGAGGATGTTGCTCTAGTCCTGCTCCATAGGTGGGTAATATTTTGATTTATTTTTGCTGTTTCAATGTCTCCAAATTTGGGATTAGCATTAGCCACAGTGCTACAGAACTAAGCAGCTTGAGTTACAAATGAGTTTCTGTGGCAATTCAGACATTGAATAAAAACTTAAAGACAATGAAACCTCAGCCACGTACAAACAGTCGCTTTGTTTCCTCAAACACACCGTTCCACCTTAACCATCCCAGAGAGAATCACATTTCCCCACAATCTCAGATGTCCCATTTAAGGCAGGCTGAATAGGTTTAGCTTAACGTGCAGGCTTAAAATATCTCCTTTGTTCTGTGCTAACGTCTGTCTCCTTCTCTCTCTGTCTGTCTGTCTCTCTCTCTCTCTCTGCACTGACTCTCCTTCCATCATTTTAAAGTAAAGACAGCCACAGGTGAAGCAGCAGGCCGTAAAACACTGTTGAACATTAGGAGCCTTTTAGCTGGAGATGGAGAGAGATTCTCCCTCAGAAAACAGCAGGTACAGGGGCACTGAACCCTGCTGAGAAACAGATCAAACCACAGGGAGCACTGCTTTACTCTGTTCACACTGTAAGATCCTGCTCCAGCTCTGAATCCCACACTCTCCAGTTGAAGTGATTGCGTCTGATGAACCCCAGCTGTGGATCAACACGTACAGTAAGAGCAGACGGTACTCCTTTAAAGGAGCAGTCAGTCATTTTCACACCTACAAACACAGAACACTAGCTTCATGACTGTAATTATTTATTAATACAATTATGTAATTTATTATTTAATATCATTTTTCTCTATAATTTTGCTGTTTCCTACCATCATCGAGAAGTTACACAGTGCAGAACCCGGAGTGACATCAACAGAGGCTCTATTCTTCCTAGTACAAGTCAGTGGAGCATCCCAATGATGTTACATTTGGTTTTAATTATTATTATTAAAACACATTTGTGTATAAATATGAATGAAATAGATCAATGAAAACCATCGTTTGAACACAGCAGCGGTCCTCCACATTATGTGAAAATGTCATAATGAATGGACCAATAGAAATGTTCCAAAGTTACATGGAATAAAGACTTCCACTGAAAACGTAGTGTTTTTGGAGATACGTGTTTTTCATTGGACAGTGATGATATATATAACATGGTTAAGTGATTATTTTTCTGTGGCATATCTTTATGAGTAGCTAATATTTATAGAAACTGAAAAATGAGTGGACAGTGGTTGTAATTCGTATCTTCAACAATAACAACGCAGTAGAGCACGTCAGAGCCCCTCGAACAATCCCAGCTGAGTCAGAACCAGATAAAACAGAGTGTGATGAACACAGCCCATAAACAAATCTCCAAATCTCGCTGTCAAGAGGCCGTTACAAGCAGCACTACTACCAGACGTCTTGTTCACCGCTTGGAGACTCACCAGCACATCCGGCACATTAGAAATCCACAGGGAAAGCTGTGTGCGTCCTTCTCGGCATCTGCCTTGGAGTAAACACTCGGTTCCCCTGACTGATGATGCAAACAGAAGATGAAACATTGTGCCTCATTCAATTTCACACAGAAATGTTTCACTCCGTGAATTTTCATATGCCCCTCAAACCAGTTCCAGCATCTCAGACCACTCAGACGGCATTAGGCCTCAGGAGTGTTAGTGAGGTCAGGCGCTGGTGTCGGGGGGGGATTAGTTCTGGATCAGAGGCACCATTCCTATTCATCCCAAAGGTATTGAATGAAGCTGTATCACAGCCCCTCTGTTCCACCGCCCAGTGTGTTGAGCAGGGACAGCTCAGACTTGTAGGGGAGTTTGGGTTTAAAGCGGTGTTCTCTATACAATGATCAGCCATAACATAAAAACACTCTCAGCTTCACTGACCAGACAGGAGCAGTCTATAGTTCTACAGCTACAGGTTGTACTTCACATGGTGCTCTGCGTACGTTATTAGCTCCTTTCACTCTGTTCTTCAATGATCAGGAGCCGTACAGGACCACCTCAGAGCAGGTATGATTGGGGTGGTAGATCATTCTCACTGTGTCTGGTTTGAACGTGTTTTGACTTCAGTGAATACGACACTGAACATAAAGAAGTCAAATGTAAACACTGAAAAAAAATCTGACCAATGTCAACCACACCACCCCCCTGAATATGACGAATATGAACAGTGCACGGCTCAAAAATAGACATTAGGAACAAATATCCCAGCTTTAACACTAAAGTGTATTTACAGACCAATCTTCATCAGTGAACTCTTTGGAAAAATTAAAAACAAAATAATTGTTCACTGATTGCCATTGAGGGCGGCACGATGGTGCAGCAGGTAGTGTCACAGTCACACAGCTCCAGGAACCTGGAGGTTGTGGGTTCGATTCCGGCTCCGGGTGACTGTCTGTGAGGAGTTGGTGTGTTCTCCCCGTGTCCGCGTGGGTCTCTGGGTGCTCCGGTTTCCTCCCACAGTCCAAAAACACACGTTGGTAGGTGGATTGGCAACTCAAAAGTGTCCGTGTGTGTGAGTGAATGTGTGTGTGTGTCTGTGTTGCCCTGTGAAGGACTGGCGCCCCCTCCAGGGTGTATTCCCCGCCTTGCACCCAATGATTCCGGGTAGGCTCTGGACCCACCGCTACCCTTAATTGGATAAGCGGTTACAGATAATGAATGAATGAATGATTGTCATTGAGGTAAACTGTGGTGGTGGTGTGTTGACACAAGTGGATAACAGAGACGGGAGTCTCTATCTGGACCTTTACTTCACTCTTTCTTGTGCGATAACTACTCCGAATCTTCTGTCTACTCCAAACACTGAGGAGTGGACAGAGTGTTTCTGAAGGACTCTCAGAGGGAACAGGGGTCAGGGTCTTCAGACAGACCTCACACACACTGCTGAAGTGTCAAAGTGGTCAGAGGGGTGTTGTTTTGCCCTTTCAGCCATCACAGTCATCTGTCCAGAACAGATGAGGACTGATAGCTGCAGTGCTTCACTCAGATCTGTCTAAAAGGACGTTATCTTCTTCTTTTTTGTCTTTTAAAAACTATTTTTTACCAGTTTATTTACCTTAACCATACAAATAGGATAAATATGACACCCCAGCAGTAAAAGTAAAATTGTCTACTAATTGAAGAGAGTATTAAACTCCACATTACCATTACCTGTGGCCTTTGCTGTGTGCATTAAGTAACATCTACCTGCAACTCCACATTTCTTAAGAAATACTGTCAACATGCTCTGGGTCGAGGCAAGAATTAAGCTCAGAAACAGCTTTGACCCAGAAAACATTTCTACATAGAGAAATTTGTCGACTCTAAATTAGAGTCCTTACAGTGCTATGGAAGCCAAAGTTTTCAGAAGAAATTTGTATTACATTTTACCATCTCATGCAAAAAGAACGCATTCTAGCCAGAATTGAAAAACAAGGGGACCCATCCTTCTCTGATCAAACAACAATTAAAACAAATTTAAATTAAAAATTGCAGCAGCTCTCCAGCCCGTTCTACATTATATATTTATTTATTAACTTATAATCAGTGACTAATCCAGAAAATAAATAAATAAAATAATTGACAGATTAATCGACTACCAAAATATTTTCTAGTTGCAGCCCTCCTGTACAGTGCGGGCGATTGTAACCAGATATCACAGTTGAAATTACAAATTTAGCCACTTCATTTACTATCAACAGCCATCAGTGAAGGTATAGGTTTCTGAGTGTTTACATTTAATAAAGATAATGGTACGTAGTGGTATATCTGTTTTAATGAGAGACTATTTTGCCGTAGAACACCTGCACGGATATTTATATATAAACAAAGCATACACAAAATGAAGGTAAATCCAGGTTTCAGATATCAGGCACTGTATTTATGACCATGACGCAGGACAACTTGCAGCAAAGGAGATTTTAGAGACATTAACCCAGGGATATTTGGTACTCGGGGCAAATGACCATATATATAAGGATTTAATTTTATCTTTAACCTCACATTGCTTTTTTTTAACAGCACTGCTGTGTCTGATCCACTCGTACCAGCACAACACACACTAACACACCACCACCACAGCAGTGTCACTGCAGCTCTGAGAATGATCCACCACCACATCACACCTGCTCTGTGGGGGTCCATTGGGAAAAAAATAATGTATATGAAGCAACAAATGGACTAATCCCTGTAATTACAAAAATACAAAGTGCTCCATTGTGATCAGTGGAGCTGAGAGAATGGACAGAGAGTGTAGGAACAAGGCTGATCTGTGTATTCTAATTCACAACAGACAACCAAGGTATTCTGCTTACTGACACTTTGTAAATAATCCTTGGGATGATAATTTTCTCCCATGGCTCTGTTTGTAAATCAAGTGACCCATGTCAGGTCCCAACCCCTAGTTTGGGAACCTCTTGATTACACTCTTCAGAGGTCTGGTTCCCATCACCACAACTGTTTCCCTCAACACCAACATTTATATATATATATTTGAAAGTCTTTGTTTAGATTAAAGTTTATTTAAGTTTTGAAAAATCAGTGGAACTTCCTTTTAAGGTACCAAAAGCAGGGAGGCAGGAAAAACAAAGCAAGAGTGTAATCGGACCAAAGCCTGACAAATGTTTGAGAAGCGACGTCCAAACGTGACTAAACCTGATGTGGACAGATGTACAGACCTTTGGGTCTTTACACATATTTCAAGCTCTGAGAAACTGACAGCTAATAACACTGATGACATGTCATATTTCATACACATTTCCTATGAAATCTTGCAATCCATGCCACTGAATTCCTGTCTCTCTGGCACACACTCAGGGTTTAAAGTCAAGCTGGAAAACATGTGCCTTCTGGGACTCTTTTCCTTTTTACAGATGCAGAGCAGCGCAGTTATGTTCCAGGAAAAGGCCTCATGTCGAGCATGTCGTCAAATCTCATGAATTTGCCTGATTGGATCTGAGCAGCTATTTTCCTTCCCTGCTTTTTGTTGTATGGTGGGAACAGTTGTGTTTAACTCCAGAAAAATGCAGGAATTTTCCTCATTGCTCCTTTAAGTTCATGCCCATTAGCAAGCCTGGTTGTGACTCTGTAAACAAAGAGGGCTCTCCGGTTATGGCAGCAGTCTTTCAGCATCTCCCTGATGATGTCCACAGAGAACAAGGGAGTAAGAGACAGTGGAAAAGCGTGAGAAAGACAAATAAAAGCACAGGACGTCTTATTCCTTTTTCCCTAAACGGGGAATTTTGCCAAGACATTTGGTGTCTAACCTGTCTAAGCTAGTTATGTGCTGCAGCTACGAGGCTAACAAACCTAAAGTAATGGACGGTTATGTTTAGCTGTAGCCCTGTGCCTCACACTCTGTTCCATTATTCTGTGATGTCAATAGACTTTTTTGCTTGTTTGTTTGTTTCTGACACTACTAGGGTGACCAGATCTGAGATGGTGAAAAAGAGGACTCGTCTTGGGGGGGAATTATGTATGTTTAGCTGAACCTGTGTGTGCTCTTAGGTCCTTTACACCTTTATTTGCTACACAAAACATGGGAATTTCTTTTTCAATTCATCTGAGAACTTACATTTACGTTTTGGCATAGCTGCTCGAAATGAGGGTAGGTACATGAGCTTTGTCTGACGTAAACAAGGACTACTGACGTGCAGACTGACCAATTAAATGTTTACAGAGAAGGTTATCGACCAATAACGGTAGCTCTACAGTCAGACCGTCCAATCAGAAGATTTAAGGCTACTTCACCACGCCCCCTTCTCACTCAAGCGAACCAATTGGAGTAGGGGAGGGCGGGACTAGTTTGTGAATGAAACACTTCTCGAAGTTCTATGTAAACTCTAGAAAAACAAAATCCCGGATGTTTGTGAAACTCCGCCCGGACATATTTTTTTAAGTCTAAAAAAGAGGACATGTCCGGGTAAAAGAGGACGTCTGGTCACCCTAGACACTACCACTGTTATTGATGAAAATGAACAAAACCAGGCTAGCATAGCTCCAACAGGCTATGAAATAGTAGCCACCATGTTATTTATGTGTTTGAGCACAAAATCAAGTCTTTTTGTGAATAATAACAAGTGAACACAGTTTAGATAAGCGCGAAATGATTTAGCCATGCTAATCTGTAGCTAGCTGATTAGCTTCCATACAACATTAGAATCTTATAAATCAACAAGCAGTAAAAAGTATAGCAGTAAACATCAGAACCTCAATATTTTTGTGGCTGTTTGACTACATGTTTTGGTAAGGATGATATATTGAAAGAACTGCTATAAGGTGTCTACTGCATGATTGCAGGACACAGTTACACCCTCAGATTGTGCTGTGTTTGGCTTGTTTTGCAGTTTTATGTCAAAACAACTCTGGCTTAAAATATTTTTACAGGCTTACCTACAAATTCCTAAACTCCCAGCAGCTGCAGGCAGCCAGAGCAACCCCGAGAAACCACAAGAAACACAGCCTAACAGCGGACAGACGAAGAAGCTTTGGCTAATTGCTGCTATTTTTTCTCCATAACTCTGAGAATCTTCCTTGGATTCATGAGCTTGCTGTTAATTTTGGTTGTTTTCTCAGAACCAAGCTACAGCTCAGATCTGGATCACATCTGGTTTGTGCAGATTTTAGAAATGTTTCTTCTCAAGTTTGGACTTGTTTTCCATTTTCTCCTTCCATCAGTGAATATGCTACATGCCCAAGTGCATATAGTACTTTCCAAAATATTTTCAATTTGTAATAATTACATTTTCATTCTAATACTTATTATTATTTTTTTTTATTAGGATATGTATAAGGAGGGGCGGCACGGTGGCGCAGCAGGTAGTGTCGCAGTCACTCAGCTCCAGGGACCTGTGTGAGGAGTGACTGTTTGTGAGGAGTTGGTGTGTTCTCCGTGTCCGCGTGGGTTTCCTCCGGGTGCTCCGATTTCCTCCCACAGTCCAAAAACACACGTTGGTAGGTGGATTGGTGACTCAAAAGTGTCCGTAGGTGTGTGTTGCCCTGTGAAGGACTGGTGCCCCCTCCAGGGTGTATTCCTGCCTTGCGCCCAATGATTCCAGGTAGGCTCTGGACCCACCGCGACCCTGAATTGGATAAGCGCTTACAGATAATGAATGAATGAATGTATAAGGAGTATATATGAGTCTTTAAAGAGTAAAAAAACAATTGTTGTCATTTTACTCATCATAAATGCCTAAAAACAATGTAGTAATACACTATGCTCCTGAACACTAACATCAGAATCACCATCTTTAAATCGTCTAAACTAAAACTCAATTCACAAGGCGGCACGGTGGCGCAGCAGGTAGTGTCGCAGTCACACAGCTCCAGGGACCTGGAGGTTGTGGGTTCGATTCCCGCTCCGGGTGTCTGTCTGTCCGCGTGGATTTCCTCCGGGTGCTCCGGTTTCCTCCCACAGTCCAAAAACACACGTTGGTAGGTGGATTTGTGACTCAAAAGTGTCCCTAGGGGTGTGTGTGTTGCCCTGTGAAGGACTGGTGCCCTCTCCAGGGTGTATTCCCGCCTTGCGCCCAGTGATTCTGGGTAGACTCCAGACCCACTGTGACCCTGAACTGTATAAGCGGTTACAGATAATGAATGAAAAATCGATTCACATGATTTTGCCGTCTTTTTTCCTTATGGAGTTCATAACAAATGCAGAAACCAAAACGTTTTTCTCACTCGCCGTTTTCAAACAACTTAATTTTTAGGTTATGTTTTGTTGAATAAAATGATAATTGTAATTTTTAATACTATGCAACAAATCCCCAAGTGGAATATCTGAAATTTTGAATAGCAACACGCCTAACAGCATGTGTTAAAAGTGCTGATAGTGTCTGGATGCATTGAGAAAGTGTGCTGCACGTACCAACGTTACTTAGTCCTAATTTTCCTGGCTTTATCTTCTACACGAGTTCTGTTATGGAAATTTTAAAAGCAGTCATTACCTGTAACCACTATACCTACTAAGGTGTATGTATGTGTGCGTGTGTTTGTTTTACCTTGTGTTGTGAAAGTTAACCTGTTCTCAGAGCCTCCTCATTTAAATTCCATTAGCTGAAATGGAGAAAGAAAGAGAAAGTGCAGAAACACTTATAATAATGAATAATGCTTTGTTTTGTGAGTTGTATTCAATTTGTGCTTCATGAATAACTATGGCTCTAATAACAGATATGAATTGATGCATGATCGTATTTTACTCTCTGTTTTCAAAAATATAAAAATAAAAACAATCACTATAAAAATGAAAGTGTTAATGTGGGTGTGAGTGTGTATTCAGCCATGCTCCAACTTTAATTAGACTAGAGACTGTTGGAGACATTAAGAGGCACATTGTTACATTTTCGAATTTACATACTTTCACTTAAAAGGACATATTAAAAAGAAATCATTTGTTCAGTGCATGTTCGCATTAATGTGTGAATCTGGAGCCCACCAACCCACACACTGTGAAACAAGACCCCCCCCAGTCAGTTTTCTGTGTGCTGCCTAAGTCAGATAACATAGGATAAAACTAAACGGTCCGATTCTGCTCCGCTTCTGATGTCAAGTGGCGACAATTGCCCCACCCCCTCGTCTGAGCCTGTCCAACTGTCCAATCACAGCTCTGGACCCACATTTACGCGAGAGTGCAAAGACGAGGTCAAATGCAGCAGAACAGACACAACAAGCTTGGAGAAATAAGAGCGAGAGTGTAAAAACGGCGAAGTGTACCAGCGAAAACATCTAAGAACCAGAGCTTCTGCTCCTCACTGCTGCTGCTCATTATGATTTAAAGGAGCAGGTGCAAAACCGACTGCTCTGAACAGTTTAAACGGAGGGGCTGCTGTGCTGTTTGATCCTTGTGGTGTGTTGTTATTTTTAGTAAAATCTGAAGTAAGTGTAAGATCTGTTAAGTCCAAGTTGAGTCATAAGAGAGTACAGAGAGTCATGACTGAGTACAGTCAAGAGTCATATAATCTTAAGTGTTGTCCCAAGACATGCAGTGGTCTAATCATTGTTCCCATCATAGGGAGGCCCCCAGTTTGATCCTGTGATGCCTTACGAGCCTTACGAGGCCAGGAGTCCAAGGGGACCCAATAGTCCCTGGGCTCTCTGTGTGGGTGACATGGCCCTCCTCTCTCCTCATCACAAGCACACAAGTTTGGTGGTGCAGGTTTGTTGTGTTAGTGGAAGATCTAAAACTGGGATGAGTCATGAATCACTTCACTAGGGAATCGAGTCTCAAATTAGCGACTCAAGTTGCACTTGACAAACTAGTTTACTGAGTCATGCCTCAACTCAGTCATTCATGCTGCCTGTAGAAGTAGAGAGTAAAGAACATTACGGACCCTCCCCATCCGCCCCTGGCCCACTCTGACTGACCACAGTGCAGCGCTGCTCCTGTCTGGAGATGAGTCTCATTTTCAGGAGAAATGAACAGAAATCTCATATCACACATAGTGTGTGGGAGAGCACTCATATTTTTCATCTCCCCAGTGGCCGTATGTTCTCTTCTGCCCGGGTCATTTTTTAAAGACTTTAAATCCTCTCCCTCTGTGTCTGGACTCACATTTTTTACAGCTTGGAGGAGACAGCAGAGACACTCAGATCTAATCCACAGCCATTATTACTTTCTTTAAATTGACCTATCCATGTTCTGTCCAAAGAGTAGGGCTCCTGTACAGCAGCTGTTCCTCTGTTAGAAAACATGGTTTAAGTTCAAATAAATGTAGAGTGGGTTGTTCATTAATAATAATGAATAATTTTTTAAAGGTGCACTGTTTTAAACTATCAATATCATCAATAGTATTAGCTGCATATTAGAAGACTGGACGTCATGAAAAGGGATGAGGATGTCGCTCTATTCCAGCTCCATATCACTTAATGTGGAACTGACTCTTATTTCAGGAAAGCACTAACTGCATGAAAGTAAACACAGACCCAAAGTGCTACAAAACGAAACAACTCAAATCACAAATGAGTTTCTGTGATAATTCCAACAGTGACTAAAACAACAGGAGGGAGTTAGTGTAGCTGTGAACAGTAGTTCTCCAGAATCACCTATGTTTCCTTTAACAATCACAGATTTACTAAAATGGAGCTGCAGGTAGTGTTTCTGTCACAGCTCCAGGGGCCTGGAGGTTGTGGGTTCAAGTCCCGCTCCGGGTGACTGTCTGTGAGGAGTTTGGTGTGTTCTCCCTGTGTCCACATGGGTTTCCTCCGGGTGCTCCAGTTTTCCCCCACGCTCCAAAAACACACGTTGGTAGGTGGATTGGTGACTCAAAAGTGTCCATAGGTGTGAGTGTGTGTGTGAGAACAATGGATTTCTTCAATAGGTTTTGAGTTGAGTTTAGTTGGGGAGTGAGTATAATATTTCAACAGGAATAATAACAGAGAGTAATTGTACTCTTACACACAACAGAGTTATGTCATTAATAATTTTATATAAACAAAGGCAGAGCACGTTTGACCCAGTGAAGTGTTTGTCTAGTAAACGCAGAACTGATGATGATGATGATGAGTGTGTGATAATATCAAAGTTTCTCAGGAACGGTGTGTTACAGAAATGTTTTCTGTTCTTATCTCTCTTTCTGTCTGTCCAGCTGTCAGATCAGACTCTGTCACATGGCTGATGTGAATCTGATTTATCTCGTCTCACACACACACACACACAGACTTATCTGATCTGCTGCTAATCAGTCACACCTCACTGTGAACAACAGAACATGAACTCCAACAGACAGAGAGAAATACAACATAAATGCTCGGGGTGACTGTCTGTGAGGAGTTTGGTGTGTTCTCCCTGTGACTGCGTGGGTTTCCTCCAGGTGACTGTCTGTGAGGAGTGTGGTGTGTTCTCCCTGTGTCTGCGGGGGTTTCCTTCGGGTGACTGTCTGTGAGGAGTGTGGTGTGTTCTCCCTGTGTCTGCGGGGGTTTCCTCCGGGTGACTGTCTGTGAGGAGTGTGGTGTGTTCGCCCTGTGTCTGCGTGGGTTTCCTCCGGGTGACTGTCTGTGAGGAGTGTGGTGTGTTCTCCCTGTGTCTGCGTGGGTTTCCTCCAGGTGCTCCGGTTTCCTCTCACAGTCCAAATACACACGTTGGTAGGTGGACTCAAAAGTGTCCGTAGGTGTGAGAGAATGTGTGAGTGTGTGTCGCACTGTGAAGGACTGGCGCCCCCTCCAGGGTGAGTTCCTGCCTTGCGCCCAGTGATTACGGGTAGGCTCCGGACTCACCGCGACCCTGAACTGAATAAGTGCTTACTGTCTGTCTCTCTGTTTCATTCTTTGCTTCTCTCTCTCTGTCTCACTGTCCCTCTGTCTCTCTCTTTCTACCTTGCTTGCTCTGTGCTTCTCTCTGTCTGTATATCACACCCTCTCTCCCCCTCTGAGTTATAACCCTGTTATTAAGGTGTGTGTGATTGATGAAGGGTTTTGATTAGTGAGCATTAATTAAAGGTTGCCAAACCCAATCAGCATCAAACGCACACTGCACTCACACCGGACACACACCGGACACGCAGTGGACACACGGTCTCGGCTGATGGATGATTATTCAGATGTTAATGCTCAATTGTGATGATTAATGACAGCGGTGGTGAAAGGAGAGATTTATTTCCAGCCAAGGGGTTTCTGACATTATTTATTTAGAGTTTGAAGGATTTCATTTCAAACCTCATTACAGATTCTTTCAGGTTTTTTATTTTGTGATTATCCACTCGAAAGAGGAAGCACTGGTTCCTGGCTCAATCTATGAATTTTCCAACTGAACATATTACACATCAAATACAAAGGATTTGGGGTTACATGCATTTTGTGACCCTCTAACTCACTTAATATGAAATCACTGTTGTGTTTATTGTTGCTGTCCAAAGGGGGGAAAACATGTATCACCAAAACAGTAACTTACAGTAACTTAACAGTAACAGGAGTAGGAAAACCCTTCTTAAATTTCGATGGAAGCCAATGTAAAAGTAAAAATGTAAAAATCGTTTTTATTGGTCCGTTCATCGTCAAATTTTCACAGTGTGAAGGATAGCTACTTTGTTCAAATGATGCTGTAAACTAAACATCAACAAAAATGGAAATAAATTGAGTGTTTTTCCATTGGACAGCAACAATATGTCAGTACACTGGTCAGTAACTGGACATATTACACTTTAGTTAGAGCTACAACAGAGCAGATTCACAGATAACACAAGCACCGTGGGGTCACAGTGATTCTGGGGCAGCAGAAACAGCACAGGAGAATGTGAGGAGACCAATCTACAGTAGATCAGTCCATACAGGCCCCACAGTCTAGAGAGAACCTGCAGGAGAGAAACATCTACAGCTAATCAGACACAAGTTCCTGGTTTAGGAACCGTCTGTTGCTGACTCTTTCAATAACGTCCAACAGTTTCCAAAATGCAATCGATGCAGTTTGATCCACTCAAACCCTACTGTGTTAGAGAGTTAGAGTGTGTGTGCAGCAGCACCCCAACACTTTAGTTCCACTGTGAGTTAGTGATGTGTCGGTCGCGAACGAACCGGTTCAAAGAGCTGGCTCTTGTAAGTGAACGATGAGAGCCGGTTCCCGTCTAAGACCGAGCCATTTTTTTCTAAGGCTTGTCATTCAACCAATCAGAGAACAACAAGCAAGCTCCAGCCCTCCAACCCTCCAAGCTGAGACACTTGGTTTTCCCGAATGCCAATCTGCCTTCCAAAAAATAGTTGAAGAAAATGTTAAATCAGTTAAATGTTTGTTGACAGTTGTGGTTGTTTTAATCACTACCGTTGAATGCTGCTGTTTTGCACTTTGCAGAGTATTTGTTTATTTTATTACCCAGAAATGGATGATTATTTAATCTAATAAAGTATTTTGTAATACCTACCTTTTGAGTTCCATTGGCTATATTTCAGAGTTTACAAGTGATTTTTTATTAAGGTGTTTAAATATAAATCCAGTTATTTATACAATTGAATGTGTGAGTGCAATCAGTGAGTTATTACAAGACAGCCATAAAAACAATTGGCCATTGCAACACTATTTATTATTTTTAATATTGAACAATAATATTTTGTCCAGATAGTCATGTAAAATGTACAGCCGAGCTTCATGAAGAGCCGAGCCAAAAGAGCCGGCTCTTCGGCTCCTAAATGGCTCTTTGTTTTACCACTTATTTCCACTGGTACAGAACAGTATTACCTACATTTTACATGACCCAAAAAGAGCCGAAATTCCCATCACTAATGTGACTTCTGTCTCTCGCTGCTGGCAAAATGGGTGGAGACAGTGGGTTTAGTGAGGAATGATGATTGGTCAGTGGGTCAGAACAGGAGGTTCATCAAACAACACTTTTATCTCCTACCACTCCAGTGGACAGCATGTGTATAATTTAGTAGGACCAATGCCAGGAGGGATTTACCTCCTTCCATTCCCCTGGGAAGGCTTTTCTTTGGATACGTGTGTCTCAGTGTTGTCACACTGTCAGTCCGGGAAGTGAGAGATAGTGACAGACTCTGAGAGATAAGTTTAAGCTGGTTGTGACCGGAAGAGGTCAGAAGAGCTTTAACACTTCTTTATCACTCCACCATCACTCTTTCATCACTCCTCCATCAGGCAGGTGGCAGAGTGCAGACTCAAAGAGCCAAGGAGCTGCTCAGTAACCCGTCAGTCTGCAAGTTTCCCTTATCAGAACCACAGCTGTCATTCCTGCAGAACGCCACCGTCTGCTCTGGGATACTCATCAGTTTAACTCACGGTCATGAGAGAGAGAGAGAGAGAGAGAGAGAGAGAGAGAGAGAAACAAAGCGAGAGAGGATGACACAGAAAGAGAGAGAAAGTGTAGAGGGCAAAGAGTGAGAGAGAAAAAAGTATGAGAAAAGAAAGATAAAGAAAGATAGTGAAAGAGAGAGAAAGGCCGGGTAGTGAGAGATAGGGAGTGAGAAAGAGAGAGTTAGAGAGGAGGAGAAGGAGAGAGAGCGAGAGAGAGAGAGAGAGAGTGATGGAAAGAGTTAGGGAGGTGGAGGTCGTGTGTTAGTGTGTGTTGCTCTGGTGAGAGCGGATCAGACACAGCAGTGCTGCTGGAGTTTTTAAACCCTGTGTCCACTGTTCACTCTGTTAGACACTCCTACCTTGTTGGTCCACCTTGTAGATGTAAAGTCAGAGAACCTAATTTGAATTGGTTTGGCACGTTCCCACCCACATAAAACGGTTCCTGAACTAAAAAATCTGTTCCCATCTGGAACCAAATAAGAATTTGTCCTTCTGCTCAAGCAGTGAGGTGTCCGTGGGCAAGTCGAGATAACGAAGCTCCAGAAAGAGCTCAGCGCCTCAAGTGACAGCCTGGTATATAACTATAAATAGTAGAAAATAAAAACAGAAAAATGTTCTGTTTGTTTTTGGGGGCTGTGTTCAGTGAGATACAATGTGTGTTGGTTACTGTTCTGTGCTGTTTACAAGCTCCGCAGCACTGTTCCGAACTCTGCAACATTTACACACATCTCGGTCTGATCAGAGCCCACTGTAAACAGTGAATAAACGCTGACTCTGTCCCGACTCTATCCGTTTATCTCTGGCTCTGTTGCTGAATTCAGCCAGCAGCGCTGTAATTGTAGAACTACAAAGTGCTCCTGTGGTCAGTGGAGCTGAGGGAATGGAGAGTGTAGAAACAAGGAGGTCATTTCAATGTTTGGGCTGATCGGGGTGTAATAGCTCTATAAGAGTCAGGAAAGAAGCAGTGATAGAGTCAACTAAATGACTATCTCTCTCTCTCTGTCTCTCTCTCTCCCTTTGTCTGTCTCTCTCTCTCTGAACAATCTCTAAGAATTGAATCTCATTTTCGATGTGACATTTTAGCCTCAGGAAAATTACTTTATTATTGCCCCGCCTCCGCCCATCTCTCTGTCTTTCTCTCTCTCTTCCCCCCTCTCTCTCTCTCTTTCTCTCTCTCTCTTTCACAACACAGTTCAGTTGAGTTAAGTAATGGATTAATGGGCTGAAGGATGTAAATTGCATTACCACCAAAGCAATTACCAAAACAATAAAATGACTGACATGTCTCTCTCTCTCTCTCTCTTTATATATATATATATTATTCTCATCTTGAGTCTTTTTTTATATTCATCTCTTTTTTCCTTCTTTCTGTATTGTCTCTGTTTCTAACTCATTTTTTCTCTATGTATTGTTTAATTCTCACTTTCTTTCACGTACACATCTGTCCCTTCATTTTGGGATAATCCTTCCCTGTTTCTCTCTGTCTCTCTTTATCTCTCTCCATTAGGGGCCATTAAGGACTCATTAAAGTGGTTTGAGAGCTCTTAAATGATCACATTCGTTAACAACTTGACCAATAGGAGAGTACTTGCTAATTAGGGCAGTGATTATAGTTGTGCTTCTCTTTTGTGATCCGCTTCTGTCCCATCCACTTCTGTTCAAGGAAGATAAAGAAATAAATACAATTGAAAAAAGAAAGAATGAAAGTGTCGCAGGTAGTGTCGCAGTCACACAGCTCCAGGGGCCTGGAGGTTGTGGGTTCGATTCCCGCTCCGGGTGACTGTCTGTAAGGAGTTGGTTTGTTCTCCCCGTGTCCGCGTGGGTTTCCTCCGGGTGCTCCGGTTTCCTCCCACAGTCCAAAATCACACGTTGCAGATGGATTGGTGAATCGAAAGTGTCCGTAGGTGTGAGTGTGTAAGTGAATGTGTGTGTGTCTGTGTTGCCCTGTGAGGGACTGGCGTCCCCTCCAGGGTGTATTCCCGCCTTGCGCCCGATGATTCCAGGTAGGCTCTGGACCCCCCGCGATAAGTTTGGATAAATTGGATAAGCGGTTACAGATAATGGATGGATGGATAAAGTGAAACAAAATTAAAGTGAAAATAAAGGCATGAAAGAAAGATTGTGGGGAGAAAGATATACACAGAAGGAATGTTCAGGAATGGAATGTCAGGTGTGTTCCTGCCTCGCGCCCAGTGATTCCGGGTAGGCTCCGAACCCACCGCGACCCTGACCGCGACCCTGACCCTGAGTTACAGATAATGAATGAATGATAGAATTTAAGAAGTATTTCCAGTGAGAAAGCAAAGCAATATAGAAAACAAAAAATAAAGGAAACTAAAAAAAAAGAGAAAAAATGAATATGAATGAAAGAGAGAGAGGGGGGTGTAGGTGACTACTTAAAGTTAATTTCTGCACTTTTCTTTACCTCTCTTTATCTCTCTCATCCTTTTCTCTCGTGTTGTTGACTCTTATTCTGGGATAAAGGAGCGTGCTGTAATTAGAATATGCAAATTCAGCGACTGGGCTTTGATAGTTTTACAGAATATGCAAATGAGCAGCAGTTTAACCACAAAACTGAAAAAGAAAGTTGGAGAAATGCTTTAAATCTGTTGCCAGCTGTGTGTGTGTCTGTGTGTATTTTCTTTTGTGTGTGGGTTGATGGGTTGTTGTTGTTTGTGTTGGACAGGGTTTGGCTCTTCATAGGCTTTGTTCGTTTAGGCCCCTTTAGCTAATGCCTGTTCTCTGTTATTTTACAAATTCCTCATTTTAGACATCAGTTCTATATTTATATCTTCATTTTCATAAAAAAACTATTATGCAGAACACAGGCAATTTGGCATAAACAGTACTGAGACTAAACATCCCCTGTGCTTGTTTTCCCTCTCTCTATCCATCACATTTTATCATGGGGAGGACGGGATTAGGGAAACAAATAGAAAGTGTGTAATGAGCAGAAAGAGAACCACAGAGGAATCATAACCCTTCTATAAAAACAAGGACATGGTGATGTATTAATAAACCCCTACGTTAATAAAAACAGCAGGTACTTTGGCATTGCCTCGCCCTCTTGTCTGAGTCTGTCCAATCACAGCACTGGACTTGTTGTTCCTCCATGTTCAAGGTTAAATGCAGCAAAATAGACGCAACAAGTGCAAAGAAATAAGAGCAGTGAGTATAAACGGAGAAAATGAGGACAGAGAAGAAAGAGAACCAAGCAAAAACAGCTAAAAACCAGAGCTTCTGTTCCTCACCCCTCACTGCTGTGCGCTCAGGGTCTTTGTGAACAGCGAGCAGCTCATTATCATTTAAAGGAACAGGTGCTGAATGCGAGCGATCTGAACAGGGCTGTTTACACAGGGGGAAAACGCTGCTGTGGGGTTTGATCCTTGTGGTGTTTTGACCAAAGCAGGTCACTGACCCTTCATTGTGACTGTGTTTCTCTGTGGAAAAGGAAGAGCATATGTCGCTTTTAAATTGTGATGTGAGTTTATTAGCAAAATAAAGTTTTTAAATTTTCTTTATAGAAGAACACTGCAGTTAAAATCTCAGTCACAACAACAGTCAGTCAAATCACAGGTAGATATTTCCCTAAATTATTGAGCCCTAACAGACACTGCGATGACCAAATGAAAAAGCACTGAACCTTTAAAGCCGGCGCTAAGCTGGGGTTTCCATCTCAGTACAGGCACCACTCTTCATTCTTCAACCGCCGCGTCCTCTCCATTAACTCCTGTCAATCTCGCTCTCTTTCTCTCTCTGACACACACACACACACACACACACACACGGTAATTTCAGCCCACGTTAATGATCTGATTCCGACATGCTCTCTCTGCAGTCTGAGTGGGATACGGCACATCGGAAATGTCACTGATAATGAAAAGACAGACACACATCTCTTTACCTGTCTTCTCTACTTCCTCCTACACACACACACACACACACACACACACACACACACCTGTCCACTCTCACTGTAATCACAACAAACACTTTGCAAGTGCTGCCTTTTTAATTCAGTCAATACAGCAAACTTTTCCTATGAAAACACAAACAAATACATGTTTTTACACACACACACAAACATTTTCTAACCTTGAAGAAATAAGTCAACCATAAAAAACTTAATAACGGCACCAATGGAGAGTTTAAAGCAACCGTCTGGACAAAAATTAACAGCACACCTTCTCCGCCTCCGGGAACAGTCTGTGTTTAGTGTCAGAGTTCTGCTCTTGTAGCAGTTACAAGGCTAATGTACACAGTACACAGAAGAAGGGGTTGTTCTGGGAAGTCGTTTCAACTGTAGGGCAGCAGTGGCAGTACATTCGTCTTTAAACATTGATTGAAATATTTTTGTTGATGACTAAGCAACCTTTGATCTGTAGAAAAGCAGTGTTGGAAAGACGCTGGGGCTGGACTCTACTGGACTGCAGGATGTAGTGTTCATCTACTGCAACGGCCTGAAACAGCATTTACGTTTTTATTACAATTGCTAACAAGCATTTACCAATTACCTAAGACCCTCAGCACAGCAACACAACTACAAGCCTACTAGCCAAGGTCACTTCCTGCTCAATCTCTCTCTAACTCTATCAAAACAGGACAAAGACATCAAAATCAAGTAATGAGTTTAAAACTTTAGAACATTTTTTCATAACTGAGAGGAACACAGTGTTAATCACAGCACAACATCAAAATACTAACCATTGATGGCATTACAGTAACAAGCATTACTTTCCATGTGTCAGTTCTACCAGCAAAAATTTAAAGTTACGCTATCCACCGTAGTTTACAATCCCTGTCTTTTCCAGGAAACTCTACATATTTTGCTTGAGTGTGAAATGAGTGCAGGTTTGGTTTGCAAAAATACACACTCAGTCCTGTTTTGCAGGTGTTTTACACTGTATTTAAGGTTTTAAACATTAGGTTTTCATTTTCTGGTGCACTGTGTGCAAGCACTTGAAAATGAGACAAAAAGATCCATAGTTTTCTTTTTGGGAAAGCTTGTGTGTACAAAAAATGATCATTTTACATACATGTTAACTTACTGCATTTTTTGGGAAAACAACATGATGTGTTCTAATGGTATAGTTCACCACTGATGGATGTTGTGCTCATTGTGTTTAGGGGTTTGAAAATGTGACTGCAGAGTGGACAAACTGATGTTAGCAATTTTAAACTAACCTTACAAGTGTAGGTTAAGAAAACGACCAGCATATATAGGTCCACTGGCATAAAAAGGCTGGCACACCACTGACTGTACACCACTGCTGATCCACCATCGGACCACTCAGATTACTGCCCTGTACAGGATATAACTCATTTATAATCTCTTCAAACAGATTTTACAATCACAGAGACTTTTATTGTGGAAAACAAACTAATACAAATATTACCAACCTCTATGAGAGATATAATAAAGAGTATAAACCTGATATAAAATTCTTATGATAAAAATGTTGACACTGTGCTGGATTAAAATTATTTACTAATCTTATTTATAAAAGATAACAAAATAACCTAATGGAGGGAAAAAATGGAAAAGTGCTAAAATGTGGCATTTTGTCTAAAAAAACGCTGTGTAAAATTAGGGTGACCAGATCCGAGATGGTGAAAAAGAGGACACGTCCCTGGGGGGGGTCCTCTTCTACCCGGACATGTCCTCTATTTTAGACTTAAAAAAATGTCCGGGCGGATTTTCACAAACGTCCGGGATTTTGTTTTTCTAGAGCTTACATAGAACTTCGAGAAGCGTTTCGTTCACAAACTAGTCCCGCCCTCCCCTACTCCGATTGGTTCGCTTGAGTGAGAAGGGGGCGTGGTGAAGTAGCCTAAAATCTTCTGATTGGACGGTCTGACTGTAGCGCTACCGTTATTGGTCGATAACCTTCTCTGTAAACATTTAATTGGTCAGTCTGCACGTCAGTAGTCCTTGTTTACGTCAGGCAAAGCTCGTGTACCTACCCTCATCAGCAGCTATGCCGAAACGTAAATGTAAGTTCTGGGATGAATAAATAAAAAACTCCCATGTTTTGTGTAGCAAATAATGGTGTAAAGGGCCTAAAAGCACACATAGGTTCAGCTAAGCATACAGCAGCTAGGGGCGAGAACCCACCCCCTCGGGATCTAGTCAGCCTACATTTACATTATTTAAGGTGTAACTGAACAAGTTTGGGAGAGTGCTACAAAACTAAACAGCTCGAGTTACACACGAGTTTCTGTGGTGATTCAAACAGTGAACAAAAACTTACACTTCAGCTCCGTACAAACACCAGTCGACTTCTTTCTCAAACACACCATTCCTCCTTAAAAGATGTGGAGTTTCAGAATAAAAATTAAAAGGAATATAAAAAAACAACGGTCAGTGTCAGCTGTGAGGAGAACACCTCGAGCTGCAGGGCTGAAGAAGCCTGAGGTGTTTACAGATATTTATACAGTCCCCAAATATTCCAAACTTTACCGTGAGTAAAAGGAGGTAAAGCACAGTCGTCTTTGTTTTCTGAACACTGCCTCCTAGTGTACAATTTCAGAGCACCTTCTCCTTTCTGGGGAGGCTTTCCACTAGAGCCACTGCTGTGAGGACTGACATTCAGCCACAGAAACATTAGAGAGGTCTGGCGCTGATTTGGGGGATTAGTTCTGGATCACAAACACAATCCCAGCTCATCCCAGAGGTACTGGATTTAGCTGTATCTGTACAAAGAGTATTTCAAAGATTATTTGTTATTTGCACAATGTCTGGACTTTCATGTGTTGAAATTCACATGGCGAGGCACGGGTTATCACTCTACAGCAGGGAAAAGTTAATGTACATATAAACATCTAATTATACGAAATAACCAGACATTAAACTACAATATATAGAATAAGCAAATACAAAGACAAACTGTTAGACTGAAATGGTAATGAATACAGTTCCATTGCTTTGTAGCCCAGTGCCAGGAAACTTTACACCTCTCTGGCTGATGCTTGGCATTGGGCCTGGTGACTATTATACGCTTAAATGTGGCTGATCCATAGAGTTTCGCTTAACGTGCTTTTACCTCTGCATGGAACCTACTGCTTTACTCAATTCTTTTGCTTTTCTGTTATGTAAATACGTTCCTGGAAGCGGGTTCTTGTTTAGTCGCTGTTCTCTTGTGGCTCAGAGTAGGGACTTAACCGTTGCGTGTAAACTGTGCAGAGCGCTGATTGTCCAGAGAGAGTCATCACTCTACGCCACGCAACGCAGACGTCCAGCACTAACTCTCCATCTGTAAAATCTCCAGCAGCAGCAGAGATCACATTTGTTTTTATCCGACTCACGACGGCAGCTCATAAAATTACGCCGTGGTCTTTTGAAGGGGTTCAAATGATACTTGGATCGGTGGCCGATGAATGAATCCAGCGAGAGCTGGACGCTGCAATAAGGAATGAACAAACTCTACTGATCTGTCTGAACTGATGACGGAGCTGTGTTCAGTCCCAAACAACAACAACAACAACAACATGCCAATACACCATGAGTAATCAACGCTTACCTCTGCAGATTATACAAGCAGAACACATCCCCAGATAGCAGACACATCCGTGTCAATTCTATCTCACTTTTGATACTTACAGCTCAGTTTCAGCACGGGCAAATGTAGTGTGGGCCAGACACGGACCAACGGTCAACTTGGCCTGGATTTGTTCCACAACACCTGACACCTGGCCCAGTGGAGCTGTGGCTGAGTTGAGGCAGTCAGACTCACCCTGAGTCAACATCGTCGTTCAAGATCAAATGTGGGCCATGAGAGAAATGCAGATGTGTCACATCTGGGCCAAACATTGACTGTTGTCTGGGTCTGGACAATGCTAATTCAATACTTATGTACAGTCAGAATGAGACTATCCGTTGTGCTCTTTCTCATCTGTCTCACAGCTCTAGTTCACAACCATAGAAGCCAACACCAGTTAAAACTTGGCTGTGAAGCTATTTTCTGAGCAATGGGATTACTGTGTAAATTTGATAACTGGATGAAGCACCCCTTTAAAGCCCAGTGTTTCTGTGATATCTCTCTCAGACAAAGGGGCACACACAATCACACACCCGTCTTCCAGGGAATACCAGACTTAGATCTCTCTGTCTGTCTCTCTCTCTCTCTGTGTGTGTGTGTGTGTGTGTGTGTGTGTGTGTGTGGAGGGAGGGGGCATGGCAGATTCACACCCAACCAGTGTTTCCAGCACCAACCAAAGAAGAGTCTGAGACTGCACTGCAGCCAACAAAGCCATCGGGTTCATTAGAATATCACACCAGCACAGAGAAACATCCCAAACACAACTGGAGAAACTCACCCCACCAGCAGGTGCACAACAGGACAGAGAGAGAGAGAGAGTACTGCCACCTGGTGCCTTGATGCTGAAAATGAGTATGATTTGGAGAGTGTGTAAGTGTCCACATGTGTGTGTGTGAGTGTGTGATGTCCGGTCCAGGGTGTGTTCCTGCCATCAGGATGAAGTGGTTACAGAACACGAATTAATGAATAATAATAATTACACCAATCCCTTAGTTCATGCTTAGAGTTGTTGCTAATGAATCCTCCTTGTGTTGACTAGCGTGTGAAACGTTGCCATGGAGATAAGAGCACCCACATGAGATTATTATTCAAGTCTGTTGGATGGGGGTCCTTCTGGAGCAGCGGGCGGTGTGGACGTGTGATGTGGTCGTGATGGAGGGGTGAAGCAGGCTTGAGAAGAGAGGAGCTCCATCCTGACACCTGCGCACATCTGGCACAGAGTCAGTGTGCTTTAATTCAGACCAACACACTTGAGGAGCCTCTGCCAGCTGTGCTCCAGCTGTTTTTACTGACACACGACTCCAGAGGGCTGTTACTATGATGGTGTTTTAGAGACAGCAAGAGAAAAGAGAAACTAGCAAAGCCTAGTTTAGCCGGATCACCATTAGCCATATAGCCATTGTCACAGAGGTGTTTCAGATGTTTCAAAAACAGGAAATGCCAAAAATACATCCTCTTTTCATTGGAAGGTCTGGAGAAACTTTGGTGCTTCGTATCAATATCTTTGTTTACATGTGGGCGGTACGGTGGTGCAGCAGGTAGTGTCACAGTCACACAGCTCCAGGGACCTGGAGGTTGTGGGTTCAAATCGCACTCCAGGTGACTGTCTGTGAGGAGTTTGGTGTGTTCTCCCTGTGTCTGCGTGGGTTTCCTCTGGGTGCTCCGATTTCCTCCCACGGTCCAAAAACACATGTTGGTAGATTGGATTGAACTAACCAACACCAAGCCGTGGCTCTGACCAATGCGAATGGTGTCGCGCCAAACACAGCCCCAGAAACACACAAGAGGGTTTTTCGAACCCGCTCTACCTGTTAGGATGGGCTTTACACTAGATGTTGGCACATTGCTTTGAGGACCTGAGAACATTAGGGGATCGGTTATGAATTGAAAACACAGCTCCACAGCTCACCAAGGGGCTCTTGCCAACGTTTCACATTGGGGAGGTGTCTAAAAACTGATGGACACAGCTCTGTGTGTGTCAGCAGTAGTCTGAGCTGAACCCTTGTCCAGATAAAGAGATACCTACTGGCTCCTTATTATCTTTCTTCTGCTGCCCCCTGGTGGTGAGCTCTGCATGAGTTCCCTTTATATTATGAATAAGAATAAATGTGAAAACCATGCTCAAACAGCCACCTACGTGCTGTTTCACGTCATAAAGACATCAACACCTTCATAGTAACAAAGTGTTAGGAGTCTAGACCGAGGACTCTTTTGGGAACTGAACCCCAGCCTACTGTGTGGATGTTAGTCGCTATGTTATTGTGATAAAGCTCACCCCTACACCATCGCAAAGTGAAATGGTGGGAGGTGTTCTCTATGGGTAGAGTCGGGCGAGAGGCCTGAGATGTTATAAGGTCGACTTGAAATGACACCGAGAGGTTTGATTTTTGGTTCCCTTCCACCTTTATTTACACACCAGACTTTAAATTACTATTTACAATATATATACACGCGCGCTCCTTGTGAACAAAAAAAATTAACAAAACAAAATTCTCTATAAGCAGAGACAAAAAGGATAAAGACAACTAAATCAATTGAGTCTTATTATGCCCTTAGGTTATGCTCCTCTCGCTACGGTCTAGCAGAGTCTCCCCTTTTTTACCCCTGTGTGGTATATATATATAGGTAGCCCCGCCCCTTAGAATATACCATTCCCTGAAGAGGTATAAGTTAAAGTATCTTGGACACAAGTTTCATACACAATAAAAATTAACAATGAACTAACAACTGTACCAAGATTCAGTTACAGCCATGGCATGTTTAACGTTCATTCATAATATCAATATTTATTAGATAATATATTTTCCCTCTTCTAGATGCTAGTTCCCCCTTCCCTCTGTGGAGAATGGATTCAACCAGGTAAGTAAAACTCAGCATCAAGAGATAGTACTCTTTTCCCTCTCACATGACCCGTATGCAGGTGAGTAAGTACAGGTAAGTATACATAATGGTTTCTCTTGGTGATGTGTCACAGGTACTGTACATCATCACACACCCCCCTCCTTAAGCTCAACGCCTTCCCAGCGGCGGGACAGGTAGTCAGCTGTTACATTCTGGGTACCTTTTTTATACTTTATAGTAAAACGAAAGGGCTGTAATGACAAGTACCATCGTGTGATCCTAGCATTAGAGTCTTTCATTCTCTGGATCCACTGCAAAGCTTTGTGATCTGTCTCTAGAACAAAGTCATGTCCAAGCAAGTAATACTTTAAAGAGTCAAGCGCCCATTTGATAGCGAGAGCCTCCTTCTCGATGGTAGAGTAGTTAGTCTCACGTGGAAACAGTTTCCTGCTTATATACAGGATAGGTTTTCTCTCAGCGTCCTCCCCCTGTAATAAGACAGCACCTAACCCTGTACCTGATGCATCAGTCTGCACAATAAAAGGTTTCGAAAAATCAGGGCTGGCTAAAACTGGCTCCTGGCACAATGCATTTTTGAGGTCTTTAAAAGCATACTCACAGGTCTCTGTCCATTTAACCCTTTGAGGCATGTCCTTCTTGGTTAAATCCGTCAGTGCTGCTGCTTTAGTCGAAAAATTAGGGATGAACCTGCGGTACCATCCCACAAGACCTAAAAATGAACGTACCCTCCTCTTTGTATTAGGCTGGGGTGTTGCCCTCACGGCCTCTACTTTGTCCACTTGAGGTCTTATTTGACCCCCGCCCAGGATGTAACCTAGATATGAGACCTCCTCACGAGCGAGATGACATTTGCTGGGGTTTGCTGTTAGACCTGCTTCTGCGATCTTCCTCAGGACAATGCCTAGATGTTGTAGATGTTCTTCCCATGATGAACTGTAGATCACCACATCATCTATATAAGCTGCCGCGAAGTCCTCCGTACCTCTGAGAACGTCGTCCATCAACCTCTGGAAGGTTGCAGCCGCACCGTGTAATCCGAATGGCATTGTACGGAAATGGTATAGTCCTGATGGTGTTCTAAATGCAGTCAGCTCTTTAGCGGACTGGCTGAGTGGAACTTGCCAGTATCCCTTGCATAAATCCACCGTGGACAGAACTTTAGCCTTCCCTAGCCTCTCTATTAGGTCATCTGCTCTTGGCATGGGATATGGGTCAAAAGCAGACACGGCGTTTAGCTTTGAAAAGTCAATGCAAAACCGTAAGCCTCCATCTTTCTTGGGAACCAAGACGACAGGGCTGCACCATTCGCTCTTTGACGGTTCTATTACTCCCATTTTGATCATAGCCTCAACTTCTTTTTTCCACTCTGGGACAAGTCGTGCTGGAACTCTGCAGTTGAACTGCCTAATCGGTTCATCTTTGATGAGTCTGATGTTATGCTGGGTCACGTCTGTTAATCCTGGTTCATCTGAGAAGAGCTTAGGTGGAACCACGTGCAGTAGTTCTTCTTGTTGCTGTGATGTTAAGTGGGGCACCTTTGGAAGAACGAAACCTTCGTTTCTTGTGGGGAAATACTGTTCGGCCACCTCGTCTTCATCATGAACGGCCCTTATCCATAGCTGCTCCGAACTCTTATTCTCAGGCTCCTTCCAGGGTCTCAACATGTTAATGTGGAAGCTCTGAAATTTCTTCCGTCTGTCAGGCAGGTGGAGTTCATATGTAGTTTCTCCGACTTGTCTTTGCTCTTTATATGGCCCCTGCCATTTGGCTAAAAGCCCAGTGTCACTGGTGGGTAGTAGAATAAGTACTTTCTGCCCGATTTGCAGAACTCTCTTCCTTGCCACTTTATCATACCAGTGTTTTTGCTGTTCTTGAGCTTTCTCCATGTTTTCATGGACAGTACTTGTCAATTGACTCAACTTGTCTCTGATCTTCAAGACATACGTTAAAATGTTCAGTTTCTGTTCACTCTTCTCACCTTCCCAAGCTTCTTTCAGGACATCCATCGGACCTCTCACCTGTCTTCCATAAAGGAGTTCAAACGGGGAAAAGCCGGTGGAAGCTTGAGGTACTTCACGATATGCGAACAGCACATAGGGTAACCACATGTCCCAGTCTGTACCGTTGTTGTTCGTCACCTTCTGTAAAGCTTGTTTCAGAGTCTTATTGAAACGTTCTGTTAGCCCATCAGTCTGAGGGTGATATGGTGTGGTGTGAATACTTTTAATGCCTAATAAATCGTACACTTGCTTCATTTGTTTTGAAGTGAAGTTTGTGCCCCTGTCTGTCAATATCTCTTTCGGGATCCCTACTCTTGAAATAAGTTGTATCAGAGCATTGACAATTTGACGAGTTTTAATGTTTTTGAGGGCAAAAGCCTCTGGATATTTTGTCGCATAGTCACATATTACTAAAATGTAACGGTTGCCGTTTTTTGTTCTAGGTAACGGCCCTACTACGTCCATTGCTATGCGAGAGAATGGTATGTCTATTATAGGCATGCTCACCATAGGCACCTTGTCTGACTTTTTTAGAGTTGCAGTGAGTTGACATTCCGGGCAATTATTGCAGTATTTAATCACATCTGCATACTGACCTGGCCAGTAAAATCTGTATGCTATGCGGCTGAATGTTTTAGCTTGCCCGAAGTGGCCTGCCCAGGGATCTGAATGTCCCATTTTAAGCACTTTCTCCCTAAGGCTTACCGGGAGTACTAGTTGCTCACCTTTATCAGTGATTCTATATAGCTTGTTATCTTTAATCGCTAAGTGGCATCCTTTATCAGTGTTGTCACTATATTGTCTGCTTTTTTCAAATAGTGGTTTTAAAGTTTCATCTAAATTTTGGAGTTGTTCAAAGTTAAAGGGTAAACTAATGTTATCTGTATCTGGCAGTTCTATTTTCTCCAGACATTTGGTTCCCATAACTTTAGCTTTCCTTACATCTCTCCTTGTCTTTTTTTTAGTTTCTGCAGCATATGGCAATTCCTTAAAAAGTTCTGTGGTATCTTTGGCTAAATTTTTTTTGCTTTGCCTGGTCACTACCATAGCCTCTGCCGTTTTTACATTTTTATAGTTCAATAAATCAATCAAAATAGGGATGTCTCTGCCTAGTATGATGGGATATGGAGCGTTTTGTACCACTCCTACGCGTACCAGGTAGGATTGCCCTTTAATTGATATATTAACCTCAGTTGTAGGATAAATCTGCTCATCACCATGTATGCATCTGACCTTTAACGTACCTGTAAGGCTATATTGAGAGTTTTCAAGACATGCTTGTGTGACTAAAGTTTGGCTTGCCCCAGTATCTAATAAAGCCCTAAACTTTTTGCCATTCAATTTAACTGTTACTGTGGTTTCATCATTACATTCCTGTGTACTAAAAGGATTTTCTTTTCTAGGGGTGTAGCACAGTTGGTTAGAGCTAGTGGGAGGATATTGACATTCAGAGCTTTTGTGTCCTATTTGGTTACAGCTAAAACATCTTATTTTTGGTTTTTCAGCTGAGCTTTTAATGGACTTATGCCACTGCATTTTAAAGGCTGGCTTTGAACGTTCAACACCACTACCATAGTCACGTCTCTCAAACTTACTGGTCTGTTTGGTGAAGGTTGACTTTCCGAGCTGGAACTCTCCCTCGGCTTGCCGTGCCGCGATGAAAGCTTCTGCCATTTCAACCGCTTGCTCCGCAGAAGTCGGGCTGCGTTCCAATATCCAGCTCTTCAATTCTGGATTGATTACGCTCAGGAACTGTTCCAGAACGATGGTTAGTCCGATGTCCTCTTTTGTCTTGTCTTTTGGACGTATCCATCTCTCATAAAGTCCCGTGAGCCGCGTGAATAGTTCCCTCGGCGTCTCGTTCTTTAATACGTGCCCTTTACGGAAACGCTGTCTGTAAGTCTCAGGGTTAATCTCAAACTTTCTGAGAATAGCCTCTTTCACTGCTTCAAAGTCATTTATTATTTCAACGCTCATGGCGACGTAGGCTGCTCTTGCCTTTCCTTCCAGCAAGGGGACCAGATGAAAAGCCCAGTCCGTTTTCTGCCATCTAGCCGCTAGCGCTAACCGCTCAAACATTATGAAGTAATGTTCAATGTCATCATCATCTTTAAGTTGCGGGAGTCTTGGCCACGCTACCTGTGTTGTCCTTAATTGTTCTCCCATCGCGTCGTATGCACGTACTGCCGGAGTCGCGGGTCTGTATATTCTTGTGTGCGATGCTGTTGTGGAACGCTCCGTTTCCCTGTGTTGTTGTACTCCACTTTGGCCCCTCCGTACTTCTTCCTGTAGAAGGCCGAACTGGTGTTGTAGGGAACGCCACCTCTGCTCTTGCTTCGTCGCTTCTCTCCGCAGTTCTTCATCTCTCTGCTGTTGAGAGCTGAAAAAGCTTTCGAGCATCTGCTGTAAGTTAGTGATCTCCGATGTATTCCCTTTGACGGTGGTTGACTCGCATTCCTCTTCTTCGCTCCGTGTCTGGGTGACTGGTGGTTTCTTGGGAGCCATCTTCTCCTAGTGGTTATTATTGGAGTTACACAACGCTCCTCCGCTTTTCGGCGTCGTACCTTTCTCTCGTTTCTTGTCGTGGACTGTATGTGGTTGCTGTCATCAGGTTCGTAGTCACTGCCACCATTTGTGATAAAGCTCACCCCTACACCATCGCAAAGTGAAATGGTGGGAGGTGTTCTCTATGGGTAGAGTCGGGCGAGAGGCCTGAGATGTTATAAGGTCGACTTGAAATGACACCGAGAGGTTTGATTTTTGGTTCCCTTCCACCTTTATTTACACACCAGACTTTAAATTACTATTTACTATATATATACACGCGCGCTCCTTGTGAACAAAAAAAATTAACAAAACAAAATTCTCTATAAGCAGAGACAAAAAGGATAAAGACAACTAAATCAATTGAGTCTTATTATGCCCTTAGGTTATGCTCCTCTCGCTACGGTCTAGCAGAGTCCCCCCTTTTTTACCCCTGTGTGGTATATATATAGGTAGCCCCGCCCCTTAGAATATACCATTCCCTGAAGAGGTATAAGTTAAAGTATCTTGGACACAAGTTTCATACACAATAAAAATTAACAATGAACTAACAACTGTACCAAGATTCAGTTACAGCCATGGCATGTTTAACATTCATTCATAATATCAATATTTATTAGATAATATATTTTCCCTCTTCTAGATGCTAGTTCCCCCTTCCCTCTGTGGAGAATGGATTCAACCAGGTAAGTAAAACTCAGCATCAAGAGATAGTACTCTTTTCCCTCTCACATGACCCGTATGCAGGTGAGTAAGTACAGGTAAGTATACATAATGGTTTCTCTTGGTGATGTGTCACAGGTACTGTACATCATCACAGTTATCCCATAGGTTTAGGTGTCACACTTCACTGTTTAAGCCCCTGGAACTACAGTTAGATGCCCCTCCCTCTGCTCTCATCACAAGCACAATGCTAGCCACTGCAGACACCTCTGAGCTGGCATAGCGGGTCGGGAGAATTAGTGTTCTCCTCCAAGCGTGATGAGCTGTCCGTCGGCATAGGAAGCAGTTTGAAAAGTTAAAATACTATAACTACAATTTAAATAAAATATCACATACATCTCTGCTTTCACCTTTCCAAACTGTCTCTACAGTTCAATGCCACTGAATGGTTCAACACACTTGGAGGAGAGCACTAATAGCCAGTTCTCTTGCAGCAGCTGGCACACCATCCCATTGGCCAGCACTGTACTGGGTGCTGGGGGAGAAGGAAAGTAATTCTACCCATCTTTTATTACCTGAGACCACACACACAGAGAGAGAGAGAGAGAGAGAGATTTCCTATAACCGTGACTGTGAATATTTCTAATGGCCTGTCCTCATTAAGACACACCTTTCTCATTCCACTCTGAAGAAGAATGACATCAGCCTGTTGTTGAATGCTGTCTCATGACGAAGTCAAACAGTGCTTTTGTTTAATCAACTCTGGGCTTATGAGTCAGATATTATTGTTCACGACTGGTTATTAAGCATCTAATGGTTTTTAATACATCATTTATTAGCTTCCCTTAATAAGTGCATATGTATGTTCCTGTGTGTAGACTAGATCCTGTGTGTGTGTGTGAGAGAGAGAGAGAGAGAGAGAGAGAGAGAGAGAAAGAGAGAGAGAGAAAGAGAAAGAGAGAGGACAGCGTTATCAAATCAAATAATAATGAAATAGTACGTTCCATTCCTCTTTTTATCTTTAGTCAGATGCAGTTGTTCTCTAAGATCAGTTATTGTCTTTTTTTCCTTGTGTTTATTTTGACTGCTGCTCATTTGCAGTGTGTGATTTAATGCAAAAAAAAAGTAAGAGAGAAATAAAAACCAAAAGATAAATATAGACGGAAAGAATGGGGTAATTACAGAGCCACACTAAAAATGTGTCACGCAAATAACTGAATATTTCCCTGTACTGCTGGCACTCTCTTCCCGACTGTGCGAACGACTGAAAGAACCTGTTGGGGAATGCTGCTCTCCTCCTTTCTACTTGGGTTTATGTCTTTCACAGTTTCCTGGCAGCACTCAGAGGGAATTCATCAACATCACCACCCAGACTTCTTACTGCTCCAGGCTCAGGTAAGACACTAATCCAACACATAAGTCTCAGGGATGTTTACACCTTGTTTACAGATCTGGATTTCGTTTACTCAGAGTAAACAGATCCTCTGGATAATGACGAGAGCTGAGTAGGGTGTTTGTTATAATAAAGTACAACTGTATGCTGTCAGATACGTTGTCAATGTGGTGGTACCCTCAAGAGAACATATTTGTACCTTTAATTAGGGAACATAAATGTACCTTACTTTATTATAATTGTGTTGGTTTCATACGCTCCGTTGCATCTCCGGGACTTTTATTATGGTTTTTTATATGACACAGTTCTATAATGAAACATTACAAACATGTATCTCTCCTTCTGAAGAAGAGAATGTAATGTACCTTTAAGGAACACAACTGGACTTTTAAACGCTGGTGTATTTTTGTACCTCTGTCTCCAAAAGCTTTAGAAGAGAAACATTCTGGAGCATTTCTATTGGTCCATTCAGCCTGAGAGTTTAACTGTCCACAGGTGTAAGTGTGTGAGTGTGTGATGCCCTGTGATGGACAGGTGCTCTGTCCAGTGTGTGTCTTGCCTTGTGAGCCCAGTGATTCCAGGTGGGCTCTGGACCCAATGATAATGATAATAACGATAATGTGATTACTTGTTATTGGACAACATATAATTAAATGTGTCTTCCGCATCACACACACACACACACACACACACGCATGCACACAAACACACACACACGCACACACATTTGATATTACTCGCTGTGTGTACCGTGTATTTTGATTTAAGTTTAGTCTTAATCTTTTGACTAAAATGTGTATTAGTTTTACTCTCATTTTTTGTCATTTACTTATTGTTAGTTTTGATCTAAATGTAGTCAACAGAAAATTATCTGTTAAAATGAAACAACAGCTTAAATATTTTTACATTTAAAAACATTAAAATCCTACATTTTGGAAAGAATATAGTCACTTTATTTCTTTAAATACATTTGGCCTTTAGTTAACAATTACTTTTTAATGCAAAAGGCGTTGCAATTTGAGACTGAATCGACTTCAAGAGTTTCAACTCTCTGAATCATTGACCAACCGTTCATTCGAGCGACTCCTGGATTCAGTAAGAATCGATTCTTTTGGAGTCGACTCCTCTTCGCTGTTCTGCCCGGCCTGTTTTCTGTCCTGTTTTCGTTTCATTGTGATTTTCAGTTTCCAAATCATAAATAACAGGTCATTTTTCAGTTTTTAAACCTTCTTTCACATTCTAAATCTAAATCTATATGTGATTATTTTTATTTCTTGTCTGGTTTCTTCCATAAAAAATACGTCAATTAACACTTTTGTCAATGAAATTAACTGTGTTCAGGACACAATTAAAGCAGCAGAAACATTATAAAGGGTGTCATCTGTCGTTTGGACCTACAGGTGTACCTTCTGCTATAGTGCTTTAGGAGTTCTTAAATTTGAGACTGAAATGTGCCCTTGAACTTTACATCTCATGCTTTCACAGTTACGTCCACTGCAATGTACTCCTACACCACAGGGGTGGCCCAGCAAAGGGTCATCCTCCAGTCTACAGCCCCAACAATAATCCAACAGCCGGCCCAACAAAGGGTCATATATCAGTCCACAGCCCCAACGGTGATCCAGCAACCAGCCCAACCCACTATAATCCAGTCTTCAGGCACGCAGATGGTTTATCAGGCTTCCAAACCGACGATGGTGCTACAGACCGGGGCTTCGTCCACTGTGCTCCAGTCTGCAGTTCAACCACAGGTCCAAATACTGCCTGCAGTCCAACCTGCTGTTACTGTAATGCAGCCACAGGTCGTGCAGAGAGTCTTCCAGCCGGGGGTGACAGTCTACCAAGCCCCAGCTACAAGTGGCGTGGGTGAGTGCTAGTGTTCACTGTGCCTCAGAATAAGTCGTCTACTGATCATTAAATTTGTTTACATCCAGGACAAAGAACTGAAGGAACCCTAGAACCAATATCCTAGGGCTGAAATAAATTTGGCATCTCAAAATTTCTCTGCTATAGTAGTGTTGTAATCCACAATTCCTGGATTCCTGGACAGTTCCAGAGGATCTGGGTGAGAGCTAGACCTTGATAAATCCAGTCTATATAAACTGGTAGGGGTCCAATAGCCACACTATAAAATCTTAACACTGTAAAAGCATATGCGATAGATCAGAGTGGGCCCAAATTGAACTGTAAAATTTCAAAAATATTTGTAATATATGAAGCCAAACGACATAAGCCCAAATATACTGTCACAGAGTTTAATGAGCTGTTCATCTGATGTTTCTTTGCAGTATATCAGCGCTATTACTGATTCCATCCTCCAAGGAACCCAGAGAACCCAAAGACCACGGAGAACTCCAACCTGACGCAATCATTCTCTATAAATTTTGAAAGTTTCATTTTGAGGGCTTGACTTTTACTACCAATTTGCTGTCAATTGTAATAACCGTTAGTACTAGAATAACTGTAATTTGCATAGTTTTCCTTTCCTACTTGTGGTGTTTACAGAAGGTGGTGTGGAGTAATAAAGAAAGATTGAAAATCATGCACCAAATACCTAGGTTTATTCATAAGGCCCAGCCCTTTCCCTTCCCTCATCCTCTAGCGATCCACTACAGCACCAGATCAGATATCAATTTAGCCCACAACACCTCTCAAAGCCCAACACTGAAATTTGGCCCAGACCCACCCCCTCTAAACCCACTTCATTGGATTTCACAGAAATACTCCCAGCTTAACTAGAACAATACAGAGAGCACACACCAGCAGCTTCTGTCTCCCACCATGCTACACCGTCAATCACACACTCACCCTCGGCCCGTCATGTCACAACTGGTCTGAACTGGCTTAGAGGTGCTGAACTGAATGTTTTTCACAGTGACAGTGTTACGTTAACCCTGCATGTCTCTTTCTGACGTAAAGGTGAAGGTGGACAAGGGAATAAGAGCACGTTTGCTAATTTCTTTAGCCAGCTGTTCATTCTCAAAAAGTTTCAGAAAGCTCCAAAAAGCAGAGCTTGAACTTTTGGCTTGAATTTTGAGCTACAATGAACACCAGTGGAGTGGTCTGTATCATGGCCTGCTGTAGCCTTCTACATGTAGCTGTTGTCTTTATTCGGTAAACACAGTACACGATACTGTTTGTAACAGAGAAATTGTTATATGCAAATACCACAGCATTTTGTGTGAGTCCTGGAGCCAATCCATCATGGATACAGAGGGCTGGCTGTACTGTGATTAACAACAGACGTAGTTACACGCTTGGTAGAAGAAAACACTTTACAGATGCTTGAGCATTTTATTTTGTGAGATTTGCACGGGTGAAAAATATATATACATATTCCCACTGAGCTGAAATGTATTAAAATAATATCTGTGGCTTTAATAAAATCAACTAAACTGTCTTTCACTGCTTTAATTACTCTCTAAACTGTTGTTCTTCTGAAAGTGTGTGTCCACATCCTTGTCAAGAAAGCAGAGCTGGGACTCTTATTATACCTTCTTATAATTATGTTTATATATATATATATATATATATATATATATATATATATATATATGTGTGTGTGTGTGTGTGTGTGTGTGTGTGTGTGTTAATAATGTGTTTTTATGTGTATTTTCCTCAATCTGAAGGAGTTACTGTAAACACACAGCTGTAATCCTAAATATGGGCACAACTGAGATTTAAATTAGGAATATATTCTGATGTAAAGGAGTTAAAAATATTGCGATGTAGCTGATAACACTAATGGCCTACAGGGGGCAGACTGGAGCTTTATTCCTGACTTGGGCAGGAACTCTACATCACTACGCTCAGCTTTCACTCCATAATCTCCTACGTCAGTGAATAAGAACGTCGGAAAACAACGTAAATCTGCACTGGTTGAAGCAGTTGACACTTTTTTATTGAAAAAAAAACAACCACAACGATTAACTGCGGATATCATCACTTTGTGAATGACACGTGGTATTTAAGACTGATCTCACTCCTATAAAACCTTCTTAACACAGATCTGTCTTAATTAAATAAGGAGATTGTCCGTTGCATCTAGTTTTCTATAGGCTCAAACCCTTTATGAATTTACCAGGATGTTTTATGTTTTAATTAATTAATACATAATTAATCAGACATCACCAAAAAAAAGAAAAAATATTTTATATAGTAGTTGAATATTTTGACTTTGTTAATCACACCTCAAACAAAATAAATGTGAAATAACTGGGTATTTTTATTTCCATATTTTGTAGAGGAAGAGTAAATGGAATCATTAAACACTGAGGATGTGCTTTACTCAAACACATACAAGGCCATGACTATATATGCAAATCAGTCTGCAGCTAAAAGTGAGTGTTTACACACCTTAAAGAGCTGTCGGACTCCAAGAACCGACCCCAAAAAGAGAATTATCAGGTGAAACAATGACAAGGGTTTTATAATTAATTCAAGAAAGAGCTTTAAGAGTTTGACGGGATTGGACAGGTTAAGAAAGGAAAACATACAGGGACCAGGATAGAAAACTCAAAGCAAAATACACAACAAAAGAAAAACAAATGTGCAGAGTCATTGTTTGTGACAAACTGTAAGGAATGGGATTTACAGTTAGAAAAGTGAAAGGAAACATCTAAACCGAAGAAAACAAGATTACAGTGGGTTTAGAGAGAAACAATCGTGTGTGTGTTTATATACATGTATATATATATGAAAAAAAAAAACGTGGCCAAAATTGACACAGTAATGGTTTATTGATTCATTTTGTTCCAGTTTAGTAGTATGTTTCTGAGTCACAAAAGTGGAAGAGAGAAACCCCTGAGTAAGAGAGAAACACGGTGAGATCTGATACATTGTAAAATACAGTTTCAGTGGTGTACATGACGGTTGTGTGCACAAAACAGGGTTAATCAGAGCTCACTGTGGCACACAGATTTCTAAAGGAAATCCCCAGACCTCTGAACTCTGTTGACACAGGGGCAGGGTGTCACAGTGCACCACTTTCATAAACACCTTTAGTTCAAATACCTCTAGCTCCCTCTAGAGGCTCTTTCACACTGCTCCTACCCCTCTACCTCCTCCTCTATCAGTCCTCCCTCTACCCACTCCTCTATCAGTCCTCCCTCTACCCACTCCTCTATCAGTCCTCCCTCTACCACTCCTCTATCTCCTCCTCTACCATCTCCTCTATCACTCCTCCCTCTACCAGCTCCTCTATCTCCTCCTCTACCACTCCTCTATCAGTCCTCCCTCCACCTCCTCCTCTATCAGTCCTCCCTCTACCCACTCCTCTATCAGTCCTCCCTCTACCACTCCTCTATCTCCTCCTCTACCACTCCTCTACCATCTCCTCTATCACTCCTCCCTCTACCAGCTCCTCTATCAGTCTATCAGTCCTCCCTCTACCCACTCCTCTATCAGTCCTCCCTCTACCACTCCTCTATCAGTCCTCCCTCTACCAGCTCATCTATCTCCTCCTCTACCATCTCCTCTATCACTCCTCCCTCTACCAGCTCCTCTATCAGTCCTCCCTCTACCCACTCCTCTATCAGTCCTCCCTCTACCATCTCCTCTATCAGTCCTCCCTCTACCTCCTCCTCTATCAGTCCTCCCTCTACCCACTCCTCTATCAGTCCTCCCTCTACCATCTCCTCTATCAGTCCTCCCTCTACCTCCTCCTCTATCAGTCCTCCCTCTACCCACTCCTCTATCAGTCCTCCCTCTACCATCTCCTCTATCAGTCCTCCCTCTACCTCCTCCTCTATCAGTCCTCCCTCTACCCACTCCTCTATCAGTCCTCCCTCTACCATCTCCTCTATCAGTCCTCCCTCTACCCACTCCTCTATCAGTCCTCCCTCTACCATCTCCTCTATCAGTCCTCCCTCTACCTCCTCCTCTATCAGTCCTCCCTCTACCCACTCCTCTATCAGTCCTCCCTCTACCAGCTCCTCTATCTCCTCCTATACCATCTCCTCTATCACTCCTCCCTCTACCATCTCCTCTATCTCCTCCTCTACCATCTCCTCTATCAGTCCTCCCTCCACCTCCTCCTCTATCAGTCCTCCCTCTACCCACTCCTCTATCAGTCCTCCCTCTACCTCCTCCTCTATCAGTCCTCCCTCTACCTCCTCCTCTATCAGTCCTCCCTCTACCCACTCCTCTATCAGTCCTCCCTCTACCATCTCCTCTATCAGTCCTCCCTCTACCTCCTCCTCTATCAGTCCTCCCTCTACCCACTCCTCTATCAGTCCTCCCTCTACCATCTCCTCTATCAGTCCTCCCTCTACCTCCTCCTCTATCAGTCCTCCCTCTACCCACTCCTCTATCAGTCCTCCCTCTACCAGCTCCTCTATCTCCTCCTATACCATCTCCTCTATCACTCCTCCCTCTACCATCTCCTCTATCTCCTCCTCTACCATCTCCTCTATCAGTCCTCCCTCCACCTCCTCCTCTATCAGTCCTCCCTCTACCCACTCCTCTATCAGTCCTCCCTCTACCTCCTCCTCTATCAGTCCTCCCTCTACCTCCTCCTCTATCAGTCCTCCCTCTAGCACTCCTCTATCTCCTCCTCTACCATCTCCTCTATCAGTCCTCCTTCTACCAGCTCCTCTATCAGTCCTCCCTCTACCATCTCCTCTATCAGTCCTCCCTCTACCTCCTCCTCTATCAGTCCTCCCTCTACCCACTCCTCTATCAGTCCTCCCTCTACCTCCTCCTCTATCAGTCCTCCCTCTACCTCCTCCTCTATCAGTCCTCCCTCTAGCACTCCTCTATCTCCTCCTCTACCATCTCCTCTATCAGTCCTCCTTCTACCAGCTCCTCTATCAGTCCTCCCTCTACCATCTCCTCTATCAGTCCTCCCTCTACCTCCTCCTCTATCAGTCCTCCCTCTACCCACTCCTCTATCAGTCCTCCCTCTACCAGCTCCTCTATCTCCTCCTATACCATCTCCTCTATCACTCCTCCCTCTACCATCTCCTCTATCTCCTCCTCTACCATCTCCTCTATCAGTCCTCCCTCCACCTCCTCCTCTATCAGTCCTCCCTCTACCCACTCCTCTATCAGTCCTCCCTCTACCTCCTCCTCTATCAGTCCTCCCTCTACCTCCTCCTCTATCAGTCCTCCCTCTACCCACTCCTCTATCAGTCCTCCCTCTACCATCTCCTCTATCAGTCCTCCCTCTACCTCCTCCTCTATCAGTCCTCCCTCTACCCACTCCTCTATCAGTCCTCCCTCTACCATCTCCTCTATCAGTCCTCCCTCTACCTCCTCCTCTATCAGTCCTCCCTCTACCCACTCCTCTATCAGTCCTCCCTCTACCAGCTCCTCTATCTCCTCCTATACCATCTCCTCTATCACTCCTCCCTCTACCATCTCCTCTATCTCCTCCTCTACCATCTCCTCTATCAGTCCTCCCTCCACCTCCTCCTCTATCAGTCCTCCCTCTACCCACTCCTCTATCAGTCCTCCCTCTACCTCCTCCTCTATCAGTCCTCCCTCTACCTCCTCCTCTATCAGTCCTCCCTCTAGCACTCCTCTATCTCCTCCTCTACCATCTCCTCTATCAGTCCTCCTTCTACCAGCTCCTCTATCAGTCCTCCCTCTACCTCCTCCTCTATCAGTCCTCCCTCTACCTCCTCCTCTATCAGTCATCCCTCTACCACTCCTCTATCAGTCCTCCCTCTACCCACTCCTCTATCAGTCCTCCCTCTACCACTCCTCTATCAGTCCTCCCTCTACCAGCTCATCTATCTCCTCCTCTACCATCTCCTCTATCAGTCCTCCCTCTACCCACTCCTCTATCAGTCCTCCCTCTACCATCTCCTCTATCAGTCCTCCCTCTACCTCCTCCTCTATCAGTCCTCCCTCTACCCACTCCTCTATCAGTCCTCCCTCTACCCACTCCTCTATCAGTCCTCCCTCTACCAGCTCATCTATCTCCTCCTCTATCAGTCCTCCCTCTACCACTCCTCTATCTCCTCCTCTACCATCTCCTCTATCACTCCTCCCTCTACCAGCTCCTCTATCAGTCCTCCCTCTACCTCCTCCTCTATCAGTCCTCCCTCTACCTCCTCCTCTATCAGTCCTCCCTCTAGCACTCCTCTATCTCCTCCTCTACCATCTCCTCTATCAGTCCTCCTTCTACCAGCTCCTCTATCAGTCCTCCCTCTACCTCCTCCTCTATCAGTCCTCCCTCTACCTCCTCCTCTATCAGTCATCCCTCTACCTCCTCCTCTATCAGTCCTCCCTCTACCTCCTCCTCTATCAGTCATCCCTCTACCACTCCTCTATCTCCTCCTCTACCATCTCCTCTATCACTCATCTTGTTTTTGCCTGTGTTTACTCTGCAATCAAACAAACCAACAAACAAAAAAAAAGTAAAATATATACTCATTAGATTTTTTAATATTATTTTTACAGTATGCAGTGATTTACCCGGAGAAACAGTGTTAGTTAATGGTCCAGTACGTGGATTAGTCATAGATAATTAAGAATGATTCTGCGTCACACATACTTTTCATTATATATTTTTTTCTGTTCCAATGATGAAAAAGCACAGGAATGCAGTGGAACTTGCTCCTTCTCCAGACCGCTGTCTTACTGGTTTTAAAGATTACTTCACTACGAGTTCACACGGTGTCAAATCCCAGAAATGAGTGTTTAATAGTTCACTTCCCCACTATTGTGCTTTGTCTGTGACGTATTTACATAGTTGTGCCCCAAACATCTTGACGCTGTGACGCTGTGTTTCAAACTGGATTTTCCAGAGTGTAAATCACATTTACCACACCATTCTAAAACAAAGGGGGGAGGGGGCGGTTTCCTACCCTCTGCTGGAAGTTACAGAGTGCAGTTTCTGCAGTGATGAGCCCAGAGTAGCCACAACAGAGGCTCTCGTCTCCCTATTACAGCTCAGTGCATCATCACAATGATTTTAAAGCTTTAATTTTAAGGTAAATATACTACATAGTGTTGCTTTAAAGGCAAAAGAATAACCCGTTTTATTCAAAGGAATACAACTAGGTTGGAAAATGATCTGGTTTAGAAATTACTAATACATTTCTTGGTACACAGACCACAGTGTAGACATTAAAGGAATTTAGAGAAGGCCCTTTAGAAACCCTTTCAGCACAGACTGCGTTCATAATGTGTATTTAAGTATAGACCAGTGCTGATTGGGTCAAACAGGTGTGATTTGTATTACAGAATTATGCAGTGGTCGTCTGTTGGAAAGTGTCACAATCGTCTATGAATGTAGATGATATTGCGGCAGTTCGGGCAGCTGTGCTCCACATCCTGACAGCTGTGCACACAGAACGGGATCAGACAGAACGGCCAAATCCTGCAGAAACACAAGAGAGGAACTGTGAAGGGGCACTGTAAAATATCCTGTAAGGTTCAGTAACTCAGACAGACAAAGCTTCAGTATCTGCACCCAGACACATGGCCAGATTTATGAGAACTTGGCCCCCCACCGCAGCTAAAACAAACCTGTCCATATGTAAGCTATGAAAAAAAAGAATCAGGTGAATACCTCCCATTTCTGCAGGACTTTTATTGTGTATTAATAACTATAAAATAAAATTAGGGGCTTTCTTTCCACATCCAGAGGTCCATGAGGTCTCAGCTGATGCTAAAGTAGAGCAGAATAACAGTTTTACTCTATACCTCTGTATTAAAAGTGTGGATGGTATCTCAAAATGATGACGAAATTTTGAAATTCTGACAATGCTTTAGTCAACTTTGTGCTCACGGATATGAGGCTTTATTCTATAAACAGGTGTGATTTGAAAAAGCTTTTCTGTTCCTCCAGCACCAGTCACTGTACTTCGCTCTCTCAGATACAGGTTTTTATCATCAACACGCGTCGTTTAATAACTCACAGGAAAAGTAAGAGTGTTCCAAATATGATCCAGACCAGTGTTCCGTTGATGAATCGAGTCACTGTGACCACGTCATGTTGGCAGTACGTGCACTTCAGCTGTCCAGGTATTTCTCCGAGACGAGGCTGAACCACTTCAAACACACACACACACACACACTTCATTAATACCCTTTCATTTAATATCACATACAATACATCACTTTACCTCAAGATCTACTGCAGTGCTCCTCTGCTCTGAATTCATAATTGGATCAGGTGTAGTTCTTCAGCAGTGGTTCTTAAACATTTCAGACCAAGTACCTCCTGTTATCAAACCAAAACCTCCAGGTACCACCTATGATATTTACCACAGAAATGTGGCCGCTGGTTTTTCCTCGGAGCCGGGGGCATGCTTGAATTTTGTGCATGTTTTTTTTTTTTTTGCTTTAATTTACTTTGAATTTGTCAATTAACACACAATTATCTAAAATAATTAAATTTATAGAAAAAATATAAATAACTATTGGCCTAAACTGAATGTTTATTAGAATGTATACAATTTAAGGGCAATACATTTTAAAATGTTGAAAGAAATAAAAACGAGAAGACGTCAATGTAATATCAGTTCTGTGCTTTAACAGGCTCCAGGTGAAAACAGTGCGGCGCTGGGTGCAGGTCACCGAGGCTTTCTGCGCTTGTAGTAGTATTTAAAGGAGGGGCAGCACTGTGTTAAACTGTGTTTTAGGGCTGTAATGATGAGAAAAACGACCATGTTTCTTTCAGCTAAGTGGTTTCTTCTGTTTTGACTTCACATGTACAGAATTCTTGCTTAGTTTCTCTCTATTTTTGCCTCTGGGTTTAGTTGTGGGCTTCAGAGTATTTCTCGGGCTTGGTCTCTGATTGTTTTTCTCGATTTTGCTTTGCCCTTTTTTTATAATAAAATCCACTACCAAGCCTTTGCCTACCTCCAGTACAGCGAAGATTGCTCTAAGACTGCAAGGGAAGCTCAGCTTCCCCTAAAATGTAAAAAAATAAGTGATCAAATATATACTGTTGTGTGTACATGTCATTGAATAAATATGCACTAAAACGCGATCAACATCAGAATCAGCTTCTTATCACTGGTAAAGACGCGGCTTTCCTCTCAATCATTCGCGCAGATTCACAGTGATTTAAACAGTGAGGACGCTGAGCGTCCACAGAGTTCAGTGGAGAAGCAGCAAAGTGCAGCGAAACGAGGCGAGTCATTGGATAAATGCTGGGCTTTGTCCCGCCCATCGGACGCTGAGCGTCTCTGGGGGTCTATGGGGCAGTGGGCTGGCCTCGGCTGGCCCGGACGCACAGCTTCTGCATGATGATTGGATGATCTGTCTGAGGCTGAATCCCTTTTTGATTGACAGCAAAATGAGCGAATCAGCGACCCTTTGCACAGGCGGACACACTTCACATGGGCCAAGGCCATTTAAGCAGCCTAGCTCTGCTGGCCATTGTGAGGACACTAGTCAAGTCCCTGGAAAAGACGCCTTGTTGGTACGACAGGGTCACAGATCATTTTCTTGAAAACGAACGGAGGGTAGAATTTACGTATAAATAAACCGACATATTTTATGATTGAGCTTCCTCTCCTTGAAAGCCACTGCTCCAGTAATCCACTGAAACTGGGCTTTCTCAAAGAAATTGGGGGGTAGTGTTCCCTCCCTGGGAAAAAAGCAGAGGAACATTGTCCCCCACTCACTGTTCCTTTACAGATGTAATCAACTACGGTGAATTCACAACACTTTGTCTTTTTCTACAAGTCATAATTATGAAAACTGTGAAACATTATGTAATGTACAGATACAAACTTTACACTTCATTAATTAAGTAGTAAACTTTCTAGGTCATTTGGCGTACCACTTTGATAACCACTGGATTAGAGTCAAAATATCTCACAGTGTCTGTATGAGACCTCATAGTGGATCTGAAGCCTGATCACCTCAAGATCTGGATCTGATCCCAGCTAAACGTTTTTTTGTGTGCGTCGTTTTAAGCCGCAGTTCACTGCAAAGTATTCAGTGCATAATAACAGTTTTAAAGATTGTTTTGTGTACTGTATAGTTGTAAATAAAAACTCAAACATTCTTCCACTCTTTTGTCATTTATGGTAACTGTTGTATAGTGTTACAAATGACAACTGTGACTTTGTTAAAAAAAAAAATACAAAATAATAAATAAAAATAAAAATGAAGTAGTTTGAAAATGGAGAGAGAGTCATTTATTTGCCGCTGAATTCATTATGAGTTCCATCAGGAAAAAAGTGCTGCAAAAAAATGTGCATTGATTTGTTCTGTTCTTGGGGATAATATTGTATCGAAAATATTAATGAGTTTTGGTTTAGACAATTTAATTTTGGGGATTTCAATGTGAGCCTTTATAAATGCAGGGAGTTTTTTAATAAAATAATAATAATGTTTAATACTGTGTGACAGTGTCCTAAAACTGAGAGAATGTTTGAATTTTTAAAACTATACGTTACCTTTTTACATTTATTCGTACTCCTAATGTATCTGTTGCACTTAAACACAGTGTAATATTTTGTTATAATCAAGTACAAGAAAGCATTTTTAAATTTAATTAGCTTCAGTTGTGTACTTATTTATAATGTAATACAGCAGCTAATTTACTTTTATAGCTTCAGCGTAAATATACACTGGACATGTGGCTAACCAACACATGCTTTAATCTTCATTAACTTATTTCAGTAGTTTCTCTCTAGACCTGAGATCAAGGCACAAACACACACACTACACACTGATAAATCACTAACCACTCACCCACAGGGCTGACCACAGTGACCGTCTGCTGAAATCCAGGCTGAATGACTGTAGTGGTTGGCTGCTGGATCACTGTCACAGATTGAGGAACCTGCTGGATTACGGATACTGGCTGCATCATGGGTTCGACCATCACAGTTCCAGGGACAGCCTGCATTACTGTTATTTACAAGAGGACACAAGCCATGGGTCAAACAATGACTTACTTTGAGCTGAAGAATTAAAAGAGCTAGTGTTTTTTTCACCACATGGAGACTTTAAAGTAGATATTTTACTTATAAACCATTTGCTCAGTGAATGTGAACATTTATTTGGGGATCTGGAGCCCCCCCACCAATCCAGACAGCCCTTTCCTGTGATCTGCCCAAATCAGTAAACATGGGATAAAACAAGGCTTTCTGATTTTGCTCCACTTCCAACAACATGTGAAGAGACTTAAGAACTGCCCCGCCCCCTCGTCTGAGTCTGTTTAATCACAGCTCTGCACACGTGTGTAAAAGCAGGTCATAGATGTTCAATTACGACCCAGAACTGCGTTCACTCGTGGGAAAAGAGTGGGGGACAAATGTCTCTAATATAATAATCATAATCATAACAGCTCAGACTTTCTTGAAGGTATAAGCCCTCACCCAAGAACAAACAGGACCATGGGAGAACACTTAATGGAAACTGCAGAAAGAGGTCTATGATGTGTTTTATCAGTGAAATGACTTCTATTCATAATAACAGTGCAGTGAGGTCACATTATGAGATGTCATGTGATGCGCAGACCTGGGTGCTGAGGATACTGAGGCATCGCGGACATCTGCATTGGTCCTGAATACGGTGGTGGGAGGTCCTTCTTGTCCATCTACAGAGTTTTAAAACACTGTAAGACAAAGCGAGAAATAACGCCACTTTCTTTTGAACTGTTGAACTGTTATTTAGTTGTTGTGCAGCCCTGAACTACACCGTTTTTACAGTGAGAGTCTAATACAAAGTGGTGTGACAATGTGCAAAGTTGTATCTGTTAGTTCAAACCACATAGTATCAGTCTCTTTAATGTGAACATTTAGAGTGGCATCACTCTCAGAAAAAGGTAAAAACAGTGTAAATGTGTCTTTACAAAGTACGACAGTTGTGTTTCCTAAAGGTACAGTACATTCTCTTCTTCAGAAGGAGAGATACATGTTTGTAATGTTTCATTATAGAACTGTGTCATATAAAAAAACATAATAAAAGTCCTGAAGATGAAACGGAGCGTATGAAATCAACACAATTTTAAAATCTACAGTTATAATAAAACAAGGTACAAATATGTTCCCTTGAGGGTACCACCACAGAGACAACAGAAGGTACCACCACAGTGACAGTGGGTGGTGACACTGACATTTTCTGACAGTGTACAGTAACCGTGTCCAGAGCATCAGGCAGTGAACAGTGAGCAGTATACCATTTCATATCATAACATAGTTAAACTCAGGTGTCCAGATTCATTCACTGTGTACTCATCCAGGAAGAATTTGCTCTGGTTTATATAATGATCCTGAATCAAAGGGACACCATAAAAATCCCAAAGAAATGTAAAGAAAACAGAAATGTAAAGACACTCTCACGTGAGGTACATACCTGCTTTTAGGATATACCAGTGGCGATGAGGAAATCTGAAACTTTATCTTGCTCTGCTTTGATGCTGTACAGGAATGAGGCAGAGAGGGAGAAGTAATGTGTGAGAGAAAGAGAAGTAGGGAGGGACAAAAAGACCAGGTGATCTATCACCAGACTAGCTCATTGTTTACACTGCCACTCTGATACAATGCGAAACAGTTCAAGGGCTAAGAAAAGTTCCTGCCAGGGCCATGTTTGTAAACGGAGCTCAAGTGTGATTTGAGGTGGGGACGAAGGGGAGGGAGAGCACATGGCAGACATCTCAGAGTTCTTTGGCTTTTCTCTGATCCCAATCAGTCTGTTAGAACACACAGGTGAAATTACAGAGGAATCATGTACAGTATTGTGTAACATTGGTTACGCAGATTACACAGATACCCAATGTAAACTAGAGCAAGAGCGGAGAGGTTTTTATAATGCGTCAATCAAGCTCAGTGCACAGCTTTTAAAAACATATCTTTTTAACCAAGTTCTTAAATAAATAATTATTTTTTTATTATTATTATTTGGATCTATACAGCTCCAGGTGTGTTCTCCCTGTGTTTGTGTGGGTTTTCTCAGAGGGCTCTGATCTCCTCTCACAGTCCAAAATCACACGTTGGTGGATTGGAGACTCAAAAGTGTCTTTAGGTGTGAGTGTGTGAGTGAATGTTTGAGTGTGTGTCACCCTGTGAAAGACTGGCGCCCCCTCCAGGGTGTGTTCCTGCCTTGTGTCCAGTGATTCCGGGTAGGCTCATTAACCTAGTGAGTAATGAAAATACTGCTATTTATTGTATTGTCTTTTAATTTGATCATTAATATTATTTTAGTTGTAATCTATTTTGTTTATGTTGTGAAATGAAAATTCATTAAAACAAATAAATGTTCTTGTGATGAAACTTATAAAAACTATTATTTTAAAGCATGGACCTGGCGTAAAGTAGCAGCATCACTGACATCAACATTGTCCCACGCTTTTCTTCTGGGGTGATTTGCAGAGTCATTGTTGCCGTGACGTCTCAGTAGGAGGGTTCATATCAGCTGCTGAGATGGACTGTCAAACTGTGAGGCAAGACCTGGTGAAAAGAAATAAAAGATCTTTATTTTCCTCTTCATTTACTCATTTCCTCCATTTGGAGTCCAGTACCTGATCAAGCCCTTAAACTGATACAAGTTTGAGCTTACGTTCCTCTTAATCTACACAGAGAAAATGATAAATGTAGCCCTTATTATCAACAGGAAAAACTCTTGTGTGATGAACTCTTCAGGTGTAATGAAGTGAAGAATGAGATTCACTGTATCCTTATGAACTCACTGTGTGTGTGTGTGTGTGTCATTGCACAAATGAACACAAAAGACAAAAGGATCTTGGGTTTCTAGAAAGGCACTATAAAAGTGTAACGTTAAATGAATAAAAAGGCCTGGTCTAACAAGGGTGTCAGTGCAAACTTTCTACAGTTTAATGCAGGTTTATAAAAAGAATGGTGACTTAGTAATTGTGTTCTCTCTGTGTCTGCGTGGGTTTCCTCCAGGTGCTCTGGTTTCCTCCCATGGTCCAAAAACACGTTGGTAGGTGGATGGGGGGGTGTATTCCCACCTTGCGCCCAATGATTCCAGGTAGGCTGTGGACCCACCGCGACCCTGAACTGGATAAGGGTTACAGATAATGAATGAATGGATGAATGACTCAGTAATTTGCACTAAATGTGCCAGAGTACGGAGGCTGGGAAATGGACAAAAGAAAGTGACTTTATTCCACACATATTTTATTTACAGCTATATATTTACTTTATGGAGGTTGATTAATCGTTTATTTTGCTCTCATGTTTTTTCTACTTTTCAGACTTTTATTTTGTTGCTGCTCACATTTTCATTTCGGACTAATAGTTATCTGTCTATATAGGTCTCTATCTATCAGTCTCTCTATCTATCCATCTCTGTATTAATCAGCACTCCCTCCAACTATCCATCCCTATTGATCTCTCTATCCCTCTGTTTAACTATTTCTATATTGATCTCTCCAACTAACTATAGATCTTCATATCTAAGACTCTATCTTTATTTATCTCTCTCCATTAATTTATTGATCTCTCATCTAACTCTGTCACTGTTCTATATCACATTTATCTATCAATCTCTACCTAACTCTATTGATCTATCATTCTATCACCTCCTCTTTTTCTATTTCACTCTCCTTGTATGGATCTTTAATTAAGTGAGCACTGGTCCTGTTGTTTTTCAGCTGTACACTGTTCAGAGTTTAGATGAAAAGTTTGATACGAGGTATAAATAGAAACTAGAGGGTGTAAAACGTGACGCTCTGTTGGTCAGACCGGGCCTGTCATGTGTTTCACAATCAGATTAACAAATAGTTTTTTTTCACCTGCTGAAGAGCAGCCTAATAATCTCTTCTACTGAACTCTCTCTATCTCTCACTCTAAGAGAAATATACTAGTACTCTTCACAGCAGTATGACGGTTTTTATGCAGTGCAGTCTGAGGGCTCAAAGGTTACTCACATTCATTAGTGGTGTCAGCAACAGAAGCTCAGCTCACAAGTTACTTCCAGTGCACAAACCTGGCCTCACTGTCAGAATCCTGCCAGCTTCATTCTGATTAGCTCTCTGTAAATTTGCATCTACGCACTTCTGTGAATTGTTTTGTACTGGCTCTGGTATTGGTCCAACGTGAAAACTGCCTCCTTCTACGCATCATGCCAAAATAGACGACTTGTGATTGGTCCTGTTGTGTGTCAGTCAAATTTGTTTTCCTGCAGTAGGAGGCGGCTCTTGGCCACGTTAAGTGGTGAAAAACCTTGATTCTGTACAGTTTTGTACTGAGAAGTGTTTTTTTTTTTTAACTCTTTGACTCTTTGTTTAGCAAGAGGACCTCTCTGCTGAACCTTTGTTGGATGCTTTTTTTAAAGTCAAATATTCACCTGCTGTGCTTTTGTTGTGAAATAAAGCAACACGCGTATAGATAATTAACAAATGATAGATTCTTGTTTTTATTGTATTTCTTTATTGTGAATTCCAAAATAAATTATCATAATATAAATCGTGGGCGGCACGGTGGCGCAGCAGGTAGTGTCGCAGTCACACAGCTCCAGGGGCCTGGAGGTTGTGGGTTCGATTCCAGCTCCGGGTGACTGTCTGTGAGGAGCTGGTGTGTTCTCCCCGTGTCCGCGTGGGTTTCCTCCGGGTGCTCCGGTTTCCTCCCACAGTCCAAAAACACACGTTGCAGGTGGATTGGTGACTTGAAAGTGTCCGTAGGTGTGAGTGAATGTGTGTGTGTGTGTGTGTGTCTGTTTTGCCCTGTGAAGGACTGGCCTCCCCTCCAGGGTGTATTCCCGCCTTGCGCCCGATGATTCCAGGTAGGCTCTGGACCCCCCGCGACCCTAAATTGGATAAGCGGTTACAGATAATGGATGGATGGATGGATAAATGGTGGGATTGTAGTATAAAGTTCTTCACTATAAACACATGAGACATTCACATCATTGTTACATTTTTCTTTTCCCAGGCATATCCTTTCTTAATACCTGAACAAAATAAGTAATAATTGTAGACTATAGAGAATGGAGTGGGTAGAATCTGGCTTTTTGATACCACCGGGGTGAACACAAGCGTGTAGCAAATTATTCTGTCTTTTACCACCACAAATGCAATGTCACCAGACTCGTTGATCAGGACGGTCCAGATGCAGCTGTTTACACTTCAGCACATTCCCATGGTCATGACTGAGAGACAGAAAAAACATATGAAAAAACCAAGCATGCCCTTGATGTAGTTAATAATGGAAACATTTTGCAAACAACCCAGTGAAGAAAAACAACAGAGTCACAGTTCATGTCCTTACTACGCCAGTGTTAAATCACACATACCTTAGTTTTCTAGTAGCCCCGGATATAGACATAATAAAGAAGGAGGAGACAAAGAAATAAACTGTCAAAATGTCGTATCATAAATTGTTGTGTCTTGTTTACTGACTTAAGCATCACACAAAAGCTCGTTTTGTTTCACAATAAAGCTGATACCAATCAAGGTATTTTTTCTAACAAATCAGTATCAGCACAAACCTACGCCAAATGCATTGTTTATTTCAGTGTTCACACAAGTGGCGTAGATAGAGCACACTTTGTGGTAGGACTCAGATAAAATGTATTTGAAATATTTAAAACTAGAAAGACCCAGTCCAGCAGCACCTCAGAGTGGTACTGTGATTAGTACTTTTTTTAAATCTTTTATTTACGTTGTTATTTTGTAAAAATAAAAAATTATAAACCTAAGCAAGACTTTGAATGCAGGTGAATTTTTTTTCTTAATTCACTACAGAGTTTGTCAGTTGTTAGGCACACACACAGGATTGATTTTAATAACTGTAATCTACTTGAAGACTATGTGCAGATACTCAGCTTTAAAGGATTTAGATCAAGATTAAGGCTTTGAAAACCTAACTTAATGTACACATGCACTGAACAAATTATTTTTTCCAAATACGTACAACTTAGGATGATTTAAAAAGCAGTTTAAATTAGTCATTGGTCATTCAATTAATTTGAAATGGTGAGTATCACCTTCAAAGACTCCTCACTAGGATCAGAATAATTCAGACAGAGATGCCAAGGGGCTGGAGCCGGTAAAACTTACTCAAAAAGTTTATTCTTTAACATCACATTTACAACAAAGCAGCACTAGAGGGTCCATGTAATCTGCTGGATATGTGCCACTAGGAGTCCTCCAAGCAGCAGTGATTTATAACAAGCCAGTTACTACCCACTGGGGTTTTTTGCGTCACAAGCTGTTTGACTCTATAAAATCCCCACAGATTGGACTTAACATGAAATCAATTAAACTCCATTCACAGAATCTTTTATTAGTTTAAAAGCCTTTGTGAACGATGCCAGTTTAGAATCTAAACAATAAATAAGTGTTCATTAATTAATGGCTTATTTCATTTACGTAATCATTTGCACAACAGTGTTAAAGATCAATTATTTCACCACTTCACTTTGAGAGCCACAAACATTATGAATGCATGAAGAAGTAATGGTTTACTAATGCATTTTATACTCTGCCTTTGAGGTGACGGCTGGTGAGTCAGCGTTTACTACAATTTACCTGATGACTGCCATGAAGCCTGTATGTACATTGTGAATAACTCATGTCGCATGATGAAATTTGTACCTTAATTATGTAATTCATATTCAACTCCAGCATTAAGGCATGTATGAGACATGCTTACATCATACATATTCATGACTCGTGATCTACAACGTGCAGGAATTAATGATTACTCACTCATTAATTAATACATTTTCATGTACCTTTATTGTAAAGTGGTAACTTTAAATACGTATGTGACTTTTTCTGTTATCAGCTCATCTGCTATAAGAAAAACACTACATTTTTATCTCCACTTTGTTCCTCCCCCCTCACATTCTTTCACTTTGCTGTATGAGAGCATGTCACTGTAACACAATGTTTCATATAACGATCCACTGAAAGCTACTGAAACCTGAGCAAATCAAATCAAACCAAAAACGCAGATATCCTCAAAACTCCACAGAACCCAGGTAAGTCCATGTGTACATTGGTGTTTGTAAAAATAGATGACAATATTCTTTATTTTGTTGTTGAGAATGTAAAAAACATTAGCAGTTTACGTATGTTTGATATTTCAGAAGTGAGAGTAAATGTTAATTCCATGCATCTGAGGGAAATATTCATGAATATGAACTCCAGCAGTGTCATTCATTACTGAGTTTTACTGATAACTGCGTATTATACACTGTGATCACTGTGTTAGTTTAAAAAGTGCTTTTTGAAAGTCTAAAGCAAATCAGAAAAATAAACGTATCCTATTATAATTTTCTAATGTTACGGATAAAATGTCACTTTTATCATTTTAAAGTGATTAATTTTAAAATGTGCTTTGTGCAAATACTGTCACCAGACTTGCTGGTGTAGATGAAACAAATAAAGACAACTGTTGTACAATGACGACAGACACAGAGACAGCCCTTTGCAGCCAGACACATCTGTGTAACAGAGTCTTCTGCAAAACTATAAGCACCTCTGTTCAAATCACTCTTTGTTGTGGTTGTAAGTGAAGCAAAATTAAATGTGACATTTTCATTTAGAAGTGTTTAACTTTACAATGAACCTCACTAGACAACACTTACAAGAGTATTAAATATTCTACTCAAGTAAAAGTACCGGTCTAATAATGTACTCAAGTTAAAGTTAAAAGTAGTGCATTTGAAATGTACTCAGGGTAAAAGTTCTTGTGGGGGGGGGGGTATCCTGTGTAAGCACAAAAAGGACAAGAGGATATAAATTTCATAAGGTTTTTAAAAGCTGCTCATTCTCTCTTGGCAAACACAGCTTACACTGCATTATAAAGATGTCACCTTTCATACACAGCTGAAGTCCTTTAAATATGGCCAGGGTTTAATTTCTTTCCAAATCAATTCAGAATTCGACGGGGTTCTGCACTCAGCTGGGTTTTGTCTGTCTCTGTTTCTTTTTATTTTACCAGTAGATTCCTCTCTAGGCCTTCATTCACATTTCGGTAGTTTCTGGTGCACAATTTTTTTTTTGAACTTTTATTTACATTTTTTACTTTGTAACGGGTGTGATTTAAAATATTGCGAAGTACAATACTTCAAGCAAATTGTACTTAAGTAAAAGTAAAGTTACAGATTTTAAAAACTACTTAAAAAGAAGAAATACACAAAAAACCTTCTCAAGTACAGTAACACGAGTAAATGTAAAACCTCTGCTAGACAATACAAAGCAAGTACTTGGAAGAAACTAGTCAAAGGAGAGCCAAACCTGTCAGAAAAGGGTTGAAATATGAGCAGTAATTATATAGAAACTGTAGGAAGGGGGTTAAATCAGAAAACTTGCATTTTAATCATATCCAACGAGCAGTGACTTTACAACCACAAAAACGTCCAGGACTAAAAACAAAACAGTCTGGTTATTCTTATCTTCTTTTGCAAAGAACAAAATAGGCCTGTGCTGTATTTCTTTGGAAACTCACAGTCATGTTATGGGTCATAAAATTCCCAGTTGTCCAAAGCATATCAAATGAAAATTGAAAAAAAAATGGTCATATCTTATATTTTATTATAAACATACTAATAGTTGCTGTCTGATAAAAAACATGTATCTCCACTGGAGTTGATTTTTATTTTACTACATCATTTGAACACAGCTGTCCTTCACATTTCATGATGAATGGAAGTGGTTGACAGTAACCAAGTAAATGTACTTCAGTGTATCTGTACTTTAATTTAACTAAAATTCAAAGTCAAATATCTTACAATTTACTCCACTACAGTATGAAAATTTGTCATTACTTTTGTCTCATGCATGCAAAAAAATAAACATTTTTACCTAAAATAAGTTGATTAATCAGGGGTCTTTTTAAGATATTAGAGCCATAATAAATGATTTACATGTTAATTTTATGGGAGAATAATGTTTGATTCTTGCTTTCTATGTAAATATTATGTTTTTTTACAGTGTATATCTGTTTTTAACAGGAAATGTTGTAAGCACAACAGTTGTTGAATGTAAAATTTACGTTAGCCAAAAACATCAACTGCCTTAAGCATCACAATAATATCGTCTCAAATAAATTCATAGGTTCCTCTATTTTTTCTCTGATTTCTCTGGATGTGTGTCTTGTTCTTCTACAGCTGTAATGGATGAACCTTTGTACGAGGTTGTATTTGAAAAAACTGAATCCAGTAACATACAGTCGGAAGATAGTCCTGCATGTCCAACTGAACCTGTGCCACAGGTAACTGTGATCTCCCAGGCACCTAACCCTGCAGTAGTCCAGACTGAGGCTATACCACAAGTGACAGTCCTCCAACCGATGCCTGTACAAGTAGTTCAGTCTCCAGTCATCACAAAAGTAAACACGCTAGGTGAGTCTTCAACAGTTTGTTGATGTCATTCTCCCTATGGTCCACCATGCTCCGTACCTGTGGTAGCACCAGCTCTTCTTTCATTTTGAGTTACGACCACAGATATAAATCACTGGAGGATTCTGGAGCGGCGCCATGCTTAAATCTTTGGCCCAATCACTGAGCGATCACAAGGTCGATCATTGGTGATGCTGCTGATGTTTTTGGTCTAATGTCCCAGACAGTACAATTAGCCTTAGCTCTAAGAGCGAGAGTGACCCTCCTACCCTACCATCTCTCAGCACAGGGCCAGTTACTGGTCTACACCAAGTGCGTACTGCGCTGGTGAAAGTTTGACACAAAGCAGTGGCTGGTTTCACGTCTTGAAAGAATTTGTGCTTTTTATCAGGCAGCATCATGAATTGTTAGAGACGTGACATTTACATTTGTACAGTATGTATTTGATAAACATCTGTCTAATAAATAAATATACAAAGAAATTGTAACCTTATGGGATTACCTTATAGATTTGTATATATTTAATTGCACACAAATGATAATAAATCTTAGGTAGTATTTCATATTGTAAAAAAACAAATGTGTGTGTTTGTATGGCAGTGTCTAAGCCGGACCTGAAAGATATCCCTGGACAATTCAAATGTCCTTATTGTCAGCTTGACGTTGTCACAGTGACCCGTGTCCTTGCGGACACCAATGCCTCCTGCAGCCTTTTTGGAAGCCACTGTTCATTTACGTGAGACACACACACACACACAGAACACACACACACAGTGAGCGAGAGAGACCTGGTCAAAGGACATTCAATGTATGTGATATGTGCTACAGTGTTGCCCTGTCTGATTTTTGTCAGTACCCAAAGTACCACTTTAAAATAAGACTATGTTTAGAAAAGCTTACAAATGGTTTAAATACCTGTTTATAATATGGCAGTAAATTAGGTTGTCAAAACCTTAAATGTCATTAATAATCCTTTGTAACAGAGATAAGACCTTTTTTGTCAAATAGAGAAACCTACTGAAAATGTTGAAGTAAACAATAATCTCAGACTTGAGAATGTGAATTTAGTCATTTCACATGTTCAGGTCAGCACCACATTATCGGTGATGTACAAAAAAGGGTTAAACATATTAACAAATATGTTCTGGAGCTGGCAGGTTTAAAGTTGACTGATGGAGAAGACAAAGTGAGGTCAGTATCTGGCTAGATCTGAGGTTAGACGGATGTGGTTTCACTATTTGGCAAACAACTAATCACTGTTTCCCTTTCTATCTGTGTGTTATATCAGATTATTAATGACTAATAATGTATTAGGTTCAAATCCCGCTCCGGGGTGACTGTCTGTGAGGAGTTGGTGTGTTCTCCCCGTGTCCGCGTGGGTTTCCTCCGTGTGCTCTGGTTTCCTCCCACAGTCCAAAAACACACGTTGATAGGTGGATTGGCGACTCAAAAGTGTCCGTAGGTGTGAGTGTGTGAGTGAATGTGTGTGTGTGTCTGTGTTGCCCTGTGAAGGATTGGTGACCCTGAACTCGATAAGCGCTTACAGATAATGAATGAATGAATGAATAATAATGTATTAACAACATAAATCGCAACTATTAATAAACATACAAAAAAATGTGTCTTCTGCATTTAACCCTTCTGTGGCAGTGAACACACACTAGTGAACTAGGGGCTGTGAAGAGACACCCAGGGCAGTGGGCAGCTTCCCCGGCGTCCGGGGAGCAGTTGTGGATTTGGTGCCTTATTTGAGGTCCCCTCAGCCATGTATTCCCTCAATACAGTGCTGTACCTTTCAATCAAACCTACAACCTTTTAGTCCTAAGCCCTTTTCTCTATCCATTTAAAAACCTTCATAAGTGTCGTCTTATTCTAAAGTGGTACCTATATTCTTCACACATACAAAACTGTATGTATCAGAGAGTCTGTACTAGGAAGTGGTGTATGTGTTCCCTGTAAAAACACAGGTAAAGTTCATTCATTTTCACTTGAAATATCAACAAAAACATTTGACTGTGTTTCCTGTTCCTTGTCCTTTCTTTAGTATTTGGCCGTGCTGTCTGGTTCCATTTCACTCCTGTCATGACGTGGAACACAGCTGCCCCAGCTGCAGGAACGCCATCTACATTTACAAACGCTCCTGAGACCCACCAGCTCAGGGTCTTTATTATAATCTAGTGATGCCGTCTGTCTTACTCTGATAGACACATCTACAGTTCCAGGAAGAATCCTAAGAAACCTACACAGCAAACTCACCAGTGTTAAATCAACACTATTAGTGTTAACACTGAGAGTGTTAAATTATTACACTAACAGTGTTAATTTAACACTTATCGTGTTGATTTAACACTAGTGAATTTACTGTGTAGGAAAGTTGTCTAGGAATATTTTTCTTTTGCAGTTTTGTGTATTTTTTTTAATCTGAAATCTACTTTAAAAAAAAAAAAAAAAAAAAAAAACATAACAATGTTTATACACAACATATTTCATCATTTTATCCCTTAGAGGAGTCAGGTTGTTTCAGTTACTCTGACTAATATATTCACTTAAAAAGCCAGTCCATGCTGAAACACTCTTATATAACTCTTTATCACAACTCTAAACTGCTGTTCAGAAAAACAAAAATGGCAGCAATATTTCCATGTAAAGCCTGTAAGACACGAGGGATTATGATTAAGTTTTGAAACTTAACTAAGGTTTATGTAAGACCTTATACAATAGATGTGTATGAAATTACACAAGGCAAAAGCTAATTTAAACTTTATGCCCAAATACCTCCACAGCACCTTACAAACATGGTCTACATATATATTTATGAGCAGAAAGCATTTTGAGCAAATGTTTATGTTTTTACTGTGACATGGGTCTTTAAACCTGAAGAAAAGGACACCTGTCAGAAGGAGTGAGTTCAGCAGCATTCCTGTATTAAAGACTGTGTCAAAAATGTGAAATCCTGTCATAGTCATCACCCTCACTTAGATCTTTTTACATACTGTAGAATGTTACATATTCTAAAATAGATGTAATCAAATCTTTAATTTCTATTTGAGCACATAAGAGCACAATAAAATGTAAATACTTTATTCAGTTTTGTATTTTGTCAATAAAAATAAATTAAAAAAGACAAGTTTAAATGTTCTCCTCTCTGACAGTTTACAGGAGTGTTCAGCTGCGAACGTGTGTTTAAACTACACAACACTATTAGTGTTAACCTGACACCGAGAGTGTTAAATTATTACACTAACAGTGTTCATTTAACACCGATAGTGTTGATTTAACACAAGTGAATTTACTATGTAAACCCCTAATGAGACGGCTGTATCTAACTCTCATTGTGAAAATGTTTATGGGTTATTTCACCATTATAAACTTGAATAATATCCCTGATTTTTGAGATTAATAACTAAAGATTTGTTTCTATGGAGCTAAAGTATTTGAATCTAAACTTTGAATATTTGTATTAAATTTGTCTGAATATTTTATATCAGAATTATCATTGTATGGCATTTAATAGACTTCTGAATATTTCTTCATAAAATAATGGGTTCCCTGCTGTGCCCTGTACCTTACTACTCTGGTTTATGAATATATCAAGGTTTTTATGTTTAGTTACATTAAAAATATCACATCCATCCATTTTCCACCGCTTATCCGAGTCCGAGTCACGGGGGAAGCAGTCCGAGTAAAGAAACCCAGACCTCCCTCTCCCCAGCCACTGATTCCAGCTCCTCCGGGGGTATACCGAGGTGTTCCCAGGCCAGTCGAGACATGTAGCAAAGAGCCCAGTACCCCATTCTCCCAGAGCACCTCCCACAGAATATCCCTAGGGACACGGTCGAATGCCTTCTCCAAATCCACAAAACCCATGTAGACTGGTTAAGCAAACTCCCATGCACCTCCCAGGATCCTAGCGAGGGTAAACAGCTGGTCCTGTGTTCCACGACCGGGGCAGAATCTGCATTGTTCCTCCTGTATCCGAGATTCAACTATCAGTCGGACTCTCAACCCAGTACCCCCGCATAGACCTTACCGGGGAGGCTGAGGAGTGTGATCCCCCTATACTTGGAACACACCCTCTGATCCCTCTTTTTAAAAAGGGGAACCACCACCCCAGTCTGCCAGTCCAGAGGCACTGCTCCCGATGTCCACGCAATGTTGCAAAGACGTGTCAGCCAGAACAGCCCCACAACATCCAGAGCCTTGGGGAACCCGGGGCAGACCTCATCCACCCCTGGGGCCTACCGCCAAGGAGTTTTCCTACTACCTTAGCCACCACAGCCCCAGTAATAGACGAGCCCTCCCCAGGATCCCCAAACTCTACTTCCTCTGTGAAACATGTGCTGGTGGGATTGAGAAGATCCTCAAAGTATTCCTTCCACCGCCTAATGATGTCCCCAGTCAAGATCAACAACTCCTAACCCTACCATATACAGTGTTACAAATACAACACAATGTCATTTTCCATGTCCTCACGAACTCCTCCCACACCCCAGTTTTTGCCTCAGCGACAGCCAAAGCCGCGTGGCTCTTCAGTACCTGTTAGCTGCCTCCGGAGTGCCCTGAGCCAAACGGGCTGGATAGGACTCTTTCTTCAGCTTGACAGCCTCCCTCACCTGGGGTGTCCACCACCGACAACCTTGCAGCCACAGCTCTGTTCAGCCACCTCATCAATGTAGGTCTGGAACATGGCCCATTCGGACTTAATGTCACCGGCCTCCCCCGGGATGCAGTCGAAGCTCTGCCGGATGTGGGAGTTGAAGATCTTTCTGACAGGATCCTCTGCCAAACGTTCCCAGCAAACCCTCAACACACATTTAGGCCTGCCAGGTCTGTCCAGCATCCTCCCACGCCATCTGATCCAACTCACCACTAGGTGCTGATCAGTTGTCAGCTCAGCACCTCTCTTCACCCTAGAGTGTCTAGAACATATTCCCGCAGGTCAGATGATACGAGTATAAAGTCGCTCATCGAAAGGTGGCCTAGGGTATCCTGATCCCAGGTGTACTTGTGGACACTCTTATGCTTGAAAATGGTGTTCGTAATGGACATAAACTGTGATAGGCACAGAAATCCAATAACAGAACACCACTCTGATTCAGATCAGTGGGGCCGTTCCTCCCAATTACGCCCCTCAAGGTCTCACTGTCATTGCCCACGTGAGCGTTGAAATCCCCCAGCAGAACAAGTACAAGTCATGGCACCCTGAACTGCTGTTCAGTGCATAAGCACAAACAACCATCAGACCCCTTTCCCCAACACGAAGGCACAGGGAAATTACCCTCTCGTCCACTGGGGTAAACCCAGACGAACAGGCTAAGCCTGTTCAAGGAGATTGGTTCCAGAGCCCATACTGTGTGTCGAGGTGAGCCCAACTAAATCTAGCCGATACCTCTCAACCTCGCGCACCAGCTCAGGCTCTTTTCCCACCAGAGAGGTTACGTTCCATGTTCCAAGAGCCAGTTTTAGTAACCGAGGATCAGAACGCCAAGGCTCCAGACCCCGGCTGCCACCCGATCCACAATGCACCAGACCCGGATTACTACCTCTCCCACAGGTGGTGGGCCCATGGGAGAGTGGACCCATGTTGCTCCTTCGGGCTGAGCCCGGCTGGACCCCATGAGTGAAAGTTCGGCCACCAGGCACTTACCAAGGAGCCCCTCCCCCAGGCCTGGCTCCAGGGTGGGGCCCCGGTAACCCTACTCCGGGGAAGGGAAGCTGTGTCCCTGTTCTTAATCTCTTCATCCTTGTCTTTATGGATAACTCTTTGTCTGGCCCATCACTTAGGACCAATTTGCCTTGGGATACCCTACCATTGCCCCCGACAACATAGCTCCTAGGCTCACACAGGTACGCAAGCCACTCCACGATGTTAAGGTGGTGATCCAGGGAGGGGTAAAAAATATCACAGTTTAAATGAAAGGTATTCATGATCTGACCTTATTTCATGTAAACAGGGGTCATTTCTGTACAGTGTCTTTTTGGAAAAAGCTCTGTTAACTTGCCATCATGATATAATATAAACATGCAGTTCAGGAAAAGTAGGATCATGGAAAGCCTGTGTGTTCAAAACAAACTATGAAACTGAGGACTACTGAATTACGCTCAATTTATACAAGAACCCCCAAGAACATGGCAGGAGCCGAAAAGGTAAAATTTTAATAGTGACATGTCATTAAACGCAATCACCATTTCATTTAATTATGCAGAATAATATAAACTCAAATAAGGAACAGAGTGTTTATTTAGAAATGTTTATATTTCTATAAATGTCTGATGTTTGTAATGGACATTCACAATCATTAAAATGTTGATCAAACCACTTGCTCTGTGGATGGTTGGAGATCTTGTCTGTGGATTTTTTTGACTCAAAAGTGTGAGTGTGTGTGTTGCCCTGTGAAGGACTGGCACCCCCTCCAGGGTGTGTTCCTCCCTTGCGCCCAATGATTCCAGTAACCGCATTACAGATAATGAATGAATGAATTTTCATAATCTTAATTTTTTTTATATTAATTTTTATAATGTTAATTATTTGGCTGGGCGGCACGGTGGCGCAGCAGGTAGTGTCGCAGTCACACAGCTCCAGGGGCCCGGAGGTTGTGGGTTTGATTCCCGCTTCAGGTGACTGTGAGGAGTTGGTGTGTTCTTCCTGTGTCCGCGTGGGTTTCTCCGGGTGCTCCGGTTTCCTCCCACAGTCCAAAAACACACGTTGGTAGGTGGATTGGCGACTCAAAAGTGTCCGTAGGCATGAGTGTGTAAGTGAATGTGTGTGTGTTTGTGTTGCCCTGTGAAGGACTGGCCCCCCCTCCAGGGTGTATTCCCGCCTTGCGCCCAATGATTCCAGGTAGGCTCTGGACCCACCGTGACCATGAATTGTATAAGGTTTACAGATAATGAATGAATGATTTGGCTCCATATGTTTGAGTATTTGCTTTACTTTGTAATACTCACATATCCCTTTTGTTGATTTTAGTCACATTGTGCAAGAAAACTCACAGTTGACTTCAAATAAGTTTGCTTTGATTTTTTAATTAACTGAGAGTTTTGATGCTTTATTTTAGTTAAAACTTAGTTTAACTAGCATTTGTTTAACTGTCCTATGATAAAATTAATTTATTCACTTGGGTGTACATGAAGCTGGAGCTCACACAGAAACATTGTGAGCTACCCAGTCACTTCCACAGCCTAAGGAAAATTTCAGACTCACCCATTCACCCAGTCACTCACACAGGAGGACAATTTTACACATTCACTCACACACACTGCCTCACAGCCTCTATAGGAATTTGTGATTGGAATGGAATGTGGGAGATGAAAGTGGAGCACCCAGAGGAAACCTACACAGACACAGAGAGAACACACCACACTCCTCAAAGTCAGTGATCTTCTTCCAACCTTTCTTTCATTCATTGTCTGTAAGACATTATACAGTTCAGGCTCGCGGTAGGTCTGGAGCCTATCTGGAGTCATTGGGTGCAAGGCAGGAAAACTCACACCTACAGACACTTTCTGAGTCGCCAATCCACCTATCAACCTGTGAGGTTTTTTGGACCGTGGGAGGAAACCAGAGCACATGGAGGAAACCCACGCAGACACAGAGAGAACACACCAACTCTTCACAGACAGTCACTCAGAGCGGAATTGAACCCACAACCTCCAGGTGATGGGTGACAGCGACACTACCTGCTGCACCACCGTGTCACTGGTTCTTCCAATCTTCCACTTTGGAAATATGAGAATTAGTTCTCTGACCCTGGAGCAGTGTTTCAGAGACACCATGTCACCCTGTGTTAAAATGACTGAAATGTAATATAAACTAATTTGTTTATAAATAATTATTTTCTCAGGTTTCCTCTCAGTGGTGTAACAGGGAAATGAAATTTTAAATATAGTCCTGCACAAGCCCCAGCCTCCTGTTCATTTCTCCACCTTTAAATGTATGGTCACATTTACGTCTGAGTTTGAAATGCAGTATTGCTCTCTATCCTGAAGGCACCGGGCTCTTTATCTACCCATCTGTCTTGTGTTATTCACCTCTCTTTCAATTTCTTGCTTTCAGTCTCTAGGTAACTCTCACTGCGGAAGCATCCAAACCACTACTGGCACTCCTCGACAAAACACAGGTATGTGTGTGTGTGTGTGAGTGTTATGTCGGTGTGTATCTGTTGCTGTGGCTCAAAATAAAGCCTAAAGTGATTTTTTTGTTAGATTCTCATTTCCACAACAATCAGAATAACTATGAAATGAGAAATAGTGTGTTATTGTAACATTCGGCAGAAAACATGTTACAGAGCACCTGAGAAAATCAGAAACCTGAGACAGAGACACCTACCGATGTGTGTTTGTTATTATTACTTTTTTTATGTTCATACATTAAATCCACAACTTTGTTGGAACACCTTAACTTGTGTAGGTCATAAACTAGTTAAAAACAAGTGAGGATCTTGACTGCTGTACTCTGGGGTTTTAGATTACTTGACGCTTGTTTGGAGCAGCTACAAGATTAGCAGGTTGTCATTTTCAAAAATCTAATTTCATTTTCAGGTTCAGTTTACAGCAGTGATTATAAATATCTGTTTAACTTAGAACTCACTGTGTCTAGGTTGAATCTTTAGGTGCAATTTTTAGCTCACATCACATTGATGTTTCTAAGGCTCGTTCCACAAGGACCTATATACATATATGTTTACAGATGTACTAGTATTTTAACTGTATTGTTGATGCTGTTTTAAATTGATAGACATGACTAATATAAATATAATTCCATCGTGTTGAGCTTACATTTATTCTTTATTTAACATATAATTATGCTGTAATGACTGTAATGGCGTGCAACAGAGTAGACGTCAGCGGATATAAAACAGACATATTTAATGAATACAGGAAAGTCCAAAATCAGAAAAACTGGAAAAAGTGAGATCAAAACCAGAACTAAGAGGAGCATGTAAAACCATAATTCAGGAACCAACCAGTACTTTTCTGATAAATTACTGCAATGTATTTGTTTAATATTTGTTATATTGACATTTGATTTTTTCTGCGGTGTTGTTTTTTCACTGAAACCAAGTCAAATGTCGATACCCTTTTATTATTATTGTTTTATATGCTACATGACCACTTTCCAATCTGAAAAATTTGCCCTTGATCCAATATGGCGGCCATATTCCGGACACAGTCCTAAGAGATAGGCTCCTCACCCATTACTTGCTGGGGTATTCAGATAAAAGGATATCCTGCAACCTTTGACTCACCCTGTATATATTTCTGCTTTCCTTCAGTGGTGAAATCATGCCATACCCCAGACCACCGCTGGGAGAGAAATACCCCCAAACTGGCCTGCAGTACCCCAACTCTGCCCAGAAGTCAGCTTTCGTTCAACAACAGGTTACTACATACAACAGCAGCACTAAGGTAAAGCCGAGCCAGGAGAGCGGAGCATTTCTTAGGCCACTTCACATCTTTACCTCTTCTTTACTCTCTCTCTCTGATACACAGGGTCTCAATGGCAACCTGCACAATCCTTGTCCTCCCACCTTCAGTCCTGAAAACACAAAGAGGTATGAGGGATTTAACTGTGTACATCAAATGCAATTCTACTGCAATGCCCTGCTGCTTCCTCTTGATACACTACATGGCCAAAAATAAGTGGACACCCCTTATAATCATTGAAGTTATCTAGGGCAGTAAGGTGCCCATCACAGAAAAACATTCATTTGAGCACACACAGCTTTTATAACATCCACAGAGGAGCAAGAAACAAGTCAGCAGCTACACATGAGCTAGCTTTAGCTCACAATGCTCAATATCAAGTGTCAACTTACGGGTATAAAGCCTCCCATAATTAATCCTCCAACATCAAGTCCTCACCTCACTATCATCTGACCAAGCACTTATAAAATACACTCCAGAAGACATGCTGAATTAGCAGGTGGCCATGTAATGTATCATTGTGAAGACATTTTCACTATAAAACATTTGTATATTATGTTGGGACATGCCTTTGACTGACAGTACTGCTCACCAATGCCCTGAAGGGTTCTATTAAATGCCACTCTGTTTTTGTCCTGAACTTGGTAAGAAACCACATATCTGCTATTGTACTTTTTGTACTAAATTCTAAAAATGAGACCAGACCCGCTTTTCAAGCTGATGTTTCATGACAAAGCAAGACTTCAAAGGGAAAGAGAAACAGAACGAGGGTTGTGCTTTTCGAAAACAAACACATTCATCCTCCTGTTTTTCTTTTACAGTTCTGGAGGACCATCTCTAGGAAGCCAGTACCCGCAGCAAGCATACGCCATTCAGAAGTGTGATCCGCCACCGTACACTGAGGTAAAACTGAGGTGACAGGCTAATACTCAGTTTAACATGTTAAATATTCAGAAAATCTGAAACCTGACCATATCCACTGGTATTGTAGCAAAGGCATCAATAAAGGAAAGTATAGTGCATTTAGACAATTTTATGTTTTTAACAAAACAATCCCTGAACTGTCTGTTTTACAAAGACTAGAGACCACTCCACACTGTGTTTAACCACACAGAGATAACACATTGGTATGATGACCAAGGTGGTGTACAGTAACAAACCACAAACTAAATAAATAATACAACCAACTGTGTAAATAATGATATGTACTGGAAAATAAAATGTAAACGATATATTTGATGGACATTCAAATTTTGGCAAACAATAGTAGTTCACTGGAAGAGATAGTTTTGCAAATATCATTACGGGAACTAAGCAGTCTTAATTTCCTTGACAAAACTACCTAATAAAAATCATCTGAACAAAAACTGCTGAATGTTTTATAATGTCAAATACATTGTTATTATAATTACAAATACATTATTAATAAATTACCTGTTATTTATGATCTGAAAACAAAAGACTCACAAGAAAATGAAAACAGGAAAATGCTCTGTCTATTTGCGGGTGTCAGGGTGATTCTTTGGGAGTCGACTCCTCATCCCTCTTTAGGTTTACTTTGATATTATGCCACTGCTCTCACTGTGAGAAGAGACATTGCTCCAGAGGGTCAACTTTGGAACCAGACTCTAAAAATATCACACTTCAGATATTTCATCTATCTGCCCCATGTGACAGCATTGTGAATAGAGTTAATACCTGTCATTGTAAATCAAAATCTTTTCACGCTCCTTTTGAAAAACCCTCGTTCTTCCCTGTAATTATGCAAAACAGTGGCAGACACTGCAGGGTGTTCTTTGTACTTGAGTCTTTCTTGAGTCTTCAGTCTTGATTCTTGAGTCTTGAGTTAGCAACACCTTCTCTAGTGCAATTTGAAAGTAAAGTGTAAGTGTTAAATAAACACAAAACATATTTGAACAAAAAAGTGGCGATGAAAATTTGATTTGTGTGTTTTTAAATGTAACCTAACTTTAACTCACTGTATCTGAAAGCAAGTAATAAATAATCTCTCAAGTAATAAATAATAGTATAACCCTTTAAAAGTAGGCAACTTTTTAAAAAGTTAATGGACTAAAATAAGACTGTTTTAGTTAATGTTTTGATTCTTTCAACTAAAACTAGACCAAAACTCACAATAATTTAATGACTAATATGAGATTAAAACTAATTCACATTTTAGTCCAAAGAATTTTATAATACATTAATATCAGCTGCCAAAATAAACAATGCCAGGAAATGTGTTGAAGTATACTGCTCTCCTCAATTTTGCTTCCAAATGTTCAGTTTCTTGTGTTCACTTGCAGTTTCCTGAGATCAGCCAACTACCCACTCAGCGCAGGTACAGCACTGACATCTCACTGCATCAAACTCAGGTACAGAACTGACCACTCATTCTGCTGTGGCAGAAAGAAAAGTGCATCTTCTCTTTTCTCTTCTACAGTTCAGAGAACCCCTCTGCTTCAACTCCTCTTAAGGACAGTCAGCAATGTGGGAACATACTCCCTCCACCATACCCCGGCCCACCTCTCAACTATCAATCCTACAACTACGTCCAAGGAGGTCCGCAAACCCGCCTCCACCACACATCACATAACAGCATATAAAGTAGAAGCTGTGGAGCACTGGCTGTGTAAAGGGTTCCAAGTTTAATCTCCTTCCTGTCTGAAGTCAAGTCATTATAATAATGTGATTAGGAACTGCCTGCTGCAGAACTATAAAATATACCTTAGGGTTTTACATTTATAGAGTGTGCCATATGCACTCATCCAGAGCAACGCATTGTAATCGTGCTACAGAGAGAAATATCCAAGATAAGAGCTAAGACAATTCATTTGTCACTGTGGGAACCTGAGACCAATAAAGGTATATTAAAAAATAAATAAATAAATAAAATGAACACTGTTATTGTTAAAGATGTTTCAGTAATTTATTATTATTTCACTCAAATTTCCTAATAAATTCAAAAGTCATTATATTAAATCACTGGATAATTACAGCTACTAACTGTACTACCGTCACTACTCCTTGATGGAGTTGGGATACCTCATGATCAAAGTTCTTATATTTTAAAATTTCGTGGTTATTTGAAAATGACAAAAACAGCAACATTCTGATACATCTAATACTGCTTTATTGTGTAACTCCACAGATACATCTGCATCAAAGTTTGCAGAATACCCTGGAGTGGTGACTCAACAGAGCAGCATCACAGTAGCCCAGTCTGCACCACAGGCTGTATTTCAACAACCAATTAATCCTGCCACAGTAATCCAGGCTTCAAACCCAGCAATGGTGCTTCAGCCTGGGTCATCATCTCTAATCCAGACTGTGGTTCAGCCACGGGTTCAAGTCCTACCCACTGTGGTCCAACCCCAGGTTATGCCCACTGTAATCCAGCGTGTGGTTCAGCCAAGGGTAATCTACCAAACCCAACCTGCAAACACAGTCGGTGAGTACTCAAAAAAATAACAAAAAAAAAAAAAGAGTAAAATTGTACATATATGTGTGTGTGTGTGTGTGTGTGTGTGTGTGAGTGTGTGTGTGTGTATTAATAAACACTAGTTTTAAAAATGCATTTTCAGAAATAATACATAAACTTGCTTACATTTTAATTACATACAAGGCATAATCTAAATTCTTATGGCTAGGGTTGGGCCTGTATCTGAATCTTTACTTAGAATGTTTTTTATTCTAATTATGTTTTTTGCCAAGATCACACAGGTTTAGAGCGGAAGCTTCTGTGGGTTCATTCAGCTAAAGTAAAGGAAATCGGCAATTTAATAAAATTATCAAATAGATTTTGAGCAGTTAATAGGAATTTTAACTTGTCAAAGTTTGTAGCTTCTAACAAAAGTACACAAAAACACATCTTTGCTATTTTTTCTGTCTCTGCAGTATATCGCACATTCTACTGATTGAATTCTCCACCCGGATGGCATCATCCAGCACAACCTGGAAGAACTCAAAGATCCTGGAGAACACAAGCCTGATCCAACTTCATTAATATGAAAATATAATGAAATCTAAAATATAATCTTCTGCAAATGCAAAGTCTGTATAAGAGCTAAATTGAAAACACTTTAATTTTAACATCTGTATTTTTAAAATATATTATTAACTAACTATATTTTTCAGGGTTTCTCTCTCAAATCTTTTAGAGTAATTAGGAAGAAATATCATGAATGTATAACTGCACATAATCGTTCAAGAAACTGGGTTCTAATTTTGGATGAAATCTGAATCAGTCTATCTCTGTCATTTTTCACAAATAAAATATTATTTTATATTACAGCTCCAACATCTGAATGCTGTATGCTTCTTTACATGGTTTTAACTGGGGTGTTTATGTGGGTGTTACTCTTATTCTGGGACTAGATTTGCTCCTGGGTTTGTTTAATATGATAAATAATAAGGGACACTGGTAAATAAGTATGTTAAGGACCTCCTTTAGTGACAAGCAAGTGTTTAACATTGTTAACCTGTCTGAGCATGTCAGCGTGGTGTTGTTTATACACTAGAAAACCTATCTTGAGTGAAATAAGCAGTCAACCCCATGGCTGAACATTTATACTTCAAAACAGCAGTGATCCAAATATGGGTGTATGGGTGTGTTCAGTTTGCAGGCTAGTCTTTAGAAGTTTAATTGATGGGACAATGACATTTCTGAATTTGTGAATGAGGAAATTCTGGTCTGGACAAGAAACGTGTACAACTATGTAAAAAATTGTGCACGGTTTCCCCACCTTCGTCTCTGCTAATAGTTTAAGCTTGACCTGCATTAGAGACCTTGAAGGTATAAAGATGTAACTGCATAATGACCTTGTGTTATAATAATGCCAATAAATATTTTAAAATACATTTACAACATCTGCTTTAATAATTTTAATCAATGCACACATGAATTAACACACATTAAGTTCCTGGGGAAACTGAGAGCAACATTATCGCCAGTGTGTGGATTGAGTGTTCTGAGCAGTGTGGATTGTAAAGCGTCCTTGGGTATCTAGAAAGGCGCTATATAAGTGTAACTATAGATAGAACATTAAACATCTACAGATTTAGACTTTTTTTTAATCTGAATTACAGTTCAAATTGAAGAATTTAATTCTCCAATCCTTATTCAATTTATTCCATTATATTTGTTGTTAGATTTTAAATGTGAATTTCATTATAATCAGTAATTACTGATGAACAGTCAGGGGTGGAAGGCTACAAATAACCTATTTTTAAAAAGTATACTTCAAACCTTGATTAAAAATTACGAGTGAAAAACATACAATTTCTTTTTAATTTACATTTAAGTTAAAATTTATTTTTATACCCATATATACTAAACTATACAGAGAAAAAGGTTTTCTTTTTTGAAGTTTTACTCTGAAATGGGTTTTATATGAATACAAAAGAAAAGGGTAAAAACTCATTGGTTATTTAAGAATTTCACTGGTCAAAATGAAAAGGCGGCACTACAACTGACTTCTTTTGGAAATGAAACCACACAAAACTAAAACAATTCTATGTTAATAATGCTCAAAATAAAGTATTTTTATACCTTATAAAACCTCCTAATGATACATTAAAGTGCCTAAATTTTCAGTAACCTACTTTAAAAGAAGATTACATTTATAAAAGTTTATAAATGGTGTCAAAACCTGTACACCAAACACAGTAAACAGTGACCTCTTTTTGTCTAATACTGAAAATGTCAGAGAACTCACTGAAAATATGAAGGGGAAGTATAATCTCAGACCTGAGAATGTGAATACTGTTATTTCACATCTTAATGGAAACACCACGTTATCATTAATGTATTAAAAGACTCTCTGTTGGTGATCAATTAATTAAAGAGTTAAACTTATCAACGAAAATGTGATGGAGCTGACAGGGTTAATGTCTGCTGATGGAGACATAGTGAGGTCAATATTCAGTGAGATCTGATGTTAAATTGTAGATGGATGTGGGGTCACTATTTGGCAAAAAAAACGGGTCACTGTTGCCCGTTCTATCAGTGTATTATAACTGATTATTAATGACTATTAATGTATTAACAGCATAATTAATAACTATAAATATAGCGATTTAAACCATTAATACAGCTTTAAAAGTCCTTTTTAAAACAAGTTGAATAGTTCTACTCCACTATAATACTTAAAAAGTATTATAAAAAAGAGGCATTGAAAATATCTCTGTAAATGCAGTGATACTGAGAGTATAAGACAGTATTATTCTCTCAGCCTCATTCCTGCTGTCATTCTCTAAGTTGCTAGCTTCCTCTTTCCTTTTTTCTCTGTTAGTACAGGTTGTGTATCCTGTACTGTGGGTAGTCTCTCAGTAACACTCATAAGAGAATCATCCACATATCAGGGAGAGAGGTAAGTGTGAGTATGCCTTTGTATATGTTTTAAAAGACTGAGTTCCGATTAAAAAATCATCCATTGTTTTAATCTGCAACTGTAATAACCCTTTAATACTAAAATGTTATTGCTGTGATAGTATGGAGTGAAATGTAAATCCCATAAGGTTTAGTCCTATTTTGGCTGCAATTTTAGAGTCAAATGTAAACGCGGTTAGCTATTTTGTTCCATTAGACTTGTAAAAACAAAATGTTGAGAAGTAATTAAAATAGTAAACCAGTCGAACAGGGAAACAGAGAAGGAAATTACACAGTGTTATGACAGGAATATCATATTGTAAATGAAGCTTCAGTGCTCTCAAAAGAAATAAAATATACCGAGCATAATAATTAAACTGCAGAAGGTTTAACAGTAGATTTACAGGTTGCTGTTAAACTAATCAATAATTTACTTAAGATTTTTCACATAGTATTTAGCTGATGTATTTGTTTTACTCTGCTCTTTAGTACAACGGAACTTTCCTTAAAGTTCATCTTTCTATAACATACTATTTCTATAACATGTCTCTAGACAGCTATTTGTTAGTTTGATTTTTACTAGACTTTGGCCTTAGAACAGACAGGTACTGATTTTAGATGATTCGATCTGCATCGTAACACCATCAATGGATACTCATCAATCCAGAGAAAAGGGTTCCACTGCAAAATATTTCATGCTTTTCTGTTTTTTAAATTTTACATCATGTGAGAACACTATAAATATAAAATGTTAAAATGCAGTTTGGTTCAATAATTTTGTAAAGGCCCACCAGAAAATGAATTCTCATTTATTTGGATGTGTGATATCACAAATATTTTAATAACAAAGAGTCTAATTAATATGTCACCAAACTAAAGATAGGTTAAAAGACCTCCCCAGACATGATATCATTTTGCAGTTGGTTAAAGATGCCATTCGTACAGGTCGTAATGAAACTGTGACTAGTTTTGGTCAAAACACCACAAGGATCAACCCCCAAAGCAGCGTTCTCCCCTGTCCAAATTACCCTCTTCAGACCAGCCAGTTTCAGCACCCCTTTTTTTTTAAATGAAAGCCAAGTGAGGCTCTTGAGGCTCCTCCCTTATTTTGCTTATTTAGACTTTGTCTTTTTACTCTGACTGTGGGTGTCCGCCGAATAAAAAAAGGAAAAAACTAAACAGTAAATCTGGCTCAGACTCTTCATGCAACATGAGAGGTGGGTGTTAGGTTAAAGGAGGAACACTGTGGAACTTACATCTTTTTGGATATAAGCTGACTGGGAGTGTCAGACCTTTGCAAAGGTCTTTCTGAAGTGACCCCAGGACGTAGTAAACTTGCTTTATCTGATGTCTTTATCCAATTTCTCTCAGTATTTGTTAACGTTTGCATCTGTATGATTTAGTTTTTGGCACAAATCTCCAAAGTGAGAAAAAAACAAATTTGCTTCAGAGATTTTGACCGTGACAGATTTTATTTATCAGGTGCTTTCCTTTCACAGGTGTCTAAAGTTTGTCAGAGTAAGTTTACACTGCTGTCTCCCCTCCTGCTTACATCATGGCTATGATACTTCAGCCCATGCCTGAACCGAACATTGTGATAATAGAACCTGAGCCTACAATAATCCAGTCTGTGATTCAGCCTGCTGTAATCCAGCCTGTGCTTCAGCCTGCTGTAATCCAGCCTGTGGTCCAGGCACCACCTGTAACTGTGGTGCAGCAGGTTCCAACCACTGTGGGTGAGTTTAAAGCTCTATTTAGTATAAAATGATCAATTATATGAGTTTTTGTTTTACCATGCAATGTTCATGACTGTAAAAATTCAGAAGATTCCTCACCATTTGCTGCTCTCAAGTTGGTTTGCATGATCTGGCAGTAAATGAATAAAAGACAGTGGCTCAGTCAGACAGGCTTTCTCTCTTTCTCTCTCTCTCTCTGCTCATAGCAGAGATACACCTGAAAGAGACCTTAAATCATGAAAATCATCAAAAGAAATAAGAATATTGCATTATTCCTGCTCCAAAAGGTTATGACTTAGTTTTGTCATTTTTGATTATTTAAGTACGAAAACATTCTAGATTTGGGGGAGCATTTAAGGCATGAAAGTAACCAAAAAGTGCTACAAAAGTAAGTTACAGATGAGTGTCTGTGATAATTTAAATTGAATGAAGTCTTACAGACTAGCTACAATATTGCCCAAAAAAAACAACACCTTAAAAGATGCAGAGATTCTGAACATAAGAAAAGCAGAGAGAACTACAGTTCCCAACAATCCAGACATTTTGTTTTAATACCTCAGACAAAATCCACTGCCTTTTTTATGTAAATGACTCTGTTAGAATGTTGATGTATCATTCATGTGACCTGAAATATAAACTGTGTTTGCAGTGGTTCAGCCTCGTCTGGGAGAAGATCCTGGGCGAACGAGGTGCCATTACTGCCAACAGGAAATCGTTACAGTGACCAAACCCATCATGGGAACCCTTACCTGGACTATTTTTGGGGTCCTATTTGCTTTGTGGTGAGATCTGCACACATACATGGACACACTCACCTCATTCCTGTAGAACAACATGTTGACTTGTTGACTTTCACAGTGAAAATATGTTGCATGTGATCTACAATGAATACAATTCTGCACATATAACTGTTTATGTGTTGACTGTAACGTACTGGGGAAAATTACACATAATTTGGCATGTACAAAACATAGCTATCCAAAGAAAATCAGATATTTCCAAAATAGTAAATTTACAGATAATTTTTGAGCATTTCTACTGGTTCATTCATCATGAACGTTTTACAAAGTGTGAAAGACAGCTGTGTTCTAATTATTTAGTAAGCTAAAAATGAAAAAATGGATGTGTTTTATTTTGCATATGCTAGCCTCAACACATATAGAAATAAACAGGACTTCTATGTAAAAATTGCAGAAATTATCTAAATAATAATATAAATATTTTGACCTAGAACATCAAGAAAGTATGTATTTTAAGCAGGAGTGTTCAACGTTTTGCATATGGCTGTACAAACTGCACACATTCACAGCTTCCTCACTTTTCTCTCTGCAGCATCTGGCCGTTCTGTCTGATCCCCTTCTGCGTGCCAGCCTGTAAAGACATTGAACACAGCTGCCCAAGCTGCCACAACATCATCAGCGTCCACAGACGCATGTGATGATCTCCACACAAAAGAACCCAAAGAAGAATAACAACTACTAGGATTAGGCCTGGTAATACAGAAAGTAATGATCACTATATATCTATTGTTTGGATTTTTCAGCCAAAGTTTGGATATGTTTTTTTTTTTTTTGCTTTAAAATGTATTACCATTTGAGTAACACTTGGCTAAACAGTTTAATTTTGAGCATAAATTCAGGATTTTCTCTCTTTGCTGGTTATGAATTTAAAGAGATCTGAGATTGTTAAAGGAGCAATCTGTAATACTTACAACAAGCATCAGAACTATAATACAGTTTTTAAAATCAGAACTATAAAACAGTGGAGCTGCTGCCTCCTCACCAGATGTGAAGCTCAAGAAGGTTGCCAGTTTGAGGAAAACGTAATGAACAAGCAAGAGACAAGTTTAAGAAACTTGGGCCATAATAGCTAAGAAGAATGTGCCATAATCAACATATTTACACGGAACAGTGTTCATTGTTTCACTAAAACATCTATCAACACAAAAGAAAAAATTCTGAGCGGCTGCCAATTCCCTGCATTTAAAAGCCTTTACTGTCCAAGTCTACTAGAAATATGTTGACTAGACAAGGTTGATGTTACTACGTCAAACATTTCGTTCCACCTTATATGTGCCAGTTTAAGAGTCCTAATGGCATAATTCGCAATTCTATGTTCCACCTTAAGAGCCAAAGCTAGTGCTATAGCTTTTGAAATTTTTGAAGCAACTGTTATTCTATCTTTTCCGTTTAAATCACACAGAACAACTGTATCTTATGTCACTTAACATTTACCTACTTATGTGTAAGGCAAAAAGGGAAAGAGCTGCTGCCATTTTCCCTCCATTTACAAGAACATACTGACTAAACCACATTTTTAGACTACACAAGGCTGGTGTTATTTTCCCTTCAACCATAAATGTCATTTTAGAAAGCAGACCCTTGATTTCTTATTCTTAATCGTGCAGGCATTTAGCTTCACCTTAAAGAGTTTGTTTCAGAGTCTTATATACATTATTCTCCAGCTACTTATTGAATACTAATTTCCACCTTAAACAGCTATGTCAACTAAAGCTAGCACTAGGTTTTATAAACAAAATTATTATTTTGTATAAACAGTATTTATCCCAAATTTTTTTTGGTCCAGTATAATATAACATTAACTCTGTTCACTTGGTCATTCATGGCTTTAAGATACTATGTTTGTTGACCTGGCAACACCTGTAATGTGATTGGACAGAGGGTGGAATGAAGCATTTGTGCTTCGTTCTGGACCGGCCACTTCTCAAAAAGTATATACTGCTTCAGCAAATGCTGTGAGAGGCAGCAGTGTTTCAGCTTTGACGGTTTCCTTAATCTATGATCACACACCCTGGACATTTTATGTCTAATTAAATATCTTACAGATTGCTCCTTTAATGATAGCAGTCAACTCAATCCCCTCCTACTTTCATTTTTTCATGTCATGACATGTCATTTTGTGATGGTTCAAGTGGTGTGTAAATCAGGCTCTCTGAAGCACTCTTATTGGAAAAAGAAAAGTGCCTCCTCCCTCTTACACAACGTTGGCCATAAACCACAGGCATTTGGCCATGTGTTGTCTTATCACCCAGTTGTATGTATGATAAACCCATCCAAAAATAACTTTCATTCATTCATTGTCTGTAAGTGCTTATCCAGTTCAGAGTCAAGGTGGTTCCAGAGCCTACCTTAAATCACTGGGCACACAGAAAAAACACACCCTGGAGGGGTCACCAGTCCTTCACAGGGCAACACACACTCACACATTCACTCACACCTTCAGACACATTTGAGTCTCCAATCCACCTACCAACATGTGTTTTTGGACCGTGAGAGGAAACCGGAACACCCAGAGGAAACCCATTCAGACACAGAAAGAACACACCAAACTCCTCACAGTCAGACAGTCATCCAGAGCGGAACTCGAACCCACAACCTCCAGGTCCCTGGAGCTGTGTGACCACGCCACCGTGCTGCCCTCCAAAAATAACTTGTGCTGTACATTTTAAAATAGATGTTGTTTGCAAGAGTTTTCTAAAAGCCTTTAAAAGCTCTTTCTACCTTCTTAGTTTTTCCCAGACCTAGGTTAATCAAAAATATTAATTAAGTTAAGGGAGATTCAAGAGGTCACTTCTAAAATAAAGCAGTAACAGCTTTCACATTGAAACTCATTTAGTGTTTAAGTCCACTGAGTTTAATGCTGCAAATTTATTCAGGAACTGGTACAAGTTATTAAGGAAAACTGTTACAGAAATACATAATTACTGAAAATAAACTGAGAAACTATGAGATAAAGCTTTCCAACACTTCTGGGTGCAATCTGTAATCTGTACAATCTGTAGCTACTTCAATAACATTAATAAGGATGAATATTAACTACTCTAAATAAAAAGAACATTTTAAAAAATGTTGTAAGTTCTTTCTATTTCTGCTTTCTCTGGACCTTTTTCAAAAGTTTTAAAATGGTTAGACACAGAGAAGCTTACCAACTAGGGGTGGGCGATATGGCCCTAACCAAATATCACCATATTTCAGGGTATTTTTGATACTTAATACTTAAATTATATTTTAGTTATATTTATGGTTTTGAACATTCAGTAGAAGCATACAAAAAAATCTGTAAACAGATTCTGACTTTAAAAACACCCTTAAAATACCCCTAAAACTTCACAGTAAATAAACAAATACAAAATAGATACTCAGCTAGTTTCAGTGTCATCTGTCTGCCTAGTTTAGAGATAGCAATGACAACTGAGTTCTCCTAGCTGAATCTTTGTCTTTTCCTCATACTTAATTTGATACTTCTGCTTGAGGTGGTGAAACAGATTACTTGGGTTTCCCCTTTTGTTGTTACAGGCACAACTAAAGTCGCTCTCTGTTTTGGAATAAATTATTTCACAACAGAGACAATGACTTGCAAAATGTCTTCAGAATCCGGATCTCATCTGATATTGAAAGGTTGCCCTGCAATTCTTGGTAATCAGTAAAGTTCGCACTGTGTTTGGTAAGCAAGTGGTTAGCATGGAACTTCATTGTCAGATACATACATATATATATATATATATATATATATATATATATATATATATATATATATATATATATATATTCAGCTTTTTTGTGAAGACATGTTGCCTACAAGTTATTGTAGAACAAATCTATATGCAATACAGTGCAATGTCTACAAGACCCTAAATCTCACTGTCATAGAACTGTAGCAGTTTCTGTGTACTGTGATGTATATGTCATTATTTAAGTTGCCAGGCACATGCAAATACTGGAATTGTGATGCACACCTTTGCTTCACAACCACCACTATCTGTCAGTGTACTGTGGCTGTTCCTAAATGACTCACTTATTAACACAGCCATATTATGTGTAACTGCACAATGTCATTGCAGTTACAAGCAGCAAGTGAAGTAAGAAGAACTAATTATTAAACGCATCCACACGATAACTAACCCCATTGGTTCAGCCCGACTGCAATGCATATGGCTCTAGTTTATTGTATGAGTCCATAAGATGTAACACGATGGAGCCGCATCCCCCTTTTTGAATAAACAGGTTCTTGCACTGATTCAATGTGTAAACAAATAAAGTATTTATTCCTGAAATCTGTACCATAGTATGACTTTAGCAATACACTGAATTCCTTAGTTACACTGTGCTTGTGTCTACCTCATTACCCATGCAGTGAATTATTTGAAGATTATTCTCAGAATTCTGAATTTATTCTGCGAATATTATTTCCCAATCCCATAGCCCTAAAACTCTGTTGTATAAACCTTCCTGTGCCTTGTAAGACACATTGTAGTAGATATAAAACAAAGATTCAATGTTAAACATAATAGCATTCCTCATGAAGTAGTCTATTAAAAAGTGAGTATGAGATAAATAGTGCCCATACTGTGAGTGAGTGTGTAACTGAGTGAGCCAGGTCCATGAGTTGTTCTGCATTTAAAACTACTATTACTATAACAACTACAACACTCAACAGGTACTTCTCCACCACAAGTGTGTATTAAGGTCAAAAGATTGCATTAAAACTATTGTACAACAATGTCTCGGGTACTGCATTTATAATCACCTTATGTAATAACTTTTTGCAAGAAACTTTAAAAATCCTTAAACTCTTCTGATGTCTTATTCCATTCACCAACACTGTGAATAATTCACCTGCTTCTATCTGAGTATGAGGTGATTAATATGATCTTTCTGTTTCAAGGAAAATCAAGGGACAAGTCATTTACAGAAAGTAATTTGCAGCATAGTTAAAGTTCCAGAGATTGTTTTGAGTGATGTCAACACAAAACTGTGTTCAGCAGGTTGGTTTGGGAACATACCACACATACAGTGCCTTGCGAAAGTATTGTGGAAAAGTTTAAAGCCAGATTTGGATACAAAAAGATGTTCCCAGGCTTTAAACACCCCAGGAGCACTGTGCAAGCAATCATATTGAAATAGAAGGTGTATCAGACCACTGCAAATCTACCAAGGCTCGGCCGTCCCTCTAAACTTTCATCTTGAACAAGGAGACGACTGATCAGAGATGCAGGCAAGAGGCCCATGATCACTCTGGATGAACTGCAGAGATCTACAGCTGAGGTGGGAGAGTCTGTCCATAGGAAAACAATCAGTCGTACACTGCACAAATCTGGCCTTTATGGAAGAGTGGCAAGAAGAAAGCCATTTCTCAAAGATATCCATAAAAAGTCTCGTTTAAAGTTTGCCACAAGCGACCTGGAAGACACACCAAACATGTGGAAGAAGGTGCTCTGGTCAGATAAAACCAAAATCGAACTGTTTGGCCACAATATATGTTTGGCATAAAAGCAACACAGCTCATCACCCTGAACACACCATCCCTACTGTCAAACATGGTGGTAGCAGCATCATGGTTTGGGCCTGCTTTTCGTCATCAGGGAGAGGGAAGATGGTCAAAATTAATGGGAAGATGAATGGGGACAAATAAAAAACCATTCTGGAAGAAAACCTGTTGGAGTCTGCAAGAGACCCAAGACTGGGATGGAGATTTATCTTCCAACAAGACAATGATCCAAAACATAAAGCCAAATCTACAATGGATTGGCTCACAAATAAAGGTATCCAGGTGTTGGAATGGTCAAGTCAAAGTCCAGACCTGAATCCAATTGAGAATCTGTGGAAAGAGCTGAAGACTGCTGTTCACAAACGCTCTCTATCCAACCTCACTGAGCTCGAGCTGTTTTGCAAGGAATAATGGGCAAGAATTTCAGTCTCTCAATGTGCAAATGCTGCAATTGCAGCAAAAGGTGGTGCTACAAAGTATTAACGCAAGGGGGGGCGAATAATATTTTATGCCCCACTTTTCAGTTTTTTATATGTTAAAAAAGTTTGAGAGATCCAATAAATTTCATTCCACTTCACAATTGTATTGGCAGCAGGTAGTATGACAGCTCCAGGGACCCAGAGGTTGTGGGTTCAGGTCTCTCTCCAGGTGACTGTCTGTGAGGAGTTTGGGGATTCTCCCTGTGTCTTCATGGGTTTCTTCTGGGTGCTCTGGTTTTCTCCCATGGCCCAAAAACACATGTTGGTAGGTGGATTGGAGACTCAAAAGTGTCTGTAGACGTGACTGTGTGAGTCATTGTGGGTGTGACGCCCCTTCCAGGGTGTGTTCCTGCCTTGCGTCCAATGATTCCGGGTAGGCACTGGACCCACCGCCACCCTGAACTGGATAAGTGGTTATAGACAATGAATGAATGAATGAATGAATTTTCTCCAACAAACATAACCAAGATTTGTGTTTGTATTTGTACAATTATATTATGGACGGCATGGTGGCACAGCAGGTAATGTCGCAGTCACACAGGGTTGTGGGTTTAGAGAGGAGATGGTCGTGTTTGCATGGGTTTCCTCTGGTTTCCTCTCACTGTCCAAAAGGACACGTTGGACTCAAAAGTGTACGTGTGTCGCCCTGTGAAAGACTGTTGCCCCCTCAGAGTTTGTTCCAGCCTTTCACCCAGTGATACAGGGTAGGCTCTTGACCAATCAGAGCCAATTAAAATGCAGCAGTCAGAATACTGACAGTGACGACAGGTAAGTGCACTGAAGAAATCTCTGTCAACTTGTGGGCAGAGTCTGTGGCTGAGCTTCACCACAGACTAATGCTTCACCAATGAGTGGTTAGGGTTAGAGATAGGATTAGTGTTAGTGTGTACCTCCTACTTGGAGCTGATTGGGCCTACACAGATATTCATCCCTCTGAATTGTCTTGATACTGGCAGCAGAACTAATTTTGTCCACTAAGGGGTGCTCCTGCCAAGCCAGTGATTTCTGTGTACAAATGTGAAAGCCAGTTCTAGTCATGCATTAAGAGCCCAAACCTGTTAGTCAATATTATACACAAAACATAGGCATCACAACAACACTTGGTTATCCTGAAATCCTGAAACAAGCTACGAGATGTAAGAGATGCAAGATGCTGCCGCGCAGGAGTTTGCTTTGAAGTAACATGTAAAGGGGACATATGAAAAACTTTTCAGTGCTTGAGCGCACACATTAAGAGATGGTATGTCTACCAACCCCCAACTGTGAAATAATAACACCAAAGTCAAAGTAAAAAAAATATGGCACAGAAAAAGCTGTTCTGATTACATACTACCCTACTTCATATATCAAGAACAAGCTCATTACAACACAAACACATGTGAACACAAAGCAGATGAGTGTTGAATATAAACTTTAAATCAGAGTTCCAATACTTAATAATTAAAGCACATAAAATTAAGAAATAAATATAGCCTCTACCAGCAATTCTTGGGGTCCAAGCCAGTATTCGCTAGAAGATGAACAATGCGTCAGCATATGACCTTTCCTGAGTTTGAAGCCATACTTTTTAGGTTAGTCTTTGTAGTGTTTCTTAGGTGTCCCTTGGTGTTTTGGTGTCTCTGTGGAGATGGAGTGTGAGTTGGAGGAGTAGTGGATGACAGACACAGCATAGAGCACAGAACTCACTCTGGTTTCATCCTGGATTCTCACCTAATGTTCAGGATTCCCACAAAGCAGATATGATGTGGGTGGTTGATCATTCTCATCACTGTAGAGACACTGACATTATGGTTAAATATCAGTTCAGTGTGTATTGTGCTCTTATGATTGGTTCAGACAGAGCACTGCTGCTGGAGACTTTAAAACCTGTGTCCACTGACTGTCTGCACTGTTAGACACACCTACCTTCTTGGTCCACTTGATAGATATTATTTTATATATAAAATAATAGCTCATCTGCTGCATTACATTTGAGTTGCTTGTCTGCTAGTGCTTTATCAGTGGACACAGGACACTGCCTGCTGGATGTGTTTGGTTGTGGACTATTCTCAGTTCAGCAGTGATGCTGAGGGTTTTTAAAACTTCAACACTTAAGTCATACCTGCTGTATGGCTGCCCTGACCATTGAAGAACAGGGTGAAAGCAAGCAATCTCTGCAGAGCAAGAGGTTAGCATATGACATTTCCTGATACAGAAGACACATTTTAACTTAGTTTTTGTAGTATTTTTAAATGTGATCCTTGATGGAGCTGGGTAGTGTGTGTTTGTGTCTGTGTGTCTCTGTGTGTGTATGCACCCATCGACTATAACTTCATGACCACCTCCTGTTTTCTACAATCACCTTCCATTTTCTGAGTTCCACTGACCAAGGTTGCCAAAGAGCTGCTGAAATCTGATTGACTGATGGCAGCCATGTTTTTTGAATATGACATCATCATCATCATAGAATCTGATTCAGGACATCACCCACTACATGCATACCAATCATCATGTCAATTGGACAATCCTGTGAAGCCTAACAATGTTTTTGTTGTTATAGCACCCCCTATGCTTGCAGTTGCAGCACCAAGTAATCATATCTTCCAACCCCTATAGGGTGTGATGTATCATAACATTCAGGTTAAGAGTTTGTGAGTTATAGCTGTATTTGTCTGAATTTTGGAATGCAAGCTCCACTCGTTTGTGAGTCTGGTAGCCAAGCAGTGATGAAATTCCAACATTTTTTATAATTATTAAGGTTCAGGTTCTTAGGATTCTGCTGATATCACATATGTCCATGCATATGCATATTTCAATTATGTAGAATTCACTCAAAATCTAAGTGGGCAAAGCTTATGGGGTCTTGAGGCTTTTTTGTAGGGTCTGACCTGAAGAATCAGATAAAATAAGAATTTCATCTCTACGTCACATGGGGTAATAGATACAGAAGTCAACGCATTCCGTGTCGCTATAGCTCCACCATCAGGCTGACCTGGCCGATTCTTTGTGCCTGGAGGGTTTACTACCAGTTGACCAAATGTCAAGTCTGTAGGCCTTAGTTTGGGCTGGCCATCGCGTTTCATCTAGAAAAAGATGAATTCCAGGCATATTACTTTGATACGCGTGAGAGAACAATTGCTGCTAAAAGAAAAACTGAAGTGGGGAAGACAGCATAGACACAGCTATCATGCTACAGGGGTTCACAGTGCCACACACAAAACACACAGCCGCACTGCTGAACTCTAAGTGCATGTTTGTAAAGAAAATGGCGCAGTTTTCAAATTGTAGCTATTTTCGTCATTATATCAGAAAGGCCTGTGTTAAAGGCCTTTGCACACAGTCTACGCACCCAGTGCCAGAGGCAGCAAAACAACCCCAAAACATCTTTGAACCTACACCATATTTAACTGTACTGTGTTCTTTTCTTTGAAGCCCCCATTCCATTTTCGGTAAACAGGATAATGATGTGCTTTAACAAAAGGTCTCACCTCTTCATTTTGGCTTACTCACGTATATTCTGGCAAAATGCAGTCTACTTTTTTATGTCTCTGTGTCAGCAGTGGTGTCCTCCTAGGTCTCCTGCCATAGCGTTTCATTTCATTCAAACGTCGAGGGATAGTTTGCTTTGACATTGATGAACCCTGAGCCTGCAGGACAGCTTGAATTTCTTTGGAACTTGATTGGGGCTGCTTATCCATCATATGGACTACCCTGCATTGCAAAGGCAATAAAAATTTGTATAACAAAACGTGTAATTTTAATTATTTTTTGGGAGAAACACTTCATTTTATATATATGTACATATAAATTATATATATATATATATATATATATATATATACATTAATGAACACTGCTATTAATCATTTTCAGTAATAAAACATTACAAACCTTACAAGTATACACAAAGCACAATCTGAATTCTTGTGGTTAGGATTGGGCCTGTATCTGAGTCTTTACTAAGAAAGACTTTTATTCTAATTAGATTTTTTGCCAAGATCAGACAGGATTAGGGTAGAAGCCTCTGTGAAGCTTCTGTGGGTTCACTCGGCTAAAGCAATACAAATTGACAATTAAAATATCTTCCCTCTAAAGCCATTGTCAAATAGATTTTGAACACTGCTAGCGAGCAATTGGGGCAAAGGGGAGAGAAAGAGAAAAAAACACTGAAAATAAATCATGGCTCTCCACACAAGACTAAAAACCGAAAACAGTACATCTGAACATCTGGTTCTTTTATTTTTGTAAACCAATCATTCTGCGAAATTTTATAAACAACCAAACATGCATGTATCTACAAAAACTAATATCAAAAACTAAAATATATTTAATGGCTCATAAAAAGGTTTATATGAATTTGAACTTTCTTTGCTATTTTTCCGGTCTTTGCAGTAAATCACTGTTTTTACCGGTTGAATTCTCCACCTGGATGGCACCAGCATACTCTGGAATAATTCAAAGATCCTGGAGAACACAAGCCTGATCCAACGAAGACAATGTCTTCATTAAAATGTAAAGTTAGCACAAAAAGTAAGGAAATTTGTGTTTGGTAGATTATTTCGTTGTTGTAACAATGCTTCTTGGCAATAAATGTGGACATGGGGAAAAACATTATGTTCAGCGATGAGCCCAGATTCTGCCTTTGGGAGTTGGATTATAGGAACAAGGTGTAAAGAAGGCAGAAAACGCTATTTTCTTTGATTTGATTCTTGATTGCTTCCCCAGTAGAGTAACATATTTTGGTGGAGGCAGTGTGATAGGCAGCATCTCCCTGGAAAAACAAGGCTTATCATCATTGGAGGCAATCTCAATACAGAGATATAGAGATGAAATTCTGCAACCAGTGGCAATCCCATATCTCTACAATCTGGGACTGAACTCTATCCTCCAAGATGAAAACACTCGCCTCCACAGAGTGGGGTTTATCAGAGATTACCTCCAGAATTTGGAAGTGGAGAGGATGGAACGACCTGCCAGCTTCCTGACATCAACCACACTGAATACTTGTGGGATCAGCTTGGCCATGCTGTTTGTAACACAGTGACCAACACAACCACGTTGGTTGACTTACGACAAATGCTGATTGAAGAATGGGATGCCGTCCGACATCAGTGTGTGACCAGGCTGGTGACCAGGAGGAGGAGGAGGTGCCAAGCTGTTGTGGCTGTGTATGGTTCTTCCACACGCTACTGAGGCTCCTGTTTGTTAAATGAATAAACTGTTAAATTGCTGATATGTTCTTGCTTCTTCAAACTTAAATCTTTCAGTCCACCACACACCAAACAAGTCAATGGCAGGATGAGCTGCTTGGCATTGGTAGAGGATTTGGTACATTTTTCATGGGCGCAACCCACATATCACCCTCATCTCCACTGCTCATCCCACAAATTCATGATCCTTACAAATGTGGCACCATTTAAATGGGAAATTAACAGGCTTCCAACGGTATGAGATTTATTGCCAAGAAGCATTGTTAAAAAAAATAAATAATCTATCCAACATATATTTCCTTACTTTTTGTGCTAAGTTTATATATAAAAATTACATATTTGGAGCTTCTAATAATCTTCTGCAAATGCATAGTCTTTATAAGAGCTCCATGAAAACATTTAAATTTTGACATCTGAATTTTTAAAATAAATTATTAACTTTTTAACTTTTTTTTGAGCACGTGAGTCTTTTAGTGTAATTAGGAAAAAATATCATGAATGTATAACTGAACATAATCGTTCAAGAAACTGGGTCCTAATTTTGGATGAAATATGCATCAGTCTATTTCTGTCATTTTTCACAATTAAAAGATTACTTTAAATTTGACTCAAGTCAAAGTGCCAAAAAGTTCCAACATTTGAAACTCTGAATGCTGTATGCTTCTTTACGTGGTCTTTACTGGGGTATTTTTGTGGGTGTTACTCTTATTCTTGGTCTAGATTTGCTTCTGGGTTTTGTTTAATATGATAAATAATAAGGGACACTGGTAAATAAGTATATTAAGGACCTCCTTTAGTGACAAGCAAGTGTTTAACATTGTTAGCCTGTCCAAGCATGTCAGTGTTTTGTTGTTTATACACTAGAAAACCTATCTTGAGTAAAATAAGCAGTCAACCCCATGGCTGAACATGTATACTTCAAAACAGCAGTGATCCAAATATGGACATTTCTGCGTGAATGAGGAAATTCTGGTTTAACCACCTATGTCTCTGTTAATCTTCACCATGAGATACATGCTGTTACGCCATGTCACCTTGAATAAAGACCCTGTGTAATGACAATGCAAATGAATATTTTAAAATACATGTATAACATCTGCTTTGATAGTTGTAATCAATGTGCACATGAATTAACACAAATCAAGTTCCTAGGGAAACTGAGAGCAACATTAAACATCTACAGCTTTAGACTTCTTATTTCTTATTTCTGATCAGAATCACACTGCACATTGTAGAATTTAATTCTCCACTCCTTATTTATTGTATTCCATTATATTTTTTTGGATTTCATTTTAATCAGTAATAGTCCTACAATTATGATTAACAGTAAGGGGTGGAAAACTACAGAGAAGCTATTTTAAAAGAAAGTATACTGCAAAACCTTGATTATAAATGAAGTTAAAAATACAATTTCAAATGTATTTTATATTCATATATACTAAAGTATACAGAAAAAAGCTTTTTTTTTGGTCTGTGATTTGGAGTCTAGTGACTTATCTAATGACTTATCCAACAATTGTAATAAATAATGTATGTACATAATGCTTGAATAAAGTATTTTTAAAATCTTATAAAACCTCCTAATATAATATTTAACTGCCTAAACATTTCATTAGTACTTTAAAATAAGACTACAACTATAAATGTTTATAAATTATTTAAAAACTTGTTTATTATGGAGTTAGTAATTCAACTGCAAACACATTACAAGCCATTCATAATGATTTGTAACATAGAGATAGGAAAGAAAACAATGAGCTCTTTTTGTCTTACACTCAAAATGTCAGAGAACTCAATGCAAATATGAAGGGAAAGACTGATCTCAGACCTGAGAATGTGAATTTAGTCATTTCACATGTATATAAAAGACTAATGTATAAAAAAGACACTGTGTTGGTGGTTAACGTATCAACTAATAAGTACTGGAGCTGACAAGGTTAATGTCGACTGAAGAAGAAGACAAATTGTGGTCAATATTCGGTGAGATTTGAGGTTTAATTTTAGATGGATGTGGGTTCACTTTTTGACCAACTGTTGCTCTTTCTATCTCTGTGTTATTATTGATTATTAATGACTATTAATGCATTAACAACATAATTAATAACTATTAACATAGAAATCTTAAACCATTAATACAACTTTAGAAGTGTAGACTTATTCTAAAGTGGTATCCATTTTTCTTGAAATATCCAATCTTTAAAACTCTATATTTGTTGGTACTAATTTCCTTTTTTACATCAGTAGCTGGACTTTACATGACAACGCTGACAGAAATGATCAAAAAGGCCTTGCACTAACTGACAGTAAGATTTAAATGTTTTTCACCTGAAGTGTCAGGTCGTCCTCAGACAGTGATGGTTTCAGGCTTGAATGAATGTTTTTGGGCCATGGGCCCCTCTAGTATTTCTGCTACAGTTTAAACGTCAGTCTTTTTAAATATGAGTTCAATAATTCTACTTCACTCTTAACAGGTTTTACAAAAATGCTGCACTGATAATATCTCTGTAAATATAGTGACACTGACAGTGATAGACTGTAGTAGTCGCTCAGCCTCATTCGTGCTTTCATTCTCTTACTTTCTAGTATCCTCTTTCCTATTTTCTCTCTTAGTACAGGTTGTGTATTTGGAACTGTACTCTCTAAATAACACTCACAAGAGAATCCACATATCAGGGACAGAGGTAAGTGCACGTGTGCCTTTGTATATTTTTTAAAAGACTGCGTTCAGGTTAAAAAAGCATCTATTATTTTAATCAGCAACTGTAATAATCCTTTAATACTAAATTGTAATTTCTGTGGTAGTATGGAGTGAAATGTAAATCCAATGAGGTTTAGTCCTATTTTGGTTGAAACCTCAGTGTTAAATGCAGATGCAGTGTGCATCCACATGTGTTCCTTTAGACACATAAAAATGAAATGTGGAGAAGAAGGTAGAGAAGAAGTCGAACAGTGAAAAGGAGAAGGTGAAATTACACAGCAACCCGGGATGAAAGGAATGTTGAATTATAACAGAAGCTTTAGTACTCTCAAAAGAAATAAAATATACCCAGCACAATAAACAGTAGAAAGTTTAACTACAGATTTCCTAAGGTTTGTTGTCAATCTAATCAATAATTTACGTCTTTACATAATAATTATCTGGTGTATTTTTTTTTTATTCTGCGCTTCAGTATAACTGAACTTTCCTTATATTTCATCTTTCTACATACCAGTTTCTAGACAGCTATTTGCTAGTTGGCTTGGCTTTATACTAGACTTTGGCCTTCAATCAGGTACTGATTTTGGATGATTCGTTCTGCATCGTAGTCATCAATAATCACATGGAGACCCATCACTCCAGAGAACAGGCTTCCACTGCATCCCAAAATATTTCATGTTTTTCTGTAGACATTTTACAACACGTGAGAACACTATAGATATAAAATATCAAAATGATGTTTGGTCAAATTATTTTAGAAATGTCCACCAGAATATTAATTCTCATTTGTCTGGATGTGTAATACCACCAATACTGAAATAACACAGACTCTAATTAAAATGTCACCAAACTAAAGATAGGTTAACAGATTGCTCCATGGGTCAAATATGTTATCCTTTTGGACCTGGTTAAAAGTGACGTTCTTCTCCTTTTCCACTAGGGAACACAGTTCTGTGTCATAATGGAACTCCTGTGACTAGTTTTGGTCAAAACACCACAAAGATCAAACCCCACAGCAGTGTCCTCTTCCGTCCACACTGCCCTCTTCAGAAGAGCCAGTTTCATTTAATTTCTTTTCTTTAAATGATAATGAGCCACACACAGCTCACTTTTTAGAAAGCAGCGAAGCCAAGCGAGGCCCATAGACGTTTTTGTTGTGGCTGTTTTTGTTTGGTTCTCTTCATTTTCCACTTGTTGTCATTTTTACTCAGTTCTCTTCACTTCACTTGTCTTACATATTTAGACTTTGTCCTTCTACTCTCACAACAAGGGTTCCTCACTTTAATTACAGATACTCTGACAATTCTGAATAACAATTCTGCTATCACGTTGGTTTTCTTACGAGTAATTATTGGTATACATTTTTTAAAAAGAACATTGCTATATATTGCTTTCTCATTTCCCCTCCTTATTTTTCTCAAGCCACTGATATGGTGGAAAATTATGACAGAAATAAGAAAACTGAGTCTCTGAGTCGGCATCAAATGAAAGAACAAATTTATTTATTGGAGAGAATGCTACGCGTAGCACCTTTTTCCTCTCTCTCTCTGACCGTTTCTCAACCAGAGTCTTTTATGCCTGTAATTACCATAGCGCTCTTTGAAGTTACGATTTGTTTGTTCTTTTTTCATATCAATCATATTCCGATGTATTCTGAGTATGTATATCTCAGTATGGCTACAAGCCAAGTTACCATTTGTTTACTCTCTTTCCATATCAAGCACCTTCTCGATGCATTATGGTAAATAATTTCCTTTGCAACATTCTGCACACTTGTATTTGTGAATATTTGCATCTATATGATTTAGTTTTTGGGACAAATCTCAAAAGTGGATTAATGGCACATCCAACAAAAACCATCCATCCATTATCTGTAACCGCTTATCCAATTTAGGGTCGCGGGGGGTCCAGAGCCTACCTGGAATCATCGGGCGCAAGGCGGGAATACACCCTGGAGGGGACGCCAGTCCTTCACAGGGCAACACAGACACACACACATTCACTCACACCTACGGACACTTTCGAGTCGCCAATCCACCTGCAACGTGTGTTTTTTTGGACTGTGGGAGGAAACCGGAGCACCTGGAGGAAACCCACGCGGACACGGGGAGAACACACCAACTCCTCACAGACAGTCACCCGGAGCTGGAATCGAACCCACAACCTCCAGGCCCCTGGAGCTGTGTGACTGCGACACTACCTGCTGCGCCACCGTGCCGCCCTCCAACAAAAACCAAATCTGCTTTTGAGCTTTTGACCCTGACAGATTTTATTTATCAGGTGCTTTCCTTTCACAGGTGTCTAAAGTTTGTCACAGTAAGTTTAGACTGCTGTCTCCCCTCCTGCTTACATCATGGCTATGATGCTTCAGCCCATGCCTGAACGGAACATTGTGGTAATAGAACCTGAGCCTACAATAATCCAGCCTGTGGTTCAGCCTGCTGTAATGGTCCAGTCACCACCTGTAACTGTGGTGCAGCAGGTTCAAAGCCCTGTGGGTGAGTTTTTTTAGTATAAAATTATAAATTATATTGGATTTTTCTTTTTTCTTTCTGCTACTTTTTGTAATGCACAATTTAAGCATTAAACATTCACGACTGTAAAAAAAAAAATACTTTTTATAAAATTCAGAAGATGTTTTCTCACCATCTGCTGCTCTCCAGTCGGTTTGCCTGATCTGGCCCAGTGTTATTAAACAAGTAAAAAACAAAGTGACTCAGTCAGACATGCTAGGCTTTCTCTCTCTCTCACATTTAACAGCATTTATGTGACCTGAAACATAAACTGTATTTGCAGTGGTTCAGCCTCGTCTGGGAGAAACACCTGGGAGAATGAGGTGCAATTTCTGCCATCAGGAAATCGTTACAGTGACCAGGCCCATCAACGGACTCCTTACCTGGACTGTTTTTGGGGCCCTCTTAGTATTATTGTGAGAGTTCTGCACACACACACTCTAACCTCATACCTGTTTAACGACATGTTTTGTTGACTTACACAGTGAAAATATGTTGCATGTGATGTACAGTGAATTCAATTGTCCACATTTAACTGTTTATGTGTTGATTGTAACAATATATAATTACATATATTTTGACATGTGCAAAACATCACTATGCTAACAAAAACATGTATATCTAAAATGGTAAATTTATGGAAGGAAAAAGCTTTTTTAACTTTCAGTGGAAGTCAGTGTCAAAAGATTTAATTCCAAGTAATTTTTGAGCATTTCTATTGATTTATTCATCATGAAATTTTCACATAGTGTGAAGGGCAGCTGCTGTGCTCAAATGATGTAGTAAGTAAAAAAAAAAAAGTAAGCGGAAAAAATGGAGATACATGTTTTATTATTTTCCATATACTAGCCTCAATACAAATAGAATAAGATTTTTATGTTAAAAATGTTTTTTAAGCAGGAGTGTCCAAAGTTTTGCACATGGTTGTACATGATGTGCACACATTCATGGCTTCCTCACTTTTCTCTCTGCAGGATCTGGCCGTGCTGTCTGATCCCCTTCTTCGTGAGTTCCTGTAAAGATGTTGAACACAGCTGCCCAAACTGCCACAACGTTATCACCATTCACAAACGCATGTGATGATCTCCTCACAACAGAACACGCAGAACCCAAAGAAGCATGATAACTACTAGGATTAGGCCTGGTGATACAGAAAATAATGGTCACTATATAAATGTTTTTTCACATTTACTACCATTTGGGAATAAATTCAGGAATGTGTCTCTTTCCTCTTTGGTTGTGGGTCTAAAGAGATCTGAGACTGTTTATGACAGCAGTCAGCTTACTCCCCTCCTACTTTCATTTTTTCAACTTGTAAACTGTTCATTCTTATGTGTGCTTTCAAAAGCTTTAAAAATTATGATTAATGTGGCCATGTCATGATGTGATGGTGATGGTTTGAGTGGCGTGCATATCAGGCTCTCTGAAGCAATTTTCTTGGATAAACACTGCAGTCTTTACTGATTCCTCCCACTTACACAATAGGGGTCATAAACCACTGGCATCTGGTCATGTGTAGTCCCCCAGTTGTACGTGTGTTAAACCCACGTACAACTGTTTTTGCTGAACTTTTTTGCAAACTTTGACGTATTTTAAAGTTTTCTGAAAGTCTTTAAAACCTCCTTTGTTTACATTTTCTTTCCCAGACCTAAGTTAATCCTTTCATTCATTCATTTATTCATTATCTGTAAGCGCTTATCCAATTCAGGGTCATGGTGGGTCCAGAGCCTACCTGGAATCATTGGGCGCAAGGCGGGAATACACCCTGGAGGGGGCGCCAGTCCTTCACCGCACACATTCACACCTACGGACACTTTTGAGTCGCCAATCCACCTTGGACTGTGGGAGGAAACCGGAGCACCCGGAGGAAACCCACGTGTACACGAGGAGAAGACACCAACTCCTCACAGACAGTCACCCGGAGCAGGAATCGAACCCACAACCTCCAGGCCCCTGGAACTGTGTGACTGCGACACTACCTGCTGCGCCACTGTGCCGCCCCCTAAGTTAATCAAAAAATTTTAATAATTTAAAGGAGATTCAAGGGATCACATCCAAAATAAAGCAGTAATAGCTTTCACATAGAAACCTATTTAGTGTTTAAGTCCACTGGGTTTCATACTGCATTTTTTTTTGTAACTGGCTGAAGCAATTAAGGAAAACTATTATAGAAATAATTAATAACTGAAAATAAATTGAGAAACTATGCAATAAATCTTCCCAACACTTATGGGTGATTGTAACCCTTTATGTTTAGTAGCAATCTGAAATCTGTATAATCTGTAGCTACTTAAGTAATCATTAAAAAGAAAATTAAAAAAATGGTTGTAAATTCTTTTGTGCTTCCTTGGGACCTTTTCTCAAAAGTTTTTAAATGGTTAAACACAGAGAAGCTTACCAACTAGGGGTGGGCGATATGGCCCTAAAATGCATTAAAACTAATGTAAAACAATGCCTTGGACACTGTATTTATAATCACTTTATGTAATGACTTTTTGTAAGAAACTTTCACCACCACTGTGAACACTACTGACTGTGTAAGCATTTCTGACATTTCATATCAAATCTCCATCAGTGACTTTACTCCCCTTTGAGACTGTGTGTTACAGTGTAACGTCTCAATGTGTCAATAAATGACAAACGCTAAAATAAACAAAGCTCCAAATTTTGACACTGATTTCTACCTGTTACTATCATTCACCTGCTTTTGTCTGAGTTTGAGAAGCTTTCTGTTTTAAGGAAAATCAAGGAAAAGTTCACCAGTCTTTTACAGAAAGTAATGGGCAGCATCTTTAAAGTTCCTTGAATTGTTTGGAGTAATGCCAACACAAAAGTGAGTTCAGCTGGTTGGTTTGTGGAACAGTCCACATATTTCTAAAATGTATTTCCTCCAACAAACACATTCAAGAGGTCTCAGTGAAACTCAGGTATACAAAAAGCTCTTGTTATTAAGCTTAAATGGAATTAACTGTAAGCGTCAATGGAATTCAAGCCTTTTCTCAGAAAACCAGTTCTGTTATCATCTGTGGTAGTCGCTTATACATGCTGGTCACAATCATCCAGAAATCTCAAATATAATTCCACACAGGAACTGTACTGAAAAGTAGAGCAAAAGTGAAGTGCAGTGTGTTGATTCATTTTACTGAGAACTTTTGCAGAAATTAATTTAATTGAAAATTAATATTAGCATATATTTTAATTTGATTACAAGTATATTCATGGGCAGCACGGTGGCACAGCAGGTAGTGTCGCAGTCACACTGGGTTGTGGGTTCAGTGAGGAGTTTGTAGTGTTTGTGTGGATTCCTCTGGGTGCTCCGGTTTCCTCCCACACATTCAAGAGTGTCTGTAGGTGAGAATGTGTGTGTGTCGCCCTGTGAAAGACTGTTGCCCCCTTAGGGTGTGTTCCTGCCTTGTGCCTACTTATTCTATGTATGCTCGGGACCCACCACAACCCTGAAATGGATTAGCATTTACAGACAATTAATTATATGCATGATTTAGACAACAGTCTAACACCCAGATACAGGTCTCTAGTCAGGAAAATAAACAATATAATTACTTTGGTGGTTGTTATGCTTCACTACTCTTGCATTGCCAGAGTCTGGTACCTTTCGCCACTTACCGTATTACTCACCGTACCGTATTACTACAGGAAAGTGTATTTGACACAAAAAAGGACCAATCACAATTTGGTTATTTTGACATGACAGTCTTTATGGTTCACTTTGGACCAAAACCAGAGTCAGTACAGATCCATACACAGAAGTGCATTTACACAGATGTATATTGGACCAGCCTATTTATCAGATCTGCTACAGAGATATGAGCCGAGCAGAGATCTCAGATCTTTAGGAACTAGTCAGTTAGTCCTGCCTCAAGTCAAAACTATACGCGGAGAGGCAGCGTTTAGCTATTATGCCGCTCTTAAATGGAACTAGCTGACTGAGAATATACTGAGAAGAGCCCCGACTATAGACTTTTAAATCAAGGCTTAAAACATTCCTGTTTGAGCAGCTACAGCTCAGTTTAAAATATTCTGCACTTTTATTTCTGTAACAGCATTTTATTTATTTTATTGTATCATTTTTAATTGTTTTAATCATTTAATAATTTTACTCTTTTTATGTAATTATTTTATTGGACTTTTATGATTTTATTCTGGCTTTTAATTTAACAGTTTTTTTTTCTATAAAGCACTTTGAATTGCTTCTGTATGAAAGGTGCTCTATAAATAAACTTCCCTTTCCTTGCCTTGCCTAGAGAGCCAATCAGAAGGCAGCTGGCAGAAGGCAGAATCCTGACAGTGAGGACAGGTTAGTGCACTGAAGAAATAAGACTCTCCGTCAACTTGTGGGCAAAGTGTCTGTAGCTGAGACTAATGCTTCACCATTGAATGGTTAGGGTTAGAGATGAGAGTGTATCTCCTACTTGGAGCTGGTTAGGCCTACACAGATATCCATCTCTCTGAATTTGATACTGTCTTGAAACTGGAAGCAGAACTGATTTTGTCCACTAAGGGGTGCTGCTGCCAAGCCAATGTGATTTCTGTGTACAAATGTGAAAGCCAGTTCTATTCATGTGAGAAAAGTCCAACCATGTTAATCAAGATTATACACAGAAACATAGTCATCACAACCATATATGGTTATATCAAGGGAATGCACAATGATCTCCCAGGGCCTTGTGTAGTTTACACTCATGCTATGTGTTTACACACATCAGAAACACAGACTACCAAAAGCTCAGTTCAACTGGAGAGTACAGTACAATAACCTCCACGTAAGACTCCACTGATATGTTGATAGAGGCCTTTGAGTCACCGTAACCTGAAATGTTCTGTCTAAAAACATTTTAAACTTTTCGAAATCAAGGTCGCGGTGGGTCCGGCACCTACCAGTAATCACTGGGCGCAAGGCAGGAACACACCCTGGAGGGGGTACCAGTCCTTCACAGGGTGACACACACTCACACATTCTCTCACACACTCACACATATGGACACTTTTGAGTCACCAATCCACCTACCAATGTGTTTTTGGTCCATGGAAGGAAACTGGAGCACCCGAAGGAAACCCACGTGGACACAGAGAGAATACACCAAACTCCTCATAGACAGAGCAGGGCTCGAACCCACAACAGCAGATGCCAACCTGTTGCGCCACTGTGCTGCCATGAATTACAATTATATGGTACAGAAAAAACTCATTTGTAAACGTAATACATTCTAACGCTGCAGACAAGCAAGTGGTGTGTACCAAATGCTCAGATGTCATTATCTTTTTCTTGAGTTCATGCTGACGCATCACTAATTCTTAATAGTCTTGATGATTGAGTCAACTGCATTGGACCCTTCAATAACCAAACCACATCCAACTCTACTAATATATTCTAACAAGTAAAACAAGAAGAAACTAAGAACAGGTACTCAGGTATGATACAATTCGTTTGGAAATGTAAAAATGACAAAATGGAAAATGGATGTGTTACCACAAGGTGCTAAACTATGCTTACAATGAGTAAAGTTCAATTCAACTTTTAATGTGTCCACCATATTCCTAGAGGGTCCTCAAAACCTGATTAGCTGGGACAGGAGGGTTAAATAAGGACTGAAGCTAAGCTCTACATCCCAGCAAATCCAAATAGCAGCCCACTCTGTGACATTCTGTGTGGCTTTAAACTGATCAGCAGGTTTTCGCACGGACGGTAGATGATTCATGAAGTACAGTGACGAATGGTAAACATAACAGTTATTCTGTATATATTCTCAAAAACGGAAACCTTACATTCAGAGGTTTACAGAAGTGCAATTCAGATGCTTTTGTTATTCGCAGACTGAAAGACACAAGCTTTTAGTTTTTCAGCATTGTTGAGACCCAGAATATCTTCCCACTGTGATCCTGCACTTAGTACTTAGTTGGGATAATCTCCTTACAAACCTACACACATACACAAAGTGTGGGCTAATCTTGGCGACACAGTTGCTCAGCGAATTTGAAGTCAGCCCAGCCACTGTGTCAGTCACCTACAATGTACACTGCTCAGCCACAACTTTACAATTAACTTGTATCTACACTCACTGTCAGACTGTAGTCCATCTGGAGCAATGCATTGTTAGTCCCCTTCCATCCTGTTCTTCAAGAGTCAGGACCACCAAAGAGCAGGTATGATGTGTGTGGTGGATCATTCTCAGCGCTGTAGTGACACTGACGTGGTGGTGGTGTGTTAGTGTGTGTTGCGTTGGTATTAGTGGATCAGACACAGCAGTGCTGCTCATGTTTTTAAAGCCCACAGTGTCACTGCTGGACTGAGAATAGTCCAACAACCAAAAGCATCCAACAGCGTGTCCACTGATGCAGGAATAGAGGACGACCAACACAAACTGTGCAGCGACAGAGGAGCTACTGTTTCTGACTTTACATCTACATCTAAGGTGGACCACAGAGGTAGGTGTGTCTAACAAAGTGGACAGTGAGTGAAGTAAGTGCTTGACTGTTATTGTTTATACATGTCCTTTTAAGTAAAATAATTTAAGGCAACTTTTCTTAATTTCTTTATAGCAAAATTGCTTTTCAAGTCCACTGATCTCTGTGTAGCAGATGTGGGCATTGTCATTATATTTTGTAATATCTTGACAAAGTACAAAACAGTACTCTTTTATGAACACACCATGGATATCACTAGTACATAAATATACTGATGAATTGCAGCGTATTTAATGCAGTGCTTTCATGCAATATTTTGATGATATTGGACCCTATGATATTTTTTCCCAAATTCCATTTTATTTTTTCTCTATTTTTGTTTTTATGGGTTTATTGTTTGACCATTCAATTTGTCTTTAAGGAAAGAATTACAGTGGAAAGTATATTAGCAAAATTGCACCTATATGTTGATTGAAATTGCTGCTATATTTTTGCAATAGCAAATAGCAAAAACTATTTGTATTTAATGAGCTGTCTGTGCAGTACATGTAAGCCATCTAGGACCTGAGAACATCACTAGACATTGGTAATTCTAAAGTCTTAACTAGATGAAGGCAACAGGCTTGCAAATGTAAACAGAAGTGGAGAAGACAGCATAGACACATCTATCATGCTACAGGGGTTAACAGTGCATCGCACGAAGCAGACAGCCGCACTATTGAACCCTTAAGTGCATGTTTGTAAAGAAAATGGTGCAGTTTTCAAATTGTAGCTATTTCCGTCTTTATATCAGAATTGTGTATTTTCCTCTATTCCACGATGAGGTCTGTATTCTCCACAGAACAGAAATCATAGGAACCTACTTGGCTAATCTCAGAAATATAAATATTTTGATCTATATATTATCATGGGGTGTACGCCATTGAAACTTACCATATGTCTTACCCTTAGTATACACTCCATAAGAGTGGATTCATTTACATCTAAAATCTGACCAAAGGCATGAACACGTTCCCCAGTGTAAAAGATGCTGACTAACAAGCACATGTCACAGTGTGAGCCTAAGGGCTGCTGTAGTATATAGTCGGTTTCCTCATTAGTGTTTCCTAACTCTGGAGCACAACTGCACACCATATGCTTTAGTATTCTACTTTAACCGAGGTGAAGCCACCATCTGTGAAATACAGTGGAACTAAAAGTTCAAACTGCCAGAGAGCATATATTCTGCTGTATACATGCAGCAGTCACTGGTAATCTGCTTAGAAAACAGGCTGTAGATCAGTCTAACCAAAGTGACAGTGCACTGAATAGGTCTGCAGACATTTTATCAGCTGACCTTTGTCCAGCATAACAATCACAACTAATCTGAACACACAAGATGAGGAGCTTTTGAATGGGTGTCTCTGGGTGTGTGACAGAGAGAGAGCTGTTGTAAGGTGGATATATGCATTAATATATGGGCTTCACATCTAACTCTGAGACATAAACAAATAACAAAGAGTTGAGATCACTTCAGAAACACAGATAAAAATCTGTGTTCAATCAGGAACAAACAATGACATCAAAATCATATCGGCATCTGCAAATAATAACTGCGTTTTAAAATCATTTCAGCATCTAAAGGATATCTAATGAGTATTTGAACAGAACATTTTGGCAATGTTAGGTATATAAATAAAGGTAATTATTCTTCATCAAGCCACATATATTTTTTTCGAAATGCCATAAATAGTCATGGACTGCCACCAGCAAAAATGTACAAAAAGAATATTGAAAATTAGAATATGCAGATTTTATTCCCAATATATACATCATCAACATAGCTGATTAAGTGTCTGATGCATATTCATATATACAGACTGGGTGAGAGCGAAGGCGGCGTGTTCGGATCACTAGAGAGAGTGAGAGGGACGGGAGAGTGAGGACAGCGTGGTCAGTCACTAGAGAGTGAGAGGGACGTTAGAGTGAGGACATTGTGGTCAATTCTCTAGAGAGTGAGAGGAACGTGAGAGTGAGGACAGAGTGGTCGGTTCACTAGAAAGAGCAAGAGGGAGGTGAGAGCAAAGACAGTGTGGTCAGTTCACTAGACAGGGAGAGGGGCATGAGAGTGAGGACAGTGTGGTCAGTCAATAGAGAGTGAGAGGTACGTTAGAGTGAGGAGAGAGTGGCCAATTCTCTAGAGAGTGAGAGGTACGTTAGAGTCAGGACAGTGTGGTCAGTCACTAGAGAGTGAGAGGTACGTTAGAGTGAGGAGAGAGTGGCCAATTCTCTAGAGAGTGAGAGGTACGTTAGAGTCAGGACAGTGTGGTCAGTCACTAGAGAGTGAGAGGTACGTTAGAGTGAGGAGAGAGTGGCCAATTCTCTAGAGAGTGAGAGGTACGTTAGAGTGAGGACAGAGTGGTCGGTTCACTAGAAAGAGCAAGAGGGACGTGAGAGCAAAGACAGTGTGGTCAGTTCACTAAAGAGTGAAAAAGACGTATTCGTGTGGACAGCGTGGTCAGTCACTAGAGAGTGAGAGGTACGTGAGAGTGAGGACACAGTGGTCAGTTCACTAGGAAGTGAGGATATTGTTGTTGGCTCACTGGAGAGTGAGGACAGCATGGTTAATTCATTAGAGAGTGAGAGAGATGCGAGAGTGAGGACATTGTTGTCGGCTCACTGGAGAGTGAGAGAGACGTGAGAGCGAGGACAGCGTGGTTGGTTCATTAGAGAGAGAAACTTATGTGAGAGTGAGGACATTGTTGTCGGTTCACTAGAGAGAGTGACAGAGACATGAGAGCGAGGACAGCATGGTTGGTTCATTAGAGAGAGAGAGACTTATGTGAGAGTGAGGACATTGTTGTCGGTTCACTAGAGAGAGTGACAGAGACGTGAGAGCGAGGACAGCGTGGTTGGTTCATTAGAGAGAGAAACTTATGTGAGAGTGAGGACATTGTTGTCGGTTCACTAGAGAGAGTGACAGAGACGTGAGAGCGAGGACAGCGTGGTTGGTTCATTAGAGAGAGAGAGACTAATGTGAGAGTGAGGACATTGTTTCCGGTTCACTAGAGAGAGTGACAGAGACGTGAGAGCGAGGACAGCATGGTTGGTTCATTAGAGAGAGAGAGACTTATGTGAGAGTGAGGACATTGTTGTCGGTTCACTAGAGAGAGTGACAGAGACGTGAGAGCGAGGACAGCATGGTTGGTTCATTAGAGAGAGAGAGAGACTTATGTGAGAGTGAGGACATTGTTGTCGGTTCACTGGTGAGAGTGAGAGGGACGTGGGAGTGAGGACAGAATTATTTAGCAGCTGGACCTCACAGAATTTTTAATAAGTCATCCTAGCTACAGAATATAAGACCACTATTCCCAGGGTCATCTGACTAAGCCAGAGTAAAGAAAGGGAAGGGAGGATAAGAAGACGAAAGGATTAGCTCTGGGCTACTTAAAAGGACAAGGCTATACACACATACACACAAGCACATACACACATTTGGCTAAGACCTGAGTCACAATGTCTAAATCTATTATATAATCCACTCCAGGACATCCCACGTGTATACACACCTGGGAGTTTGTCAACCTCTGTGTGTGTTTGTGTATGTGTGTGTGTGTGTGTGTGTGTGTGTGTGTGTTGTAGGGGGTGGTGGTTCGCCAGCAAGTCACTCGACTTTATTCCCCCTAAAATTCTCTCCCTGATGCACACTCGAACATGTACAACTGACAGAGACTGTAGGAGTTACTCTACACACTCTGAAACAAACGGAGGGAGGGCACATCATTATGAGGAGCAGAGAGAGAGGGAGATGAACCCAGAGGAAGAGATACAGGGAAGGAAATAGAGAGAGAAAGGGGGAGGAAGAAATAGAAGGATGACAAGAGAGAACACAGATGAATAGAGAGTATAGACGGCAAAAGAGTATCACAGACTAAGCAAAAGGGGCAGATTTAAGTAAACAGTGACTGAAAAGGAAAAGAGAATGAGAGAGAGGGGAGAGGGCAAATAGGAAGATATATGATAAAAGGAGAGAGCGTGAGAAATAAAAATTGGGGTAGAGTGAGAATGAGGTAAAGATAGAAAAAGGGTGTGAGAGAGAGAGTGTGTGTGTGAGAGAGAGAGTGAGAGAGAGAGTGTGTGTGTGTGAGAGAGAGAGAGAGAGTGCGTGAGTGAGATAGAGAGTGAGAGAGAAAGTGAGAGATAGAGAGAGAGAGCGTGAGTGAGAGAGAGAAAGAGAGAGAGAGAGAGAGAGAGAGAGAGAGAGAGAAAGAGAGAGAGAGAGAGAGAGAGAGAGAGAGAGAGAGAGAGAGAGAGGAATTGGGAGAGAGGAAGAGAGTGAGGAAAACATACAGAGTGAGATACAAGGAAAGAGATAACTAGGCAGACAAAATGAGGGAGTAAGGAGAGGGAAGAGAGATGGGAGAGAATGAAAAAAGCAAAAATGTGAGGGAGAGAGATAGGGTAAGTGAGCCACATAGTGAGAGAGAAAAAGGAGAGGGAGGGGAGAGACACGGAAAGAGAGAGGGAGAGAGAGAAAGAGAGAGAGAGAGAGAGAGAGAGAGAGAGAGGGGTGAAGCAGCAGCATTGTTTTAACCCTTTCTGCGAGGAATGTCAAGCGCAGATGGTAAAAATTTGCCTATCACACATCAAGAAAAGACAGCCACCTCTCGGGTTTTGTCTGCATCCAACAAAGAACTGATTTTTCCTCGAGGACTTTCTTCAGCAGAGGGAGAAGTGGGCAGAGAGCGGGTGGTCTTCACTGGATAATGCACTTTCAGCATACACACACACACACGGAGGAGCTTACTGAAATGACGAGCTGCGCTCAAAGGGAGCTTTGAATCAACTAACCAACTCTGCAGGTGCTTGTTTTTTCTCCCAGAGAAGAGCCCTTAACTTTAAGCGCTGTAGACATGTTTGGACATCATTTATAAATAGGAACAGAAACGAATCACTGCTTCTGGACCTTGTCGGGTAAATTCTTCATTCCTAAAGGTGAGATATTTATATAAGATCGTGCTGTTTGGATTCTTGGCTATCCATGTGTGTAACTTGCATAATAAGAGCAGGAATATGTTGGTAGTGGAATGAGAAGAAGCCAGAATCCAGTGCATAAATGCTTCCTTGTAAAACCATGAGTGCTGCTATGCTGCTTGCTTAATCAGTGGTGTGTGTAAGAGTGTGAATTTGTGTGTGTACGTGTATGGGTGTGTGTATGTGTCTGTGTGTGTGTGTGTGTGTGCGCGAACCTCAGCTGGTTGTCACAGTGATCGCTCCTTATATAAACTCAGCTCAGCTCCATGTAGGCCATCCCACGCGTGCCTCTGGTTGCTATAGGAACTCATTTGGCCCGGTGCAGCACGGAGGCCTCACAAAAGCGCGAGACCCAACAAAGACATGACGTCACCAGTCCACTCAGCGCCTGCAAGCAGAGCACAGACCCAAAAACACACTGTCACTACAACAAGGTGACCATACAGAACAGAACACATTCAAAATGCATGTTACAGGAGTAGCACAGGTGCAGCACAGAACAAGTGTGAGATGAACAGTTATTAAAGCAACACCAAGTAGTATTTTTACTTTCAAATTCCATCATTAATATCATTGCAATAATCCGCTGAGTTGTAATGGGGAGAACAGAGCCTCTGTCGACACTACTCCGGGCTGAACACTGCAGAAACTGCACTACATAACTTGTGGCTTAGGGTATGACTATGTTCCTTTATTTTAGGACAGTGATGTAAAAGTGAATTACACTCTACAGACAGCAGGGGGAGCAGAGGAAATACTAAAATATAAAAAAACAATACTAAAATCTTACCTAGTGTTCCTTTAAAGCAACAATAATAAATCAAGAAAATCTGCTGTAGTGCACAAACTGATCTTAAGCTAACCGCTTAAAAATAACAAGTGACTTCAGGAGTGTAATGACACATAAGTTGGCCAATAATATTGGCAGATATTGGCAACCCAGTATAACTGCTATACACTCTCCAAAAAAATCGTTTTAGTTGCAACGTTTAACATTTCATATTTTATCTTTTTTTATTAATATTTCATACTTTATGTTTTTTTACCCGTTTATATTTAATGTTGGTTTTAAAGAATTTATGTAAAACACCCTGAGCTGCATTTATGTCCAAATAAAAACTATTATTATTACTTCTATTAATATTATTATTATTGGTGTTGTTGTAATTGTCACTGTGTTGGTACATATTCAGTACTTGTAATTAGGGAACATAATTTAACAATATTCTATATTAACTGTACATTTTTAAGTAGTATTGATTTCATACACCCAATTTCATGCACCAATACAGATATAAGTAACCGATAATTTTATCTTTTTGTAATTAAATTAAATCCACTTTGGATTAAAGCAAAACAAATTCTTTTAAAGGTTGTCACAGGACATGACTTTTCTTCAGTATTTGTACATTTCTGTACTGTTTTTTTGTAGTTATTTTATATTTTTATCAAATATTTACTGCTGGTTCCCCATGAATGGTTTCTAGGGGGGGGGCTAATTAGTGCAGCACCGGGTTTGATTTGGAGAGCAAGGGATAGAGCGGCATAAAGTGGATCAGAGCTAGCGAGGAAGGAGAGTGTCTGAGCGAGTGTTTGTAATGGTTTAGTAATCATCGTGTTTAAATCATAAATTCAGATGCTGAATCTATATCTATTTTCATGTGTTTTATAATAAAGGCTCCTGCACTGTGGTGGTTGAGAGTATCTTTCTGCCATTTAACCTTCTTTGTGTGTGTGCGTGTGTGAGTGTGTACTGAGCATTGCTGATACTTTAAATTAGATTTCAACACAGAGAAATTTAATCCCAGAAACTGTTCTCTGCAGAAACTGTGAAAACCGTCCACACGGCAGACATTAGTTGTGTATTTACTGATGCATATCTGTAAGCACAAAAACTGCGCCAATTTATCGGTTGTAATATCGGCTTAAATTTGTTTAGGCAGGTTTATATCAGTTGTCATTTAGACTAATGAAAATCACAAATTTTTAACAGGACACATGCCTTTTTTTCTCAAGGGAACACAGTTCTGGGTCTTAATTAAATTTTTGTGATTTGCTTTGGACAAAATACAACAAGTACCAAGGCCACAGCAGCAATCTACTTCTTCTAAACACTTGTTCAGCAGCTGTTCCTTTAAATGACAATGAGCCACTCGCTGTTCACCTCAACCAGAGTGCACAGCAGTGAGGAGCGAGGACCAAAAGCTGTTTTTTTTGCTGTTTTCTCTCTGTTCTCTTCTCTGTTCATTTTATGTTTTTACTCAGTACTCTTATTTCTCTGCGCTCTTTGTGTGTTTTGTGTCGTTTGACCTTGTCTTTGTGCTCTCACAAATGTAAGTGCAGTGCTGTGATTGGAGAGACTCTGACAAAGAGGAGGGGCAATTCTAAAGTCTCTGAACTTGATGTTAGAAGTGGAGCAGAAACAGAATAGCTTGATTTATCTGAGGTAGATCACCAGTAAGTAACTGGGTGATCTTGTTTCACAGTTTGTGGTTTGGTGGGCTCCAGATATTAATGCACAATAAAGTGATATTTTTTTAATGTTCCATTTAAGAAAGACCTAGTTATTTGAGCATGGTCATCATAATAATAGTGATTAAATTAACTAAAATATATTTCACAGCTAAATTAAATGTAATTGTTGTTTCAGAAAATTAAAAAATAAAACATGTATATATTTTGTTTAAGATGGAGCTGTTCGGCTGAATTATTTTCTCATCTGGTTTTATGTACCTAAGATATTTTCCATCAATCCCTGAAATCAGTCTTTCTCTGCTCTTTGCAGCGGAACCAAGTCCTTACATAAATGTACCATTAATACACTTGTTTTTTTCCTCCACCATTTGCTTTTTGCTGTTAAGAGCCTTGTGGAAGTGCTTTTTTCCCGTGAGTTGTGAGTAAGAGACTAACCCTCAGGCTTCTGTGTCTCACTGACCTTGCTTCATGTCTGACAAATGACATTGGTATTCAAGCATGTTTTGTGTTAATGCGATTAAACTGGTTGCTAGTGTTTCCAGTGACAATCTTTGAAAATGTCTGACACCAGAAAGCGACGGTACCTTTAGTTTTAAAAGTAATGATATCCTGCTAAAGGTTCAGACCCAGGACCAGACAGAAATTCTGAAAACATATTGTACCCAGTGTTTTGATGGCAGTATTAAATTCAGCACTACTAATGTATTATGTTTGTGTGATAAAATATCATATGTATAATGAAAATATCATAAAGTATTACCATAATTTGTTTGTTTATTGCAATAACTCATTAATACTTTACTATTCAAGAAGAATTAACAATATTGCTAGAGCATCATCATCTTTCACACGGCTTATATTACAGTACTGGACCTAACTAAATTAAGAAGAATGATCTGTAGATACATTTTACATTAACAGTAACTTCTGGGGCATAATCCTTTTTCAAGTATGACATTTGTATAAAGTTTTTAGTTTCCAGTCCAGTGATTTTTAAACTGTATCCTAGTTATAAATAATAAATATACAAATATATTTGTGCTAAATATAAATATAAAAATCTAGAAATAAATTTTCTATTCTACAATTTTTTTTATGTCTTTTGTCATATTCAGCTGAGTTATTAAACAAGGTTATATCATTTCACTTCACCAAATATTTGGTGGGTCTAAAGACAACTATTTTTATATGTGCTTCCTGACATGAAATAGCACTCATTCAATATTTTTATATCAGTAAAGAATGAATTGACAACAATGATTATGTAAAATACAGAAAACTGAAGTAATTCATGTACTAACAAAAATGCAACAATTTACATTTATAAAAAGTTAAATACATGCAACTAATTCACAGACCTGAACCTGGGATTCAGAGAAGCTCTTGGGAATGTCTGAAACAAGTTTTTACTTAATTTAGCTTACAATTCAGTCATAAAGCAGCTTGAGTTACAGGGTAAAAGGTTAGAGAAACTATTTTAAATCATTAATATTGAAGTTTTTAAATATAACTTTATTTACAAAATGCATTTTTTCACTTACCAGTCACATTTTCTGAGATTTCTAAGTTTTTCATATGGTGCTGCTAGAAATACATTATGTGTTAAGACTAGACCAAGCTAACTGAATAAACTGGCTTGTTGCTAAAGCAAGGCATGTCCCCCTCATGTCTCAACCTATGTCCAAAACACTTTTTAAAAAAAAAATTATATACCGACACGGAAAGAGAGAGAGAGAGAGAGAGAGAGAGAGAGAGAGAGGTAAAGCAGCAGCAATTATATACCGACTGTTATGAACCGACCGTTGGAAGAAGCTGATCCGTTGAGAAACCGTTAGATTTAAATATTTCCCATGAGTTCGCGCTCGAGCTCTACTAATAAACAGTTTACATTTGTATTTGAATTAAAAAATTTTGGATTATTTTTAATGTGAAATTTATATTGATAATGAACGTTTCTCTACATGAAAGAAATCGCATTGACTTCTCATTTATCACTATTGATCACATTTATCATTTTTATCATTCAACATGTGAGAGAAATCGTTCTTCTATGGCAAATAATAATAATAATAATAATTGCTCAATTTGTTTTCTTTTTTTAAGAGTGCCCTGTTACAATGTGCTTTTATTCATACTGATACCATTAATACAAATCATAAACGGAGCTAGTGTAGTAAAATATTCTAATACATAACAATCACATTGTTTAAGTACATTGTTTAAAAATATTATTTTAGGACAGTAAACACATTCACACCAGTCTAATATAATCTAAAATGAATCCAAAAATTTTGTTCATTTCATTTATTCCAGTAGCCAGTGTTTGGTCAGTAGGGGGAGCGATACACAAACTCCTCGACCTCAACTGGGAGCAGAATTATTGGCTAAGAAAATGGATTCCGTTTTTATTGGCCCACTAACAAAAATAATTCGTACATAAATTATGTAAAAATTATTATATAAATGAGCCGCTGTTAGGCACACGTTTTCATGCATTTAAGTTGATTTATCAACTGCATTCAAGGCATTACATCACTGCTATAGTTTGTTAATATGTATGTTAAATGGTGAAGTGAAGGTCTGAAGTGTAAGGCATATTGTCATTGGCTACTGATCATGATGGGGACATGACATTTGTGCTATTTTACAGTGAGAATTAAACTTAAATGCCTGTTAATCAACTATCTGGGATTCAGCTTAAATCAGAGAGGACAGAGTACTAACACAGAAATCTAGCATTAGCACTAAGGCATGTCTGCATGCTAAATTTCAGATATGACAGTGCAAAGAATGAGTGGCACTGTTGATTGAATTGGGGAGGAACGAAGAAAGATGTGTACATCTTGCGGCAAATCGTCACAAACCGGTTTCCACAAAAGGAAATTGTCCTACTTATCACATTTTACTGTGACTCTTATTTGTCTGAGAAGTACAGGTCCTTGTATAATGACATTTAAACTACTTGTTTTTCCCTTGCAGCCATGGCGATAAGCTCCACCTTCCTCATCGTCCTCTGTTTTATTGGCCATGGCACATCAGAGGGTGCGGCTCAGGAAGAATCTCCACCACCTCCTCGTGGTTGTGGGTCTGCTGTGGTCCCGGCCTATAGGGTCCTGTGTGACCTGGAGTCTGTGTGGGGCGTGGTGTTGGAGGCAGTGGCCTGTGGTGGTGCTGTTACAGCCATTGTCCTTGCTACTGTTCTCCTGGCAAATCTCAAGACAGTGACGGAGCAGGAGCGACGATGCGGGGTAGGGCCCCTGCTGCTGTTACTGCTGGGCACTGCCGGGCTCTTTGGCCTCTCTCCTTTGTTTTTGGTCGGCCGTGGTGAGGCCCTTTGTGTGGCTCGCCGCAGCCTATGGGGGGCGCTGTTTGCTCTATGTTTCTCCTGCCTGCTAGCACAGGGTGTTCGACTGCGGCGTCTAGCAGCTGGAAAACGAAGCCCAGCAGGGAGTACCCTGTCTCTGCTGGCTGTGGGGCTGGCCATGGTCCAGGGCATGTTAGCTGGCGAGTGGCTCCTACTCACAGTGGCACGTGAGGGCCGTGCCGCGTGTGATTACCTGCCTCTGGACTTTGCACTTGCCGGGAGCTACTCACTGGGCCTGCTGCTGTCCGCCGCGGCCCTGTCCTTGAGTGTGGTGCTGTGTGGAGGACGAGGAGGCAGCGAGGACACAAGCAAGAGGCGGAGGCGGAAGTGGAGATGCAATGGCGTGTGGCTTTTCCTCACCTGCCTCACTTGCCTCCTCCTGTGGGCCGGCTGGATCTCGTTTTATCTTTATGGCAGCGTGTCTACAAAAGGAGTCTTACGTCTACGAGGCAATGGAGCGACAGACTGGGACGAACCCGCCCTCGCTGTTGCTTTGGTAACAGTCGGCTGGGCTTTGCTGCTGTTCCACGCCATACCGGAAGCACACCTGTGCCTGAGGTCCCCAGGCAATCAGAGAGGCGAGAACACAGGGCCAGATTCCTACTACGACGTGCGACAGCCTACCACGACGACGCAGGGTTACCATGACGACGATGCACCATCAGCCAATCAGAGGGCAGCATATGCGGAAAGGCAAGCATTCACCGTGGAGGAGCAGCACACTGCAGGTGTGTGTGTAATTGTGTGTATATATATATGTGTGTGTGTATATATATGTGTGTGTGTGAGTTTGTAAAATTATCCACAAGTTGACTGTGTTCCTGCCTTCCACCCAATAATTCCAGGTGTGAAATTTGATTAGAAATTCTAATACTAATATTAATAAACACAAACATGCTAGCATTAGCCATATGTGCTATTCTACCGCAACAAGATTTGTGAAGAAAACAGGAATTCTGTGTAGGGCTGGACGATTCGAGAAAAATATATAATTGTGACTTTTCTGACAAATACTGTGATAGTGATTTAAATGTCAATGATTAATTATATAATTATATAATTATAATTATATTTAATTATAGATTAAATATTAATCTATATTATAGTTTATAATTCTATACATTTCAAACCAGGCCTACTTTTAGAATCAAGAAAATAACCAAGAAAATCTGGCTAGGTTTAGGGTTAATTTTAAACACTGAATGTAGAGCAGCAGGCAGTCATTCAGCTCTGGTTGTTGTCATGTGCACAGCACAGTGTCTGGTTGCCTCCAGTTGGTCACGCTCATTATATGAAGGTATACTGAAATTAAAAGGGCTAATTTAAAGCTTGTGAAGATACTGTGCTTGACACTGAAGGCTATAAAAATTACAACTCTTACAATCTGAAACTTGAACTCAAATTTCAATGTTCACATAAAAAAATTAATCTTTCGTCCCACATTTTGTGTTTAGTCTGGACACTTGTGACACATTTCTCCTCTTTTAACATTTTTGTGGTCAATGTGAAATACTTGTGATATTTATATGATATAAGAGCATCATAGTAAAACATAAAAAATAGATTAATAATGCATAATAAAAACATAGTTACTAGAAGTATTCAGACCGTGGAAAAGAGAGACCAGAGAAAACTAGAGAATGGAACAGAGTGAGCGGCTAAACACAACGCAACTAAGGTTAGAACATCTGAGGAAATATATTGCAGGATAAGTCAATAATATAATTATTGTGACAGGCCTACATTCAGCTAGAGAAAAGAAGTCAAACTGAGGTCTATAGATACCCAGGTAGCTGTCATGGTAGGGTTTAGCCTTCTCATCAGTTTTGTGATTAAGGTAAATTGTAAGGAGATGGTTTTCCTGGTCTTCGCATCAGAAAGTCTCATGTTAGAGACTGTGGTGACACCGGTGAAGGATGTGGGTGGGCATGTTTACAACAGATAGCAGTGTCTACATTGTTCATTTTAAAGATGGATTACATCTGGCTGTGTGTCAGAGCTTGAAAAGGTTTTGTTCTTGACAACAATGTGTGTGGGTGTGTGTGTGTGTGTGTGTTTATAACAGCGGTACAGGCTGGAGGATATCATGCTGGAGTAATCAGGCCCACGCTTCCATTTCGTAGCCATGTGTACCAACCCACTGAGATGGCCCTACTCATGAATGGAGGAACGGTGAGTATATGCAAACATATAGTCAATTACCCCCTCTTGACATAATACGCACACGTAGTGTGGCCAACCGTCTGGCACTTGGATACTAAAAGATACGTTCCGTTTTGAACCTATACGGGACGTGTTTTGTTTCGTACTTTTGAGGTCACACTGTTATGGCGATGGTTAAAGACAGAAACACAGTTCCCTCTCTCTCTTTCTCTCCGCCGGAGAGAGGGGCAGATTCTCCACGGCTCCTAAACAGAGAACACGATTTTCATTGGTTGTCACTTTTATTTAGTAAGCTGCCAGTGTTATCTGTCTATCATTCAGTGCTGCAGCCAATGGAGTCACGGTCCCGCCTACAGGGGGCGCTGAGAGCAGCAGGTCAGTGCTGAAACACTGGGAACTACAGCTCTGCCTCCGGATAGATAATAGAGTTAGCACCGGGTCCTGGAGAAACTACAGTTCATTCTCCCTCCACACATCACAGATTAATTTTTGTAGCAAAGTAATTCATTATACAAATAAATCACATGAAATAGTTTCATATAGATTAAAAATAACATTAGCAAACTATTATTAGAATAAGACATGAGTCCTATATAAGCTAATAATTCTATGACATTTTGACTGGACATATGTCTTTAGACACTTAGACCAATAAGATTCTTCCACTTAGACCTTATTGTAATTAATGAACAATTTTAAATAATAGTTATTTTAAACTGGTAATAGAGTATTTGTAAAATACATGGACAGATTCTGCTTTGCCGTTGTTCAAAAGGCTACTGACAGGCCCTGACCGTCCTGATGGCTGTTGGCTTAATAAATGTCTGACAACAAAAATGTTTTATCTGATTGACTACAGTGGAAAAGTATTTACATGTGCGTACCTGTCCCCTGGTCTCTGCATTCCTTATTTTGATTCCAGAAAGTTGGCCACATTACGCACACAGTGTATACAGAGAGAAAGTGTGGTGAATGTCCTGACATTGAGTGTCTTTTCAAGACAAAAATAAAGAAAATATATTAATTGAACGCCTGTTATAATCTTTAATTAACCAAACTGAAGAGTCACTGATGCACTATTTGAAATATCGTTATGCAGCAGAGGAAGCCTGATTATTGATGAATGTAAAGTAAGCTGCTGAAAAAGGCAGTTAAAATGTTCATGCATTAAACACTGCAGTATTTACGGCAGACTGAATCTATGTTCTTTCCTGACATTATGACTGTGTATTTTACAGTTACATGTATGTATTCAGTTAATAATTGTCCACAGCTCCGTTTTGTTTTTCTACCCGTAGATAGATATTCAAATTCTTTTCTAAAGGCAGCTCCTTGTGGCTTTGCTTAATCTGTACCTTGTCGAAGAAATGTGCTGCTATGAGGCAATTACCGCAGACCCCCCCCGGATAAGCTTAGCCCCTAATCATTCATCTCTGGTGACAGCCCTGTCTACAGAAAAGCACTGGCCTTTAATTATTATCACTTTATCTGGTTGCAGTGGCACAAATTGACAGTTTTTTATATTTTTTAATTTATTTCCCAATACGTTACATTTAACAGGTAAAGTGAAGATTATATATATATATATTTAATTCCTTGTTCAGTGCAGTGTATGTGTATATTAATGAAATAAGACCAACCAGTAAAAAAATGTGGAAATCTGACGTCAAGTGCAAGACTTTAGAACTGCCCCACCCCCCTCATCTGAGTCTTTTTCGAATCACAGCTCTGGATATGTGTTAGCTGTGAGAGTGCAAAGACAAGGTTAAATGCAGCAAAACATACACAATTGCAGTGAAATAAGAGCACTGAATAAAAACAGAGAAAATGAGAACAGAGAAGAAAGAGAACTGAGTGAGAACTGAGCAGCTCATTATCATAGAGATAAGAAACAGGCGCTGAAACCTGTTCTGAACAGGGCTGTTTAGACAGAAGAAAAATGCTGCTGTGTGGTTTGATCCTTGTGGTGTTTTGACTGTGTCCACTTTAAAATGTGCCAAAAATATTTTTACTTTTTTCTACTCTTATATATTTCATATTGTGTTTGTCAGTAATAACGAATGAGATGTTGACATTGTGATTTCAATTGAAAACTTTAGACCAAGTAGAATGAGTGTTTTCATTTGGTTTTTATTCCACTGATTTTCCACTGCAGATTCCTACTGCTCCACCAAACTACACAGGAAGACATCTGTGGTGAAACCCACCACCAGCAACAAACAGCCCACCTGTCACCTGGAAAAAACGCACCTTAGATGATGTCACAGATTTGAAGTGTGTGGATAGAGGGTCCCGTGGTGACGTAATAGATTTGTCCCTGTACTCTTCAAACTGTGCCCAAGCTTTCATTTCATATTGTAATAAACCACTCACCTGAATGGGAGCGGTGTTTTCAGTGTGAATGACATAATGATTTTTGCACTGCCTGGTCACAGAGATAAGACAACTCTGATGTAAAGGTACTGTATTATTATTATTATTATTAGCTGACCTGTTCTGCCTGTCTTTTATTACCTGCAAAGCACTATTTGAGATACCTTTACCAATAATTATTTACCTATTTGAGATTACAATAATAATTTAATAATAATAAATATTTAATAATTCATCAATAATAATTATATTTTCAAAGCATTTTTTTCTCAAACGTTTTGGCTTATTTGTTTATTTAGGCAATTATGTGCGTGATTAGTTATTGAGTTATATATTGATCCTGAGATACAAACGATCAAATTTGTGATTCACTTGTTTTTTTTTTTTTTCTGTCTTTTCTCTTTTTTTTTATTCACCTTGATGTTTTTTACCACCTGGAGTTTCACAACATTTCCTGACTGCTTTTGTAAATGTTAGATTTGATAACAAAACATTGCCGTTGCTGTTTTTATTTATCTATGCTCTTCAGGGATGTGTTTATGTGCACTTTAAGACATGACGCTGTACCGCATATGTTCCTTCATTTCCTCTTGAATAGTTTTCTCTTTGAAATGAATTTTCTAACTTAACAAAAATTACTAGGAATTTACAGAAACAGGAGTTTTGTAGCTAGTTTGTGAGTTCAGTACTGAGTAGCCTTTGTCGTGTTTTAAATAAGCAGGCTATTTTAAAATGAGAAGCGATTGTAAGTAGCACTTTAAACAGACGTTTACGTTGGTCGTCAGTGCTATTGTGGATAGTTTTGATGTAAGTGGTGTGTATTATTTTTATTTTTATTTACTTATTTTTTTTGCACGCTTTGCTAATCAGCTTCACCTCCTCCAGGACACCCATTTGTTTGTGAATGGTATGGTCCAGGTCCCTTCTTTCAGATGGTGGACTGCTCCAATGTTGCCTACTTAACGAGGGTGTTTATATGTGGCTAATATTTAACACTTTAGTGACAAACCATGATTTGGAGTGTTGTACAAGTACACAATCAGAGAGTGCAGTCGTGATAAATAAACTGTGCAATTTATTTGTTTGTTTACAGTGTCTTGTGCAATAACATTTACACATATTACATTTGACGCAAATAAAGACATACAAATATGATCAAATGTGTTGTATATATGAGGGGACACTGCAGTCCCCATTCACTGACATTTTTAGACCTACAGAAGTGTCATGTTACTACTTTTACATGTTACGTTTTATTTATTTTTATTTGCATTCAAAAAGGTAAATGACAATAAAGTCCAGACAAGAGCGGTAAAGAAAAACAAGAAATACACAAATACAAGGGAATGATACACAGTAGGATTTGGATATAGTCTCATGTCACCTTTTACCAGTAGGAATATTTATATGATATCCACCCTAAGGAAGACCAGGGGATGGGGTGCAGATTATTAGATAGATTGATAACTTAAATTCATCCTAGGGTCATCAGTTAAACCACTAAAATCTCATCTCTGTTTATCTCTGTTATTTTCAAGAATAAAATCCCCTAATGCCTTTTAAGTTTTTAAAAAATGGATCTATGAATATGCAATTGTCTCAAAATCTCCACTCTGCAACATGACAGGATTGGTTCCTCAGGTTTATGATGTATGAAATCCTGGCTGTTTGATTCATGATACACCTTTCATTCGTGATGGATTGTAGAAAGCCATTGAAGCAACAGCCTGTATTTCCCGTATTCGTTTCTTTCCTGTCTCTCGTGCATCGAGACGTCCGATTCCTGCTGCACTCCCTGGTGTTGCCCCAATCCAGCCCCCGTCCCAGTGCATCCTTAGATCTCCTATAACACCCAAAGCTAAAGAAACTCATTATAAAATATTAACATCTACATATCCTGTTAATTACTTTTTTCAAAAGAGATTTAGCTTTGAAGTATACCATTGCACGTTCTGTTCTGCAGAATTAGAAACTTAAGAACATTTATTCTTTTTCATGTAAATTTACAAAAACATTTTGGAATGATACTTATAATCGGTTAACCCTTAAAATAAGTAACATTCACAAGTTCCAATATATTCATATACGATATTAAGATGATAATCTTGATTTTGACATTTCTAAAATAGTTAACTTCATCATTATTATGGGAAAATAATATCATGTCCATTTGTGTAAGTATAAAGTCATATTTTCTTTAAGAATGATTTTGTTGGTTATTATAACCAAAAAATAAATAATTAAAAAATGTCACAATTCTTAGATATTTAATTGAAGTACATATTGCTCCTTCCAGTTAATTTGCTTGTACAGGGGTTGGACAATGAAACTGAAACACCTGTCATTTTAGTGTGGGAGGTTTCATGGCTAAATTGGACCAGCCTGGTGGCCAATCTTCATTAATTGCACATTGCACCAGTAAGAGCCGAGTGTGAAGGTTCAATTAACAGAGGGTAAGAGCACAGATTTGCTCAAAATATTGCACTCAAAATTATGGGTGAAATACCAGAGTTCAAAGAGGACAAATTGTTGGTGCACGTTTTGCAGGCGCATCTGTGACCAAGACAGCAAGTCTTTGTGATGTATCAAGAGCCACGGTATCCAGGGTAATGTCAGCATACCACCAAGAAGGACAAAACACATCCAACAGGATTAACTGTGGACGCAAGAGGAAGCTGTCTGAAAGGGATGTTTGGGTGCTAACGCGGATTGTATCCAAAAAACATAAAACCACGGCTGCCCAAATCACGGCAGAATTATATGTGCCCCACAAGTCTCCTGTTTCCATCAGAACTGTCCGTCGGGAGCTCCACAGGGTCAATATACACGGCCGGGCTGCTATAGCCAAACCTTTGGTCACTCATGCCAATGCCAAACGTCAGTTTCAATGGTGCAAGGAGCGCAAATCTGTGAAACATGTGAAACATGTATTGTTCTCTGATGAGTCCACATCCGGGAGAGTTACGGTCTGGAGAAGCCCCAAAGAAGCATACCACCCAGACTGTTGCATGCCCAGAATGAAGCATGGGGGTGGATCAGTGATGGTTTGGGCTGCCATATCATGGCATTCCCTTGGCCCAATACTTGTGCTAGATGGGCGCGTCACTGCCAAGGACTACCGAACCATTCTGGATGACCATGTGCATCCAATGTTTCAAACATTGTATCCTGAAGGCGGTGACGTGTATCAGGATGACAATGCACCAATACACACAGCAAGACTGGTGAAAGATTGGTTTGATGAACATGAAAGTGAAGTTGAACATCTCCCATGGCCTGCACAGTCACAAGATCTATATATTATTGAGCCACTTTGGGGTGTTTTGGAGGAGCGAGTCAGGAAATGTTTTCCTCCACCAGCATCACGTAGTGACCTGGCCACTATCCTGCAAGAAGAATGGCTTAAAATCCCTCTGACCACTGTGCAGGATTTGTATATGTCATTCCCAAGACGAATTGACGCTGTATTGGCCGGAAAAGGAGGCCCTACACCATACTAATAAATTATTGTGGTCTAAAACCAGCTGTTTCAGTTTCATTGTCCAACCCCTGTATATCCATATGTATATGTCTGTTAATCCCCCACAATAGGTTTTTTCTCTCTCTGTTGTACTTTTTGTTCTTATGATTTATAGCTTAATGTGTATTGGTTTTATATATGTTATATGTCCCAGACTTGTATATCGTTGTATCATAGCATTAAAAAAAATAATATCTTAGATCTTACCTTCACAATGACGTCACAATGACCCAGTTCTTAAAGAAAATATCGATTGTTGTTTTCTCATCTGTTTTAATGTCAAATGGCTGCCTACTCCACTTCAGGTCATAAAATAAACATTCAAACCGCGTATTAATTGTCGAATAGAAAGCAACATTTGTGCGATTTTAAACTGGCAGACACCCAAAGTCCTACTGTAGTGTTTGTAACACTATAGCAGTGTTAAGGCCTACGTAGTGCGCACTCTGTAGGGACCGAGGAGCCAAATGAGACACCGACACACAAAGAAGGTGAGCGTAAGCTTGAAGTTCCGGGTGAGCCACACACTCTTGATCCACGTGTTTTCAGGTCAGTTTATAATTTTCAGGCGTTTTTTATTAGCGGCAAAGCCTTCACTTCACATCATTCACAACTCACCGAGTCTTTAAAACGCTCACATATACAACACTAACTCCCCCTTTCTCTCTGTGCTTCTAATGAATTCTTTTTCTCGTTACTTACTTCCGTATGTCTCTGCTCTAATTCTCTTTTTAGTCTGTTTCACTCTCTTTCCTTCTTTCTTCTCTCTCTGTGAATCTCGCATACCTTCTTACGAACACGACTTAATTATGACTCTCTTAGCGCTTTACTTTCTCCCAAATATGACTTAGCATCTCCTAACTGGCTTGCTGCATTATAATTACGATTTTGCATCTACTAATTATGACTGAGCATCTTTTAATTGTGACGTACTGACTGGCAAATGACTTGGCGTCTCCTAATCACACTACTGTGTCGTAAATAGGGTTTAGCATTTTGTTATTTATGATATGCTAGTCTTTATAAATATGACTTAGCATCCTCTAATTAAGATATTCTGTCTCATAAATTATCATTTTTATGAGAAGGTAAGGCTAAAATATATTTTTGATATAAGGTTTAATTATAATGTAGTACCAGGTCGGAGTTATGAGATTTCATTCTGTGAAACATAATTGTTTGCACCAGAGGAATTCAGTTCAAATGAATTGAGGCCCAGTTCCCAAAATGCCCCCCTAAATAGTGTCTAAATAGGATTTTATCCCTTTTTCTTACATTCATCAATTAAATTCAACATTATTCTTTGTCACATTTCACAGCAGGAGACCTTAAAACTCTCAAACACGCTGAACTCATCTGGCACAGAGTAAACACAAAACTCTATTAACAGATTTAAAAACCATCCCCAGCCGGACAAACTCGAGGATGGCATTAAAAGGTAAAGAAATCTAGAGTGAATCTTCCAAATAAAAAAGTTTGAACAGAGCCTTGAACATCTTTTTCTTTTTACAAAGTTTCACCTCTGTTTTACTGCATCAACTTTCCTTATTTTGGAACATACCTCACTGTCCTCACTCTCAGGCTACGAATTGGAAACAAACAACTTCATTGGCTTAATTCAGTGAAGCGTTTACCATATTAAGTGGATTAGCTGTGCTGGTATATAGAGAAATTACAGTGATTGTCAGCTGATTACAGACTTTGAGCGGTGGTGTTTTTGAAGCCTTATGTGTTCACCTGGAGTACACTTGTATTAATATCATCTTTTTATATGTGTTCTTTTCAGATGGTGCTGAAAAAAGCCAGCACACTGAAGGACAAAGAGGAAAATAAGAACTCAAGGAAGATTAACGAGAGGCGAAAGCAGAAAACGAAAGAAGAGTCCTGGGAGAGTGTGGTGTTTATGCTGAAAAAACTCCTGAAAAAAGCAAGAGAATTATCCATGGAGAGCAGAAAAAACACAGAGGACAGTAACGGACCGAAGAGAAAAAAAGGCCAGCGGAGAGAGAGAACAGAGGGAAAACAGATGGAAAGCGGAGAGCCAGAAGAGGAAAGAGATGCAGAAGAGAACCACAAAAGAAACGAGAACAAACCAAAAAGCAAGCAAAGGTCCAAAGAGGACGGGGGTGTGGAAACGAGGGATGTGGGGGTCTCAGGAAAGAAAAAGATGACAAAGACCAAAAAAGTAATTGAGGAAGAGACAGAAACCAACATCCACGAGGGAGGTGAGGAAACGAGGGATGTGGGGGTTCCTGCAAAGCAGACGAAGAAAAAGAAGATACAGAAGGAGGTTAAAGAAGGGATGGAGGAGGCTAGTGAAGGAGGTGTGGAAACGAGGGATGTGGGGGTTCCTGCAAAGCAGACGAAGAAAAAGAAGATAAAGAAGGAGGTTAAAGAAGGGATGCAGGAGGCTAGTGAAGGAGGTGTGGAAACGAGGGATGTGGGGGTTCCTGCAAAGCAGACGAAGAGAAAGAAGATAAAGAAGGAGGTTCAAGAAGAAGGGATGGAGGGGGCTAGTGAAGGAGGTGTGGAGACGAGGGATGTGGGGGTTCCTGCAAAGCAGACGAAGAAAAAGAAGATAAAGAAGGAGGTTAAAGAAGAAGGGATGGAGGAGGCTAGTGAAGGAGGTGTGGAAACAAGGGATGTGGGGGTTCCTGCAAAGCAGAAAAAGAAAGTAAAAAAGGAACCCACAGAAGGAGTGGAGGAGATTAATAAAAGAGATGTGGCTGTCCCTAAAAAGAAAGTAAAGAAAACCCCCAAAAAAGCGATAGAAATGTCAGAGGCAAACATCAGCAAGGGGGGTGTCATAAAGAAGGAGGTTAAAGAAGGGATGGAGGAGGCTAGTAAAGGAGGTGTGGAAACGAGGGACGTAGGAGTTTCTGCAACGCAGGTTAAGAAAAAGAAGATAAAGGAGGAGGTTAAAGAAGGGATGGAGGAGGCTAGTGAAGGAGGTGTGGAGACGAGGGACGTGGGAGTTTCTGCAAAGCAGATGAAGAAAAAGAAGATAAAGAAGGAGGTTAAAGAAGAAGGGATGGAGGAGGCTAGTGAAGCTGGTGTGGAAAAGGTGATGGATGAAGTGAACAAGGGAAAAGTGATGAAGAGGAAAAAGAAAAAAGAGGTAAAGAAAGAAGCCCTTGTGGAAGATAAAAATGAAGAGAAAATTGAGAAGAAAGCGAGGAATACAGAGGGCAAACAAGGGGAGGGAGGAGTAATCATTATTGAGGAAAGAAAAGAAAGGGATGTGGCTTCTGAAAAAATCAAGATGGGAAAGAATGAGAGGAGAAAGCGTGTAGGAAATGGCACAAAAGTTGCTGCGGAGATAAAAATGGAGGAGCTGCCGGACTTGGAACTGAATGGAGATATGGAAACGAAGAAGAGGAAGATGACTGAGGAGACAGACAGAGACACACAAGGAGGAGCGATGAAAAGGAAAAAGAAGACAGAAGTGTGCACAGCTGTAAAAGAACAGATGGAGGGAAAGGAGAAGAAAAAGGCGATGAAGAAATGCAGCAGTGAGGAGAGGATGAGCATTAATAAAATCACTCCGGTTGAAGACGATTCGGTAAACGAACTGACGGAGGAGGAGGAGACAGAGAAGAAACAGAAAACGAAGAAGAAAGTAAAGACGAAAAAAGCTGAAAAGAAAGCTCAGTTGCCAAAAGAGAAAGGTGTGAACGGAAGAAAAAAGAACGAGACGGACGAGGAAAAGAGAGTGAGGAGGGTGTTCCAAGTGAAGGAGAGAGAAAAAGAGGCAGTGAGTACACAGTCAAAATCACACACGATTCAGAGATTCACATGATTCCTTAACCTGATTCCTTCTTACATATGATTCATTATGGCACTGATTCAATATTTCATTATCACGCTTACCATTGATTTATTACAATGCCATAATGTAACAATGCACTACTGAATTCCTGAATCATAGTAAAGAAACATATAGAAAATATTATATATATATATACACACACAAACTGCACAGTGTATATATAGTATACCGTACTGTGCAGAAGTCTTAGTAACCTAAGATAAGTATACACGTTTAAACTAATGTCTTCTCAGTGAGTGTGGCGCTTGTATATGAATATGAAACAAATAAGAAATAAAATATTTTTTTCTATAAAGTAGTAGGTGTGAGTGAGTTTGAAGAACAATATTTTGTTCAGATTCTCCTTGATTGCATGAATTTGTTAAATCAACATGACACAGTATTTAAAATCTTTATTTATTACCCGTTAAAACAAAGTATTGGACGATAACCTCAAATAACATTTATTTATTTTACGTTATATATTTTGTGTGTGTGTGTGTGTATAGATCACTCGATTAGGAACACTTAATTTGTTTCTATACTCTGTCCATTCTGTCAGCTCCACTGACCACACAGGGGTACTTTGTAATTCTGCAATTGCAGACTGTAGACTGTCTGTTTTTCTACATACTTTCTTATCTCCATTTTACCCTGTTCTTCAATGGTCAGGACCCCCACCCCCGGATCACCACAGAGCAGGTATGATTTGTGTTGTGGATTATTCTGTAACTGTAGTCTGTAATTGTAGAACAACAAAGTACTCCTGCATGGACTGTGGAGCTGAGAGAAAGGACAATGAGTGCAGGTACATAAAAAAAAAATATATATATATATATACACACACACACATACAGGAGGTCCTCGGGTCACATCAGTCCCGAGTTACGATGTTTCGTGGTTACGACACATCTCCCATTTACTGTATAAAGCCTTGTTTCGACTTAAGTGGTTTTGCGTCGTAAACGTCATAACGTGAACTTCGTGTTTGGTGTGCGCAGCGGAAGAATATGCGGCTCAGGACCGAGGAGGATAGGTGTTAGGATAGGATAAGTGCTTACAGTATGTTATTTACGTACAGTATGTACATATGTTATGACTTGCACCGAAAATCGGCTTATGACATGAAGTAGGAACGAATTAATGTCGTAAGTTGAGGACCTCCTGTGTGTGTGTGTGTGTGTATATATATATATATATATATATATATATGGAGCATGAAGTAGTCCATTCGGGACTACTTCCAGTGACTGGTTTGTTGGTGAAATTTCTAAAGGACAGCTGGAATTAGCCATAATTATTTCACTGAAACTTAATATAAACAACATTCAGAGGAATATTAGCTGATGGAGAGAGCAGAACAGTGCTGCTACTGAAAGTGAAACATGACTTGGGTGAAAAACAGGAGCTCTGTACATTTATAAACAGTATCCATAAGTCTGCTCATAAAGCCCAATCACTGACTGCTGGCCGAAGAGTAAAAACTACAGTAATGCTGAAAAGGGTTTGGCTGTGGACCTCAAGGGACAGACCCCTTCTCTCGCCCCCCCAATAGGACCTTGTGATGTCACGAGCTGGAAGTTACACTCGCCTTTAAAGCTTCTCTGGGCGAATCTGTTATATTATCCCTCTGTTATATTATCCCCCACATTTATGGCTAGAATAGTGGAAACGCTGATCTGTCTAAATACCTCAAAACAAGTCTGCTGCGTCTTGGAGTCTTCATGCATCAGTAAATAATGAGGTAAGTTCTAAATTGTATTATAAATTTATAAATCCTCATGAGCTGTTAGCTAGCTAGCTGACCAGACAGATGATGAGAGTGTGAGTAGAATATAATGCTGAAGATTAAATCGTTACAGGTCTGGGTTAAAATGCAGTTGCCAGTCTCCTCTAAACTTTGATGTACCTGGTAGCCTCTGTACTTTTAGGATGGAAGTGTTTCAGGGCATTAGAGAGGTCCTACAGAAATGGTTTCTGAAAAAGTTAGGCTATTTTTAATGTGCAGGAAATATAAATATCTGATGTTTTAATTCAATTAGATTTTTTTTTTACTGTAAAAAGCCCAAAGGAAAAAAAATCCAGTTTTGTTCCTGAGCAAAGTGAGTTTTTTTTTATCAATTAATTATTTACAGTGTTAGAATTTGATTCCTTAAACACAAAAATCTGTTAGATTATCCCACAAAAAGTTGGGATTGAGTCGTGTCTACCACTGTGTTACATCCATCACCTGTCCTTTTTAACGCCACTGTATAAGCACTTGGGAACTGAGGATACTGACTTTTAAAATTTTGCACATGGATCTTCTGCTGAATCTGACTTGATACAAGACTCCGACTGCTCAACTGTCTCTGACCGTTGTCTGTTATCTTATTTGCAATGCACCACAGGAGACAGATCTGGACTCCAGACTGGTCAATGAAGCCTTGTTGCTGAAGCACTTAAAGAATGAAGTTTGGCATTGTTGCTGAAATAGGTCTTTCCTGGAAAAGACATTGCTTTGATAGCAGCATGTATCTCTAAATCGATGGCTCCTCCTCAGTGTTGTCATGTCACATATGAAAGTAACTCATGCAGTGGACACAGATGCCCCGCAATCAAAGGTCAGGTTTTGGCTTTTGCGTCTTTCACTGATAAGTCTGGATGGTCTCTCTCTCGTATCTGATATTTGTTTTCCCCAAAAACATGGACCACAACACACATTTCCACAGTGTTGCAGATTGTCTGAGATGAGGTTGAGCCCCAGCATAGATTTGATGTTTGGTTGCATTTTCTGATACAGTGGGAGAATGTGCGGAGAGAAAACAACTTTCCAAAGCACTCCCGAGCCCAGGTGGCTATATTTATCGCAGTAATGGCAGTTGCATCTGAAGGTGACGCAGATCTAGCAGTGGTTTCTAACCCAGTCTTTTTTTTTGTTGCAGGTGTCAGTTCCTTAATTATTTCATATTTACAAAATATAGTAAAAGCTGTCGGTGAAAATATTGGAAATGTTTCCTTTGTGTTTTACAGTAAAATAAAACTTTAAGAGGAAAAAAAACATTTCATAGATTCTTGTTTTTCTTGATTAAAACACCCCAATGATTCTGGAAGAGCTCTAGAGCAGGGTAAGATCGGTGACTAACATTGAGCTTTATGACGACAGTGACTTCAGACGCTACACTGGCTCGTTTTACTCGACTCAGAACTAATGTGTGAAAATGTGAGAAAAAGTAGGAAATGTATGCCATGTGTAAACGCTGTATTCTTATGCCTCACCTGAATATAATCTGTATCTACCTGCATTTCTACTGATCATTAAAATGTACTCTTTGTTTATGCTCCATAGGAACCAGAATTTATGGGCCACTTGAGGATTGCCGCAAAGTGGTGCACAAGAAATTCCCAGCGGTTCTCTGCTGATGTTCAGCTGCCTCGAATTCTGCAGATGGAAGAGGAGGAGGCTGCGCAGGTTATGGAGCAGTACAACTCGTGTAAAGAGAGCTGGGATGAAAGTGAGAAGGAGGAAAGCAGAGACCCTTTCTGTTTTAAATTCAACAAAATTGAGGACATGCATCTCTTTCTGGAGACGTTTGTGGACAAGAAGCGCTTTAGACTCTTCTGTGTAACTGAGTGATTCGAAGAGTCGTTTGGCTTAAGATGCGTTTTTGTGCAACAGATGTGTAGCACCAGCATTATGCAAGTTTTTTGATTCATTTTATTACAAGTTTATTAATTTAAGTTAAAATGTTTTTTAACATTTAGGGAGTAATCCTCAGTGAGGATTAGTAAACAACTTGGTCGCTCTGTTGTTCAGTGTTGTTCACTGTGTGTTGTTCAGAGTTTAAATGTTGACTGTTCACTGTGGGCTGTGTATGAGCAATGTTTACGAAGTACTGTACTTTTTTAAAGACTAAATAACTAAATAATCAGTTGTTGTTTTTCTGAATTAATTTTGAATTTGAATATTCTATTAGTCTTTTCTTTTTCTTACAGAGAATCGTTTCACCAAAATAAAGCATGTCGTCCTGTGATACAGCGCCACACTGTAAACACAGGTCCATTCCCATTCCTTTAGAAGGAAAGTGCTGTAGACAAATGATACAGACCTTTCCCTCTGGTTAAACACTTTTGTGCATGTGGGTCAGTTCAGGAGCATCATGGGGCGTGAACAGACAAATAAAAAAATGGATTCGGTCACAACTTTGAGTGAACTTTGCCTTCCTCTGTTTGTTCATTTACAAGAGATTATTTTTGTTAATTCAGCTTGTCGCGCTGCCTATAAATAATAAGCTAACACAGGAAACAACACTCACCCTGAGGACCTTTTAAAGATGATAGTAATTTCCAGCTCTTGAGAGGTCCTTGATAACATCACAGGGTCCTTCTGTGAGGGGGCGAGAGTGGGGCCTGTCGCTGGAGGTCTGCATCTACACACTGTTCAAGAAACTTGATTCATGTGAGCTGTACTTCAGAGGGATACATAAGAATGACTCATGCCTGCCTCTGATATATAATGGATAATGTTTTCCTTCTGTTCTTCAGTAAAAGGTCCTATATCAGTGTGACCGCGTAGTGTGCAAAACTCTGATAATTAAACACTAAAGTGTGTTTGTTTGTGTGCAGCCGAGTGATGTTGTGTTTCTCTCATCTAAGAAAGGGAATCGAGATGAAATTTCCATTGACCAGGTAAATACCATGATCAACAAACACTGTACCACTTTAAAATGTCAGGACTTTCCATAGACATGAGGAGGACTGAAGTTAACTACCTCAGTAACCAGGAGGAAAATATTTGGCTCATTTTGTTTTGGGAATAAACAGAGTCAGGATATGCCTTTTTTGTTCTGAAGTGTCAACAAAAGTGAATATTGAATTGAGAAGTGTTTGTTTTTTTTTTTTTACTGGAATTTTGTCCTTTCCCATAAACACACACACACACACTGCTGTAATTTATTATTTGCTGTTTTCCAGGAGCGGAGATTAGCTTTACAAAGAGACATTGATGAGGAATCTAAACCCAAGGCGGTCAGTACTTTCACAAATATCGCTTTCACATAATATTACTGTTTATAGACTGAGTTTGTTTTATAATATTAAATACTTGGAAATAATTAGTCATTTCATAAAATTCACACATACTTTTGGATACTATGTTATTCCTATGAACAAAACAGATTTTCAAACTACTTCATGTTTGGGTTATTTTTTTAAATAAAATAGCATTTGTCATTTTTAAATAGTACACAACAGTAACCATAAAATAATAACAAAAGAGCAGAAGAATGTCTGGATTTTGAATTATGATATATTTCTTAATGTTTCTCGATGTAATTCTGATATCAGTTTATTATAAAATTCACTGAAAAACTTCCAAGAACAAACTAGAGGCATGTCATCCTCATCAAACATAACCCTATTGTCAATGTTAATATTTTTAAACTAAATTTTAAATTGTGTGCAATGACCTGATGACAGCGCCGTGTAATGACCATCAGTCAGTGACAGATGTGAATGTTTATGGACAAGTTGAAAAATATGTTTAAAAATAATATCGTTGTTATTGAAACATTTTGTTTTGTGATAAATATTGATATTGTCCAGACCTCATTACACATTACACTTACATTTGTTCACCTAATTCTTGCACTGTTAGGGGTGTAGAATTTATTGAATAACAAACACACCCTGAAGTACAGTGTCTGCCGCACATTTACACATTACAAAACACATTCAGCAAATCTTAATCTTTCAGTTGTCTTAATATATTTATTATAATCCCACAGTGTGATGATTTCATTTCTCATATTTACTAACTGCCAGTTTTCCTGTGTTTTTATTTTTGTATTAAATTAAAGGTCTCTATTTTCCCCCTTTCAGAGCTTTGGTCAGTGGGGCACTGCCCAGTTTGAGAGTTCAGAAAAACAGATGAAGTTCCTGCGGCTGATGGGAGGCTTTAAAAAGGGCAGCCCACCGGTCAAACCCAGCAGTGGTCAGTTCAACATGGCTCTGAGCGAACAGGGCCAGCGGACGTTACAGCAGGGCCTTCTGGGAGAGTTTGAGCGTGCTCAGAACCGCCGCATGGACTTTCAGAACAAAGGGGCGGGGCTTGGGTTCACAGCGCCGTCCAATAAGTTGTTTGCGATTGACGTCAATGCTCGGAACTCAGTGCGTTTTGACGACTGAGGGGTAAAGGATGCTACGTACAAACTCAGGGGAGCGACCACTCGGTCAGTGAGAACAACGAGGACAACCACAGCGGAGAATCAGTAACTCCAACCATGAACATTTATAACCTGCTGTTATTGTTTCACTTTGGAATCAACATTTCTCCACTTTTTGCAATTGTTGGATGTAAAACATCACGAGTTTTGTTAACAGGCTCTTGATCCTTTGTGTTGTCGCTAACAAACCAAAACCTTGTATCTCCAACACTGCAACAGAACAGAAAAATATTTAAAATTTAAATAAGCACTGAGTTGGTGTTTTTGCTCTTGGGCGCCCCCTACAGCTGCAGAGTGTAATTCTCTTTTATGGCACTGTCCTGAAATCAGTGGGGGAAAAGGGCACATACATAGTTACATAGTGCAGTTTATTTGTGTTAATCACCACTGTAGAGACTCTGTTCTCCCTATTACAGATCTGTGGAGTATCACATTGATTTTTTTTTTTTTTTATCCGTTTAGAAATTAATGCCATGAATTTGTCCTGTAAACAACAGGACAGAAAGTGTTGCATTTCATTTGATACTCAACTAAGTGCCTTGCATTTCTGAGTCAGATTCATCAAAGCCAAGGCCATTCACAACAGGCACTGCTGTAAAAGAACCCCTTGCCACAGGGGGCAAAAGTGACACAGGCTTGGAAAGGTTTATTTTTTAAGGAATAGGATCATTGTGTAAAATCAGGAAACAAAGCATGCACACATCTATTTAGAATAAACACTTTATTGAGTTTCTTTGTAAATTCTATGTACAGATAGGAAAGATGTGTACAAAGCAGGACAAAAGGTCAAGAAAAAGTTAAACAAAATATAAAATGTGGGAGGGGAGGGATGACGACAGAGTTTCTGAAAGTGTTGTAAGTGGTTCATGTGTTTAACAGAGGTTTGAAAACAGTGCCGCCAAACAAATTACCAATACTTCAAAATCCCGTTACAGATACATCTAGCTGAGATTGTTTTTTTTTTTTTTTAATACCAGGTGATATCATCACAAGTTCATAAAGACTGTCAATGTTGTAATAAATACAGTTACATCATAATGATGTCATAAACCATATTGCATCAATGCTGTAATAAAGCCTGTTATATCATGTTATAAAGCCCCTTACATCAATGTTGCAACAAGGCCATTACATCATGATGGAGTCAAAGCCCACTCACTCTGCAGGCTGACCCACCAGAGGGAGATGCTAGACTCCCTAGGGTTCTAGACTGCAGCCCCAAGCATCAGAACCCTAGAGGTTCTACAAACCCTTAAAGTTTCAGAACAGCTGGTTCACAATGTGTGTGATAAGTCATCACTGTCTAAAATGGTCTCTTTACATGAGCAGGGTAAGCCCAAGTTCACTCCTAATGCATGTGTGAGGAGGCTTTATCCCAAGCCTCTTTGGTGAAGAATTTATGGTAGAAATGCACCAATGTCTCACACTAATCAAAGGAAAGCTCCTGTTTTCAACTGAAGTAGGGAAATTTTAAAAATATACAGAGATCCCTTTTTGGACAGTGACAAAATATTAATCTCATAATTCTTTGGTGAGCTAGAGGCACGTCTGAGAGAATCCAGCTGAGATAACTCTAGTCACACTGTGTGTTTAAATGAAGCTGTGTGTTCCAGTGGTACAGGATGGATGTCCAGTTTCAGGCCTGCAGGTACTCCGGCTGTACCCGTGCCACCTTGCGAAACTCTTTGTTGTGAGTGCGAGGACACTGCATCTCACACCAGCTGATGGGCACCATCTGGGCTCCTGAGACACGAAGACAGAGGACAAATTTACTACACATACCAGGACAAAGAACTTGTCTCATACATATATTTTCCTAAAATTTTACCTGTTCATGTATCTCCTACATTAGTAACAGCATTTTATTTGCAAGAAGTTGCATTGGATCAGGACTAACGAACAGAAAGCCTCACCAAAATGAACACTATCTTTCACCCAAACATTTGTCGACTCCAGTTTGCTGAACTCCCACACCCCCATTACTTGGAGGCTGAGGATAAGCACTGCTGCCAATGCAAAGCCACTGGACAGTCCAACGTGCCTGAGGAGAGCGCAGACTGCCCAGGTATATCACATCAGCATGTGTTAGCTAACTCAGTGAAGTTATGGCTTATGAAGATGTGTCCACTCACCTGCTTCACTGTGAGCCACGACCACACCCAGCTCATTCTCTGCTGTGGTCAGCAGATAGCTCGACTGCACATCTCCCAACGAGATCTAGTCCCTGGGGTCAAGGGTGTAACTTGCAAAGACAGATCTATCCTCTGGATGCCACACAATGACAATACTCATTCATTCATTTTTTGTATACACTTCATCCTAATCAGGGTGGCAGTGAGTCCGGAGCCTCCCCAGTGTTTCATCAGTTAGTTTCTCCCATGCGCTAAATACCACCCCGGAGGTCACATGATGTTTCCAAGCACATGCTTCCTTCCAGACATGAAACTCCACTGCTACTGCAATGTAGTTGTACGATTCCTCTACACAGTAGGAGGAAAACAGTGCTAAATTCTAAAAAGTAACTCCCAACTGCCCAAAGATAACTTCGATCCAGAGAACCCTACCAATTGTATCCGTACATCCATCACTGATACACTTCGTACCAACAGGGCACATTTGGGATTATCTCAGAGACACATTAAAGGATACCACTTTTGCAAGCACAATGTCACCAGGCCTGAAGCTTTTATATGTTTCCACCTGAAGAGAAAAATATTAATAACCAGTTATTAACACAAAGAGTTGTTTATTAATCAGCATGTTTCCATTAACATCAAGATCTGATCATTGTTCACTGTCATGGCATTAATACTAACAACACTCCATACACACACTTCAGCTTCATACAACAGCGATTGATGGCCAAGTTTTAAAAAATAAAACATTTAGAGTATAAAGTCAATAATTCTTAAATTCACTGCATAAATGGGATTCTCTACCCTTTATAGCACATTCATTTGACTTCTCAGCTGTGCTTTAACATCCAAACCCCTGTAAATTAGGTGTAATTAAGTTTTAGAACACAGTTCTTTTGGGTGTTCAGTGTCTGATATTTATGAGAGTCAGGTTTCCCCACACATTAACACATTCTACTGTAAAACGCAATGTAACTGTAAAATGCACACAAAAAACGAGATACCGTTGTGTAATAACACCCTGTGACTTTATTCTCAATGTATTACTTCTGAATTCTTTAAATAATGGGACTATATTCTTGAAATATAAAATTATTCTTTACATATTGTGAGATTCTCCAAAAATTGTATTTATACTTTTAAAAAATTACAATTTTATGATTGAAATATTGACTTAACTGTCCAAACAGAATATTACAAATTGTGTGACTTTACTCCTGAAACATTACAACTATCTTTAAAAGATTAGTTTAAAATCTCATATTCTATTTTAAAAAGCGATCCTAAATCGCTGTTGTATCTACACAGACCTCATGGTTTGCACTACTGACAGCAGAATACAGCAGTTAGTTTTTACAGTTAGTACAGTTAGTTTTTACAATTACTAACCACTAATACTGACTATAGCGAAACAGTGCTGCACCTATAGCTACGCTGGCAAAATCATGTTTTCCACATAATCCTAGCTTTGTTAGCAATGTTAGCATCAAATTTAGCATCTGTATCCACTACTGGCCTCACCTTGTCTTTCTCTGTCGCTCTCACGTCTTCTTTCCTGCTCAAACAAACACAGGAGTGAAAGTGAAGTTTTCAGTATACATAGTTTATGAGCCCTGACTAGGCTGTGAAATATGTGTGGCCTCTGTGGAATGCTTTGGAAGGAATTTAGAGAGTAACAGGAACTAACTCATTACAGTAACTATGTACATACAAGTGCCCACAAAGCAATAACAATTCATGTGATACGGCATCAATAAAAACGTTTGTAATCTGTTAATGATAGTATATTAGGTAGGTGGTCCTAATATTTTGGTGCATGTTCTTTACAGGAGAAGAACTTTCAATGCCATTGAATGTAAAAGGTTTTAGTAATTTTATTCATTTTGGAGCATTACTATTGGATCATTCATGATATTTTCACACAGTGTGAAGGACAGCTGCTGTGGTATAATGATGTAGTAAACTATACATTTACAAAAAATGTTTTAATTGGACGGTGATGGTGTGTGTGTTTGTGTTTGCATGTGTATGGGTTGGTGATGAAATTCTCCTGGATGTCTCGCAGCACATGTTTTTTTTTGTAAAAACTTTACATAACTGTGCTGAACTTTCTCCTACTGTGCTGCATGTACTAGAGCACGTGCAGTTTGCTGTACAGATTTGAAAGCCCTGGGGGACTGTGAGTATGTGCAGGTAGTACCTGATCGTTCCTCTGAACCTGTCTTTAAGAGGCGTGGAGCCCACGTAGAGGATGTGCACTTTAGCAAAACGTGGATTAATGCTGGTCACCTGGAAACAGAAGAAATCGCTTACTGTTAAAATGACATTTACTGTATTCAGCTGATCGTCTTGTTCAGAGCCACAGTTTGTTTGGGCTTTTGGCCAAATGCATAGCAGATACCAACCATACAACGCATTGTTCCACAACTCATTGTGGGTAAAAACCCATGAGTTCCAAAATTAAGTTCCATATAAATGTGCACTGTTGTGCACTCCTCCTGTAGTTATAGTGCAGGGTCTGCAGTGATGAGTCTGAAGTAGCAATGACAGAGGCACTGTTCTCCTTATTACAGGACAGTGGAGTGCCATAATTATTTGGAAGGTGTCATTTCAATCTACAAATATTACTTAGTGCTGCTTTAAAACATTCTGGTCATCCAACATCTGGTCTTAAGCCCTATTTGTACGGGATTAGTTTTATGTGGGAAGCAGTGGTAATGTCATTTCACCACAGGACATCAGTAATGTATATGATGGATTCACATTGGATAAGAAATCCTGTTGAAAAAAACTGGATGGGAGTGGCGACTCAGTTTACACACAGTGGAACAGACACAGCAGTGCTACTGGAGTTTTAGTCTTTCACTACTGTTCTGAAAAGACAGTTCAGCCCTCCTGCCAAAAATAGCCCTCCACATTGTCTTCTAGTCCTTCTTGACAGACAATGTGGGAGATGATTGCAAAAAACCTAACTCACAGGCAATCCTTCACAAAAACAATATAACTAGTGTTTTAAACCAATTAACGGTAGTAAAGCAGTTGGACGCACATTCATAACATATCTGTAGGCTGCTATTGTGCACAATACTAGTCTTGTGAATTTGTGTGTGGTGAGTCACTCAGTGCCTGAGGTTCACGCATACTTGATAGACTCAAGCTATTTCTGCCATATATCACGACACTAACAGCCTCTCCCAGCTCCAGTATTCCTGAGAAAACCCACAAACTACTCTTTTACCATAGGATATGATGAAATATTCCACCACAGGTCAGGGACTAATATAACCTGGGGTTATTTACTGCTCATTTTACAGTAAGTAAAAGGCTCGGGCTTAAAGACTCCCAGTAGAGCAGAAGTTGTGACTCATGTGGGGTGGGGGGCAATACATTTAAAATAAAATGAAAGATGACGTGTCGACACACTTTTGTCCATGTAGATATCTCAAGCTTGTGCTCACCTTGCAGGTGACGATGGCCCCGACATCAGGCAGAAGTTGTGCTTCTGTTTCTTTTACGACCGAAATAACTGGAAGCTGAAAAGGGGTCAGACAGTGGACTCTCATTAGACTTTAATGTCGTTTCCTGCAAAAACGTGACACGTCCACCCAGCACAGGGGGCTCTTCCTCTGAAGGGTTCTACAGACAGGTAACTCAGCCTCTGGGATCAGATTTATGTAAATCTCTCCCGAGGAACGCTACTTCACACATTCCTAGATTGCGAAATATCACACTCCACACCGGAGTTGTATAACCTCAGTGTTTGTGTGTGTTCTCACCTCCTCTCCCTCGTTCCTCCGGATCACGTACCCTGCCAGCGAAGCGAAGATGAAGCCATGCCTCAGATACGTCCCTGCTCCTGGGATACAGTCCTCCGTACTACACAGCCTTTCACCTGCAGCGTTAATAACACACACCCACACAAATCACCACAATGCACAGGTCTGCACTGAAATGAATGGGTTTTAATAACAACAATGATTATAACACATATTTATTTATACAGATTTTCCTAGACATTGAATTAATTAAAAAAAAAATACATATTTAAAAATCCACACCACAGGACCTTCACAGAGCAGGTATGATTTGGGTGGTGGTTCATTCCCAGCACTGCAGTGACACTGGCGTGATGGTGGCATGTCAGTGCGTGTTGTGCTGGTACAAGTGGATCAGACACAGCAGTGCTGGAGTTTAAATACTGTGTCCACTCACTGTCCTCTCTGTTAGACACTACAGCTACAAGGGAGGAAAGTTAGAAACAGTAGCTCATCTGCTGCTGCACAGCGTGTCGTTCGTCCTCTAGTCCTTCATCAGTGGACACAGGACAAGGTTGACTGGATGTGTTTGGTTGGTGGACTATTCTCAGTACAACAGTGACACTGAGGGCTTTAAAAACTTGAGCATCATTACTGTGTCTGATCCACTATTACCCATCTCCTTCCAGAGCCTACAGTCTGTAATTGTCAACTTAAAGGTGCACTGTGTAATACTACAAAGTGTGTAAAAACAGGGGGGTCAGTTAAATGTTACAGCTGACTGCTATATTTGTATTATTATGAAGCTGAAGATAGGGAACAGGTGCTGCATGAAACTGCAGGTCATGTTAAGACACATCCAGCAGAAGTCTGAGACACGAGGGAGGACTGAGTGAAGCTGAAGAAGGTAAAAGTGGAATGCTTGGCAGCTGCTGGCCCTGAGGCTGTGGGCAGGGCTCACCAAACCAGTCAGCAAGTAACAGGTCAACAAGAGCTACTCAAAGTGACTACTATTACTGCAAATATTATTAATAATAATGATGATGATAATAATAATAATAATAATAACAATAATAATAATAGTAATAATAGTAATAATAATAACGAAGAAGAAAGATAAATAATGCTGAGGGTTGATTCCTTAAAACATGCCAACAGAAACAACAACAACATATTAACAATTTCGTTAACTTAAAATCGCCTCTGATGTGGAACTCTCTGTTCCACCTTAAATAATGCATCAGTTACATTTCAGAAGGCGTTTCAGACCCCGCAATGAAACTGCAGCAGCATTTAAGGTGGAACGGAGAGTTTCCAATTAGGAGCCAATTTCAGCCACTTGAGCACGTTTCTTTCGTTCTCGTGGTAAAAACGTTGCTCTAACACCCACGCACACTGAAGTATACAGAGAGTACATCTCATTATCCATAATCCCTTCCACGGCCTTAAAAGTGTAATTTACCGCTAAGAAAATTTAATTAAAACGTTTAAAATACATTATCCACTCTCACTCACCTGGAACACACAGCTTCATGGGCGACATGTTTTCAAGAAGAGACGAGCGAACCCTGATTGGTTGAAAGTACTAGCAAGAGGAGTCTGTGATTGGTTTACTTGGAAGGAGGCTGTTTGGAGAACCCTGGGCGCCATTTTTGTTGCGGCACTAATAAATCGACCTCATCCGCAAGCGTACTTGAATTCCTTTCCCAACTACCAGACTGGATTTGTGCCTTTTTGTGACCTCACACACACAACCTAATTGACGCATGTACTGTGCTTTTAGCTACCTATGAACGTCTGAAGTTGGGCGTCATACTATATTAGCTATGATAAATGTTATTTTTGTGAGGCTACATCAACATGCTTAACTGTGATGGTCGACTGGACTATATCTATACAATCTAGTGTAACTCAGTGGTACAAAACACTGTACAATATACTCCCCTTCGAAAGTTTAGCGTATCTACATGATAAAAAGATTAAGAAGTTCTATCAAGTTTGGGGTATGTTTCTGGATTATATCAAACCTAATGTTAAAGGCGTGCTGTGGTGCGGAAGTGTAATGGTGTGTGGGACTGATTTTTTTTAATGGAAAAAATAACCTTGCAAAACTGGGGATTATTCCACATAGAAAAATGTCAAGTTAGCCAGCTAACTTGAGCTCAAAACTTTGGATTATCCAGTACAAATCGCCCTCAACTCTATAAATGTTGGGCTTAAGTTATCTGGTTAATCTGGTTATCTGGTTAATCCTGCATTATGTAATATCCCTATGTGGGATGGTGCTATGGCCATAGGAAAAAAGCAGGAACAGTTTGTTTCTATGGAAAAAAACGTAATGTTTCAACACCAATTTCTAGAAATAAATCAGGTGATTAAAAATGAAGGAAGGCTAAAACACTACTGAAGCCCACCACAGATTGTACAAGACCATAAAAGGATAAGAGCTGAAAATTCATGTACGATCAGTGATTTATAAAATGTTAATGTGATGTAATATAATGTTGGACGACAACATGTTTTTAGTTTGATGTATACAAAGCAGCAACAATGTCTTGTGGGCATTAAATTATTCAGTTCACACCTGTGGAAAGTTTCGCACACTCACCCAGTCACTCAAACCTGTGGATATTTTCACACATTCACCCAGTCATGCACACACTCACCCAGTCATTAACACCTGTAGACCTTTTTACAGAGTCACACCCAACCAATTTCACACACAGCTATGGATAATTTCATACAATCACCCTTTTCACACATGCCTGTGGACAGTTCCACACATTCACACCCAGTCACAACTGTGCGACCCAGCATTAAATCATTCATATACCCAACTTTAAAACAAAGCATATTAAAATGTGCTTGAATTTAATCTTAAATGTTAAGCAAACACACCATTTCCAAAAACCAATAAAGCACAGAGAGATCATTTTTCTGCTTAGCCAACATTTATTAGCAATTGCACACAAACTCCAGTGTAGGATCACGCAGGACAGTGGCATTCAGTCGAGCAAAAATATATATTAGACTATCATTTTAAAATATAACTAATGTGCTTAGGGAGGTAACATCAAAATGTGTGTGGATTTGTAACATTCAGGTGGATGACATTTAAACAAATGTGCTAGAGGCCTCAGAAATGGGACCCAAGCCACAGTGCAAGCTACTTTTCACACTAAACACAGTTCAGAAGCAGAAAGAGAGGAAAAACACTTTCTATAAGAGCTGCTTTCAAAGACTAGACTGGCTCAGTACATTAGGAATAACTCTCAAGTGGTAAATGTCCCTGGAGTGGGGAATGTCTCAAATGCAGGTTGATCTGAAATGTCATGTGTGTGTGTGTATTCTCAGGTTTTGGTGATGTACTGATGTATTTTAAGTGCCGTGCTGTGGGCGTCCAGGCACGTAGGCCATCGGTGCTTAGTGTGAGTCATATGGAGATCTGGAACGCGATGCATTTTGATCATTTCTGTTAAAAACACCTCATTCATTCACTGCCCTGTCGCCTGTATCCGCTGTTGCCTGGATACAGTGCCGCAGAGCTGCCACCACAGTGCAAAGCCAAGTACCTTCTGTTGAGATGTGCAGCGGATAAGTGACGGTGCCCATGGTGCTCAAGATTACAGTAATCTTTGAAATTCATAAGAACCTTCACATTGTTCCCTTTCTAATCTTCTAACACCCCACACTGCTGAAGGAACCAGAAGCATGAGGACTATTCATTAAGGCCAGATCGCATCAAACCGTCAAACACTGACAAACCAACGTTTGGTTAGTGGGCTGTGCCTGAATGTGATTATGTGGAGAATCTAGAACAGTGATTCTCAAAAGTCTTCCAGGGTCCGTCGATCATTCATGTTTTTAGCTAAATACCAACGTGAAGAAATCTGCCAGCCATGTGTGAGACTCTGAGAAATGGGAAAGTGTCATCCTTTGTTCCCACTTTTCTAGAACTTTATCCTCCATGTTCTCCATATAAACTGAGTTCAAGATTGTTTACACCATACTTTTCTTCTAAAATGTTCTCCCATCGTTCTACAACAGTTTCATCTAGAAATGTTTTTTTTCCATTACTCATACACATACTTCTCCATTGACTGTTCTAGAATATACTCTTCCATTCACACTGTTCTAGAATGTTCTCCTATTTTTACTCTTCTAAAATGTTGTCCTCCATTTCCACTGTTCTAGAATGTTCTCCTTTTACTGCTCTAGAATACTGCCACCCATTTCCACTGCTCTAGAATATTTTCCCCTCCTTTTACTGTTCTAGAATGCTGCATTCCATTTCCACTGTTCTCAAATGCTCTCACTGCCCTAGAATACATTCCTCCAACTGTTTCTTCTAGAAATGTTTTCATACTATGTGTTCTAGAATGGTCTTGTCAACTCACACAGTCTTAAAAATACTTTTCTATATATTCACTGTTCTAGAAACAATACACGGTTCTAGACTGTTCCTATCAATTCAAACTGCTCTAGAAGATATCCCCCCCCCCCCAAATCCCTCTCTGTTTATTCACACTGTTCTAGAGCATTCTCCTAAATTCTTACATGTTTGAATGTTATTTGGTTTGTTGCATGTTTTTCTGACCATTCTCACACAGCCCATCTTTAGTCTGTCAGTGTTGGTTTGTGATTGTTGTGTTGATGTTTTCTTGCCTTAAAAAACCCAGGTTTGTTTTTGCAGTTTCCTGGAATGATAAATAATTAGGGTAACATGAAAAAAATACCACAAGGTTGTTTATGGGCTCATATTAAAACACGGATTGTATACATTGAGGATTGTAGCCAGTCAGACAGCACTGTGAACACAAACCCAGAACCTGATTAATCTACCGCTCCAATGCTTTAACCCATACTTCTTTCTCTTTACCCTCACTCCATCCCCACCCCTTCGCTCTCTCTCCCTCTCTCTCTCTCTTTACTTCTTGGCCTTGCCCTGAGCGGCCACAGCCTCCATGGCCTTGCGAACGGTCTCGTCGTCTCCGAGGAACTGCATGGGCTTGACCGGCTTCAGGTTCTTGTCCAGCTCATACAGGATGGGGATTCCTGTGGGCAGGTTCAGCTCCATGATGGCCTCCTCAGACATACCTGAAGATCACACACACAGGGGCAGATCTTCAGGTGAGATTATATAGTATGTATTCAGACATGATTTCTGTTTGTGTCAGAGCCTATGATGTGACGATGTATTTTTGATGATAGTAAGTAGTGTTCACTAAAATCTAGTTTCTGCATTATAGATCTAATGGTTTAAGTTACAGTTTGGACATTTGTTTTCAATATTTCTGTTTAGTGAAGCTGAATAAGGATTATCATGAAAAAGGTTCAGGGTTTTAGCAAGGGGCAGTTCTTACAACATCTGTTCTTTCAAGCTTTCAGTTTTTACCCTACATTTAGTGCAGATAAGAAACAGAAAAAGGAAGATGTAGCTGACATATTTAAAAGTATCTTGAGCCAAACCCCAGCTAAAATTAACCTGATCTCCTAATATCAGTCATGGAGCTAAATAGATGCCATAAGAAGTTGAATCTGAATTTTTAATTAAATTTAAATTATATGTATCTGAATTTTGTATATTTTAATTATGTTCATTGAATTCATGGAGAATGTCAACACCCACAACAACCCTGAATTGCACAAACAGTTAGACAATGAATAAATAATTCACCACCTTACAATTTCAAAACACACACAAAAGCATGGTTAAAAGTCTAATTCATGAATTATGCCATAAAATATATTTTTTTTAATTGATCAAATTCCATATAAATTTAATACAAATATAAAACATTCAGATTCATATTCTTATGGCAACTATTTAGCTCAGTAATCAGTCATCTGTTTGATATTTGTATATGCACCAAAAAACAAAAGAAAACATTAATTGATATATGAATTCTCCACCAATTATTAGTTGCCTCCGGTTCCACCCTCTCAGTGAATCTCCACCCAATCACACACAGTGCCCAGCCTCAAGAGGGTGGAGTAGACCATGTGCTTCCTCTGGGAAACTTGAGGCCAGCCCAACTCTTCTTTTTAAACTGCAGCTAATGGAGCACCAAAGAACATCTTAATGTGCCAGTGGAGAATGAGAATTAACGGCTGAGGAACAATCAGGGACTGAACGCTTAGACTGCTGCACTGCTCAAATTAGAATGAATTCTTCATTCATTCATTTATTATCTGTGACATCTATTTCAGAAGTCTAAGACTAGAAATAAATTCTACAAAAGCACAGCTCTGAAAGACCAGGGTCGTAGTTATCGATGTGTCCTCACCCTCCAGATGCTTGACAATCCCACGGAGGCTGTTCCCATGGGCGGCGATGAGCACCCTCTTGCCCTCTTTGATCTGGGGGACGATCTCCTCATTCCAGAAAGGCAGAGCGCGTGCAATTGTGTCCTTCAGGCTCTCACAGGATGGCAGTTGATCCTCCGTAAGGTCAGCATAACGACGGTCCTAAAATCATAGGCCTCAGATCAGGCTCCTGCAGAAACCCTAGCTAGACATGGATGTGTGTGCGTGCGCGTGTTCACTGCCCCTAATCACTAGCATGCGTGTGTTCACTGCCCCTAATCACTAGCGTGCGTGTGTTCACTGCCCCTAATCACTAGCGTGCGTGTGTTCACTGCCCTTAATCACTAGCATGCGTGTGTTCACTGCCCTTAATCACTAGCATGCGTGTGTTCACTGCCCCTAATCACTAGCATGCGTGTGTTCACTGCCCCTAATCACTAGCATGCGTGTGTTCACTGCCCCTAATCACTAGCATGCGTGTGTTCACTGCCCCTAATCACTAGCGTGCGTGTGTTCACTGCCCCTAATCACTAGCGTGCATGCGCGTGCGTGTTCACTGCCGCCAATCACTAGCGTGCATGTGCGTGCGTGTTCACTGCCACAGATTTTGAAAGTCTAAACCCAGATATATCAACAAATCCTTTAGCTAAACCCGACCCTGGACCAGCGGCACTGCCTTACCTGGCTGATGGTGGAGTAATAGTCATGGTCGGCCTCCATGGGTGGGGGTGGGATGTCATAAGAGCGTCTCCAGATCTTCACCTGCTCCTCTCCATGTTTGGCAGCTGTCTCTGCCTTGTTTAAACCTGTCAGGCCACCGTAGTGGCGCTCGTTCAGACGCCAGGTACGATGCACCGGGAGCCACATCTGATCAATATTATCCAGAACCAGCCACAAGGTCCGAATGGCTCGCTTCAGAACGGAAGTGTAGCACACATCAAACTCGTACCCAGCCTCTGCAGAGGAGACAGGAGGGGGTGACACACAACAAGATTCATATCTTCTGTTTTCAAACACACTGATGCAGTGGAGAGCTCTTTCTGTTTCTGGGGGTCTGCAATGTTCACAAAGCCCCTCGGCCCAAATGATCCAGAGACCCTTTACTCTGTGTAAGACCTACTGACAAATGTGCATCCAACTAACTCAGCTGACTCACCACATTTTCTATAGTAACACAGACACTTCAATTAAATATAGAGGCATCAACAAAAATAGAGGGGAAATAAAGTTATCAAAAATGAAAAGCAAGCACATAACTAAAGCATGAAAAAGAGGGAAAAAAGCTAAATAGGAAACAAGGTACCTTTCAGTGACTGGTTAAAGAGAAAATGATTTGACATATTCTCCTCCTTTTCCAAAGTTTTGATTTGCTTTGGTCAAAACCACAAGGATCAAACACCACAGCAGCGTTCTCCCCCTGTCTAAAAAGCCCTGTTCAGGACGGCTGTTTTCAGTGCCTGTTTCTTTAAATGATGAGCTGCTCATTGTTCACCCCAACCGGAGCGCACAGCAATGGAGAGCGATGAGCAGAAGCTCTGGTTTTTAGCCACTTTCACTCACTTCTCCTTCCTCTCTGTTTTTACTCAGTGCTCTTATTTCTCCACGCACGTTGTGTCTGTTTTGCTGTATTTAACCTCATCTTTGCGCTCTCATATAAACACAGGTCCATCACTGTGATTGGACAGACACAGATGAGGGGGCTGGGCGATTGTAAAGTCTCTGCTCTTGATGTGAGAAGTGGCGCAGAATCAGAACGGCTCGTTTTATCCCATGTTTCATACTTTTTTTCAGACTGATCCCATGAAATTGGATGTTCTTGTTTCACAGTGTGTTGGTTGGTGGGCTCCACTGACCAAGTGATTTCTTCATATGTCCCTTTAAAGTGGTTCAGGGTGTGTTTTTTGTCTGTGTGTATCATCACTGCAGAGATCAGTGGTAAACTACAGCCACTGAATTATCTCCTAAAACTAGACTGTAATTACTATTCAAAAATGTTCAGATCCTCTCTATATTCTCCTATCCACTGCTTTTCTTTCTTTCTCTCTCTCTATTCCTGTCCTTCTGTGTTCTCCCACCCTAGTGTTCAGGCCTCTGATGCAGCCACAAGGTCAAAACAACACCAATCTATCTCTCTACCTCTGAGCGCCTCTCCTCCCCTCTTGGCCTCTGCGACTCCGGTTTCACTGAGGTCCGCGTCAAACCAGCCGCAGAAGCGGTTCTCTTGGTTCCAGCAACTCTCTCCGTGCCGAATCAGAACCAGTCTGTATGCCGCCATCTCTGCTCTCGAACAAACTGTGAAGAAACTAAACATATCCACATCATTAAGATTTTAATTTCCACCTTAAACTGTGTAGTATATTCTGTTATACTAAGGTCAGCTTCTTTTATTTTTCGATTCCACCTTAAATAATATAGCAGTTGAATGTATTTGGTCTGACAAAAAGCTTCCAGAAATTTCCCCCTTCCACCTTAAATAATACTACAGTTAACTCTACTGCTGCCCGAGACCAGCTGCTTGGAATTTTTCGTTCCACCTTATTTTAATTCACACTGCGACTACATTTAGGACTCCGAGGTTCGCTTCTTATCAGAATTCTCCGTTCCACCTTAAACAGTTCAGCCGTTTCTATGGTACTGGAGGCCGGCTCCCCAGATGGAATTACGCGGCATTTAAGGTAGAAAAGAAAGTTCTAAGAAGAAGCTGGCAAGAAAGAACCAACTACATCTTCACTGATTTAAGGTGGAACCCAGAGTTGTAATCAGAAACTTGCGAGAAAAGGGGCAATTTCTGAGTCGTTTCTGCATGATTTAAGGTGGAACCGAGAGATGTAATCAAAAGTTGGCGAGTTCAGCTTCAACGCTGCATGATTTAATGTGGAATCGAGAGTTGTAACTAAATTCTGTCGGGAAAGAAACCAATCTCAATGTCACTACCGCTCTCCTTAAGGTGGAAACGAGAAATCCAAGGAGAATCTAATAAGCAAGAAATCAGCATCAAGCCTCTGCGCAACGTTTAAGGTGGAACTGAGAGACCCATGCAGAAGCTGGAGGTTAAACATCTGAAGGAGCATTAGCGGTCATAAACCTACCTCAGCCCGGGGTATGGAGCTCACACTGGGACAGAGGAGCGGCTTTGTCCTGAAGCTGAAGCTGAACCGGAGCTTCTCAGAGATACGGCACCGGAGACTGAGACCCGTGACGTCACTGTGGTGACGACAACCGTTCCACTTCTGCATGGATGCTCTACCGTGAATCCCTCATTATCATACATTCATTCGGTTATCGCGTGTGGATACCGTTTAAAAACAACATCCTGAATTGTTCAAGGTTTTTATTTAATTACTTCATTACCCTGTAAACTTTATCAGAATGACAATTAAAATGATCATAAATGTAGTTTATAACCAGCCAACACACCTCTGTGGGGCCCAAATGGGCAGCCCAGCCAGGTACCAGCAAGGATTGGCCATGGGTTTAAAAGAACATATTAGGTTAGATTTTGTATATTTCCTCCTGTGCTCTCTTTACAGTTCATTTCATTCATTCATTATCTGTAACCGCTTATCCAATTTAGGGTCGCGGTGGGTCCAGAGCCTACCTGGAATCATTGGGCGCAAGGCGGGAATACACCCTGGAGGGGGCGCCAGTCCTTCACAGGGCAACACAGACACACACACATTCACTCACACACTCACACCTACGGACACTTTTGAGTCGCCAATCCACCTACCAGCGTGTTTTTGGACTGTGGGAAGAAACCGGAGCTCTCTTTACAGTTGCAGAGTGTAATTTATTTTACACTGTCCTGAAATCAAGGGGGAGGATGAGGGTTTGTTTCCTACCCTCCTCACAAAGATACACTGTTTCTGCAGTCCTGAGGCCAGAAGAACAAAAACAGTGAAATATCACAATTATTTTGAAACTGTAATTTTAAGGTAAAATACTACATAGTGTTTGTTACTTTAACCTTGGCCCACCAGGATGGGTTACACATAGAGCTTATAAGAGCAGCCCACCTGAAAACACAACATCTCTCTAAACTGAAGTGGCCATATTCCACACCGCCTCCACAGCAGCGTTCTCCCGTCTATACAGTCATGTTCAGAGCAGCTGATTTCAGCGCCTGTTCCTTTAAATGATAATGAGCCACTCGCTGTTCACCCCAACCCTGAGTGCACAGCAGTGAGGAGCAGAAGCTCTGTTTTTAGCTGTTGTTGCTCGGATCGCCTTCATTTCCATTCTTGTTTTCTCTGTTATTACTCAGTGCTCTTATTTCTCTGCACCCATTGTGTCGGTTTTGCTGCATTTAACCTGATCTTTGTGCTCACACATAAATGTGGGTCAAGCGCTCAGATTGGACAGACTCAGACGAGGTCTCTGGACTTGATGTCAGAGGAGGAGTAGAATCAGAATGACTCATTTTATCCCATGTTTACTGACAGAGTAAACTGATTCCTGTCTGGGTCTAAACAATGAACAGTATGTTTAAAAAATGAAAGAAACCAACGCCATTCTCACTGCTGCATGATTTAATGTGGAACAGAGAATTGTAATTAGAAAGTGGTGAGAAAACAACCAGCATAAGTGTCACTGTTGCTCTCCTTATGATGGAATGGAGAACTACAAGGAAATAGAAACAACAAGAAATAATCAGCTCGGCTCGGTTGCACCATTTAATATGGAACTGAGAAATCCAGCCTGTAGCTTTCGAATAAACACCTGCGGCATCTGAATGTAGCTGTAGATCTTTAAGGGGGAGGCATGAGAAGTGATTTTAACATAATATTTCTAAGGACACCACAGTCTCGAGTGGCCAGCGCTGACCTCCTGTTACACTGCGGGATAAATGTGAAGTGACACACAGGTCAAACACACTTTAGTCATCCATCAGCACAGGACATGTCTGCACAGTTAGGACAGTACCTGCAAAGTTCAGACTAAGTGGAGCTGTGAGGAACCTGCCTGGAAGGAAACACGAATAAAAGTACAACACAGAAATATTACATTTTTAAAAGTTTGGGGGTGGAGCCTGACCCTGGGGGGCTTCTTTATGTTGGTTACCCTAAAGCCACTGCAGTATTTACACTCAGCACAGACGCCTTCATGTCTAGCTGCGTTAACAGAGAGCATGACAGCACACGTCAGACTGGTTTAGTTATGATGGGATGTGATGTGTCCGGTCAGTGGTCAGCGTCACAAATGTGCGACCCTCTGCTGCGCTGTGATTGGACGTCTGCGATGATGCAAGCGCCTCTTTCTGCTGAAGCGGCGAAGCTGCTCTCTGAAGTCTCGGTGACGCATTGGCACATAATCACAGGGTTCACACAGCTCCTGAGAGAGAGGGAGAGAGAGAGAGAGAGAGAGAGAAATGTGTGTGAGAGAGAGAGAGAGAAATGTGTGTGTGTATATACGTGTGTGTGTGTGTGTGTGTTACCGGGCAGCAGGTGTAGAAGTGTTTGTATCCCCCCTGAAGCAAGTACAATTCAGGATAAAGAAGCCGAGGATAAACATTTACAGCACGGTCCAACTCTCGCAGATACTGACACCTACACACACACACACATATTAAACATAATATGATTAATAATAATATTTAAAAAAGATTCTCATGCATGGTTAAAGTGTGTGTTTGAGAGCGAGAGACCGTGTGTGTGTGTGTGTGTGTTTTCTTTCTCACAGCCAAGGCCCTCTCTCGGATGAAAACTCGCAGTGGAACACTATCAGTTTTCTCTGAGATGATCCTCCGTCCGAACCCTCCCCGGCTGAAGAATGTGTCCTCCCGCCGCTGCTCTGCTGCGGTGAGCCCAACCTAGAGACAGGGGCTGGGGTGTGGGGATCTGGCTGAGCCCCTGGAGATGTCTGGAAAGTGGTGTAGCTGGGGAGGAAAGCCTGGAGGACCTGTGTCTCTGTGTAGAGGTTCACTGCTCCCTGAGGATGTAAAGATAAAACAACACTGTCAGTTCGAGGGTCGCTAGGGGACGTGGGCTCTCCATTCTGTGTTAATATGTTTATTATTACCTTAATGTGCCCTCCCTGATACTCATACGGATAACGGCAGTCTATGATGAGGAACTCCTCCACTACAGAGCTGTATTGACCCCTGATCAGCGACGCCACCTGCAGGACAATACCGCATACACACCCTCATATACACACCAGAGTGAAAAACACATTTCTGAGCCTGATTTGCTTCTGTAAAAACTTACAGGGCCCTGTTGACAACCAACAGCCTCATATGAGTCTAAGGTCACCATGCTCAATGCCAAGTGTGAGCTGGAAATGTATAAAGCCTCCAGCATTGGGCAGTGAGGTAATAGAACTGCCTTCTCTACCCAATTCCTTAGAGTTGGAATGGTCTTTGTGATCTCGAAAACTGCATTCTGGTGTGACGTTACACACTGGACTGTTAATCAATCATTAAAAAAATATATTTATTGCCCAATTTATTGTGTTTAAGACTGAAGCCTTTAATAATGGATGTTTAAATGTAAAAATAAACCATAAAATAAGATTGACACAATGGAATTCCATTTATATTAGTAGTGTCTATATTTTAAAAAATATACTAGTAATTCCTTGTATTTTTGGGAGGAAGATAAATGCCTAGTGTGATATGCATAAGAGTGGCGCGAGGAAACCAGACATCCCAAGTTGCAAAAACTCATTTCAGGGAGGTAGCCCCGGACCTGTGTCTGTCACCTGTGTGTGTGTTTGTGTGCGCTCTTGGCCATTTATTCTATATTTCGGGAGATTTTATCTGACCTGCGGGGCATCGTATATCGTATAATATGTGGGAGACTCCCAGAACTTCCAGAAGACTTGAGATATCTGGGAAATTGTTCTTAAAAGTTTAAAGGAGAGATTCAGCATCAGACACAGAAGCTTAAAAAGAGAAAATGAATGCTACAATGCACCTCGTGGCTCATACAACAAACAACTTCATGTTCCAGTTTTTTTCTTGTTTTTGAGAGATAAATGAAGTGATAATGTGAGGTACGAGAGGAAACAGGAGCTCTGTCTGTGTGTGTGTGAAAGAGAGAGATAAGTCAGGGTAAAGTTGAGAGTTATGATATTTAATAAATATTTCAGCATAAATAAAATGTTTCCCTTGTGAAAACATCAGAACAGACACTGTGTTTACATCGCTAGATAAAACAGATCATACGTCATTATACTCTGTAAAAAATTAATTACAGGAGGAAGTTGTGATCAAAATTTTATAAAATGTTTTAATAGCCATTAAAAAAAGCTAATCCTAATGCATTAATACTGTCATCACTAGTTACACACTGATGTCGGGGATTTTATTTTGTGAATCTGCCTAAGATCAATAACGATCATTTAGCCTATCATTTAGGTACATTGTAAGGTACTAAGTGTAGGATGAGCAGGTGTTCTTAAGCTATTGGCTAAACAGACCCTGTTTAAGACCCTGCTGACAGTATACTCACCGTCTGAGCAGAAACACAGTGGAGGTCCTGGTGGTCCACACACTCCACCGGCAGCACATATTGCTATAAAAATCCAAAACATACCTAATTACAGCTGATGATGCTATGGTAGTTAAACTCATACAGTGCTTCTCTAGACCTTCAAAGACCTCTCATTTCTCTGGGTCTCCTGGGTAATGTTGCATGGGGCTAACACTGGGTGCTGTCCCTGTGGTCTGTGGGGATCCCAAAGCCTGGGTGCAGTGACAGGAACACTGTACTGGACACGTGTTGCTGTCCTAGCTCCTGACTCTCTGAAATGTCCAGTTAAATCTACCACTGTGGTCATTTCTGGCCTCTTGATCATCCCTATCTTCAGCCCGTTCACTACCTGTAATTTATTTATTTATTTATTTATTTATTTATGTAGTCTTACAGTTAAAGGTTGGGGGGGGGGGGGTGTCCTGCGTTGTTCATTTAAATCACATGTGGGTGTTTGCACCTATCAGGCAAACACTAGCTATCTTCTGATTGGTTAGACGCATCATGTTGGCCGAATTCATAAAGTTTGCAAAAAGTTAATCTTGACTGATCGACTGTTTCTCAATACAAAGTGCGTCAAGTGTGAACTGCCAGACCTGTTTGCACATTCACAGCTCATTCTAATCTGTGTGATCTGTTGTGCGGGCTCACTGTGGGCTCCGTCTCTGGGAGCCAATGAACCGCGGAGAGAGATAGAACCGTGTCTCTCGTTGCTCCGGCTCTGGAAGTACAGGAGCCGCGGAGAGAGACGTCTCTCACTTATGGTCAGTCCCGAGTTGCAATATCAATATAAAGTAGCTAAGGTTTTTAAAGAAATTAGTTAGATTTGGTGCCGGTTGTTTTTTCCCATCATAATAATTCGCTAGATGGTCTGAAAAGTCACTAAATCTAGTGGCGAAATCACTAACTTGACTATAGCGAGTAGTGGTTTGGACCCGGGCGTGACGTTTCATAAGGTCGCTACGTCACGACTTAACAAGCGGATAGTGCTGAGCTTCTGCGAAATGCATTCTGGGATATCAGACTCTCTCAAGTCTACAGAAGTCACGTCCCAGTGCATCCTCAATAGTTCAGGTGGAGCAAGAACACATCTGGGGATTTTAACTGAACTTGGCTAGATGTGGAATTGTAAATGGAACAGCACTTGGGCTGAGATTGATGACGTTTCCCAAAGAATATGAGAACACAAGTACAGACAAGAACACGAGAACACAAGTACAGACAAGAACACGAGAACACAACTACAGACAAGAACACGAGAACACAACTACAGACATGAACAAGAGAACACAACTACAGACATGAACAAGAGAACACAAGTACAGACAAGAATTTGAGAACACAAGTACAGACAAGAACACTAGGACGCAAGTACAGACGAACATGAGAACACAAGTACAGACAAGAACGCTTGAACACAAGTACAGACAAGAAAATGAGAACGCAAGTACAGACAAGAACACGAGAACACAAGTACAGACAAGGACATGAGAACACAAGCACAGACAAAAACACGAGAACACAAGTACAGACAAGAACACAAGCACAGACAAGAACACAAGTACAGACAAGAACACAAGCACAGTCAAGAACACAAGCACAGACATGAACAAGAGAACACAAGTACAGACATGAACAAGAGAACACAAGTACAGAAAAGAACACGGGAACACAACTACAGACAAGAACACAAGTACAGACAAGGACACAAGAACACGAGTACAGACAAGGACACAAGAACACAAGTACACAACTACAGACAAGAACACGAGAACACAAGTACAGACAAGAACACGAGAACGCAAGTACAGACAAGAACACAAGTGCAGACAAGAACACAAGTACAGACAAGAACACAAAAACACAAGCACAGACAAGAACACGAGAACACAAGCACAGACAAGAACACAAGAACACAACTACAGACAAGAACACAAGTACAGACAGGGACACAAGAACACAAGTACAGAAAAGAACACGAGAACACAACTACAGACAAGAACACAAGTACAGACAAGGACACAAGAACACAAGTACAGACAAGAAGATGAGAACACAAGTACAGACAGGGACACAAGAACACAAGTACAGACATGAACAAGAGAACACAAGTACAGAAAAGAACAAGAGAACACAACTACAGACAAGAACACATGTACAGACAAGAAGATGAGAACACAAGTACAGACAAGAACACGAGAACACAACTACAGACAAGAACACAAGTACAGACAAGGACACAAGAACACAAGTATAGACAAGAAGATGAGAACACAAGTACAGACAAGAACACATATTAAGAAACAGCTAACTTTTCGCCGCACCGCTTCCCCAGTCTCGACGGCAGCACTGCTTTCCATTGGGATGTGTTGTGGTGCGTCGATGTGCTGGAGCTGTGTAAGTGCAGCGTGAAGGTTCTACTACGTTAAAAATTCCGTCCGTTTTTAAGAACAAAAAAATCTTACTTGGTGTGAAAAGGCCTTCACATGTTACACTCTGTTTACAGACAGCTGTGTGTAAACATATGGTTGCCCCCAGTAACTCTGTCTTGCTGATTATGGAGTGGACAAATAGAGTACGAGTAATTCTGTTTACCCTGTGTTCAATTAAAGCTCAGTATATTACACTTTATTACAGTTATTAAGTTTTATTTTGCGTTTTCTCTTCTTTACAAAGGTGACTTCCCAAGAGAGAATGTATACATAGAGCTTCATTCATCATAACCTCTATGTCTGGTGTTGTACCTGACTAAAGTCTCCGATGAACCGCTTCTCTGTGATGATGGGGTCAGGGAAGTGTGTGTGTTCAAGTTTTCTCCTGGACCTCAGTCTCTGGAACAGCATCACAGACTGGAAAATAGAGAGACAACAAAGAGAGACTGAAGAGTAGCATCTACTACTCGTCCTTAATAATGTTGATTACTAACTTTTAATAGTAAAATAGACTTATTTTAGTATTTTATCTACTGTGAATCATTCAGTTTCTATAATATATTCCCAGACACCGAGCGCATATCGGTCCACTGGCATAAGAAGGCTGGCACACCACTGACAGTAGACCACTGCTGGTCCACCATTGGACCACTCAGATTACTGTCCTGTACAGAATAGAACTCTATTTTAATTTCCTCAAACAGATTTTACATTCACGGATTAAATTCACAGAGACTTTTATTCTGGAAAACAAACTAATATTAATATTACCAACAACTATGAGATAATAATGAGTATAAACCTGATATAATGTTTATGCTGAAAATGTTGTGCTGGATTAATTTATTTTATTTATTTATATTCTTTATATTTACTTTATAAAGAATAATACAAGAACATAATGAATGAAAAATTAGTAAATTGGACCATGAATGGAAAAGTGCTTAGATGTGGCCTTAACATCACATGTGACAAAACATTATGTCCACCTCCATGAGTGTGTTTACACTCCATGTCCATTCTCTCAACTCCACTGACCCTACAGGAGCATTGTAGTCCATTTGTTGCTCTGCATACTTTTTTGGCACCCTTTAACCCTGATGTCCAATGGTCAGGATCCCAACAGGATCACCACAGAGCAGGTATGATTTGGGTGATGGGTTATTCTCAGAGCCTCAGTGACACTGACGTGGTGTTAGTGTGTGTTGTGCTGTGTGAGTGGATCAGACAGAGCAGTGCTGCTGGAGTTTTTAAGCCCATTAGTATCACTCCTGGACTGAAAATAGTCCACCAACCAAAAATATCCAGACAGCTGAGACAATGGAAAGTGAGTGTAGAAACAAGGTGGTGGTCATAATGTTATGGCTGACAGGTGTGTACGTGTGCACTGTGACTGTACCGCTGGGTCAGGAGTTTCCGTCTCTCCGCTGTAACTGGGTCTTTCTCCTGGAGAGCTGTGAAACTGCCTCTTAGCTCTGCTCTCAGCCTCCTCTTCAGAGTCCGCGCTGGATTTACTGAACAGCTTCACACGCACTCGTTTCTGCAGCACAAAGAACTACATTACCCACAATGCCACATGACACAGTATTCAAAGAACAGCAAGAGTTTGGAGAATATATTCAATGTACACAATCTGCCCTTTACCCAGAATGTAACCAATCAGTTAAGATAACTTTGGTGTCTGATGTTTATTTCTTTAGCAACAAGGCTAATGTGGCTAACAAGCTAATGTCTACTGGGCAGCTAGCCCAGGTTCAATAGCACATCTTGAACAAGGAAATAGAAGCTGTAGTACATAATTAAACTTTGAAGAGAAGACAGAACAGGAAGAAAATAAAACCTTATTATAAGGCCTTATTCATCACACACCTCAAACTGCATAGAGTTGCTAAGTAACCTTAAAATGTCTTATGTGGTTTCTAATACCATTCCATCTTTATACCAGACTTATACACAGGCTAATGTTAATGTAATGTTTTAGATTTGTATCTTTAACTGAAAATTATCAAAAGTACCTAAAGTTTCTACAGCTGGAACACCTTAGAGGGGCTCTGGGTGGGTTGGTACATGGGCAGACTGCCTGTATGGGATAAATCGAGTCAGCCCAGTAACTCCCATATAGGTCCACAGTGGGTTGTCTTAATTTAAACAGATAGTGGGTTGGGTTTTCTTAATTTAAAAATACATTAGGGTGGGTTTTCTTAATTTGAAGATACATTAGGATTGAAGGACTGGATCGGTGTTCCTGCCTTGCGCCCAGTGATTCTGGAGAGGGTCCGTTCACACAGAGACCCTGAACTGGACAAGTCTTTTGAGTTTAACCCATCCTAGTCTCTTAACTGAACATATGTTGGGCCAACATTTATCCCATGGGCAAATTGCTGGTGTGTTGGCTGTGCCCTAGGATATAAAATAATATAACCTTAAAAGATTAATTAAAGTGTAGCCCGGTTTAGTTTATTTAGAGAAAGATATGCTCAAATGTTTGGCGCAATAAGTATTTTTATATATAGAAATAAATAACAATTTTAAAACAATAAACATTTGTTTCTGAAGTGCATCTCACATGAGATAAACAATCCAAATGCTGGACTCAAGCAATTTATGCTCCACACAGTGGATGCTCCATATGGAGATGGCCATGTTTAAATAGGTTTAGTGCAAAATGTCTGATAAAGACCCTCAGTTCTAAACCCATGTTCAGATATGTCTTGGCATATTGATCACATTTGGGGTAAGGATGGAAGATAGATTATTATTTATTATTTATTTTGATAGATTCATTCATTCATTCATTCATTATCTGTAACCGCTTATCCAATTCAGGGTCGCAGTGGGTCCAGAGCCTACCTGGAATCATTGGGCGCAAGGCAGGGAATACACCCTGGAGGGGGCACCAGTCCTTCACAGGGTAACACACACATTCACACCTACGGACACTTTTGAGTCACCAATCAACCTACCAACCTACCAGGAAACCGGAGCACCCGGAGGAAACCCACGCAGACACGGGGAGAACACACCAACTCCTCACAGACAGTCACCCGGAGCGGGAATCGAACCCGCAACCTCCAGGTCCCTGGAGCTGTGTGACTGCGACACTACCTGCTGTGCCACTGTGCCTCCCTTTTGAAAGATTATTATTTATTATTTATTTTGATAGATTATTATTTGCCAAACCTACTGCGACCCTGAAATGGAGAAGCGGAAAAGAAGATGATGATGATGATGATGATTATTTGCCAAATTTTCCCTTTTACAGCAACGTTGCGCAAGATTTGGTATTTTTGCTCTTGGGCTCCTCCTACAGTTGCAGAGTGTAATTCAGTTTTACAGCACTATCCTGATATTAAGAAAGGAGGGAAGGAGTCATGGTTTCCCACCCTACTTTACATAGTGCAGTTTCTACAATGCTGTGCCTTGAGTACCAACGACAGAGGCTCTATTCTCCCTGTTACAGTTCGGTGGGGGATCACAGTGATTTTGATGCTGTAATTTTAGGGTGAACATTGCACCTAGTGCTGCTTTAAAAGTCTCTTAACTTCAATTAAAGTAGCGCATGACCCTCAGTGACCATGTCTATGTGTTATCACTGTGTTTACCAGGAGGTTATTGATCATTAATCACTGATCGCTAATCCCTCTCAAGTTTATCACTGATGTTCCACACTGGGTAAACACTAATGTGTTTAATCAGTAACTGACTGATTAACAATGATACTAACTCGTATCTGTGTGTTCTCCTTCTCATCTTCATCATCCTCTTCATCCTCCATGTCTCCTCTCATACGTCTGGCCCTCCGCCACCGCTATACACAGAGAGAGAGAGAGAGAGAGAGAGAGAGAGAGAGAGAGAGAGAGAGAGAGATTGATTATGTAGGGATATCGTTAAAGTGTTTGCTATTGTTTTCCAGGTGGTTGCTAGGATGTTAAAAAATAGTGGCATCTCGGCATCTTTGTCTGTTTATCTCTATTAGTTGCTCAACAGTTTCAGGTGGTGGCTAAGAGTGTTGTTGAAGCAGTTGTAATGTTTTAATCATTGCTAAACAGAATCCAGGTTATATATAGAGGGTGTTACTTGGTGGATGCTACAGTGTTGCTACACGATTGCTAAAGGCACTGAAAGTGATAGGTGTGTTTCTGTTAAAACAACACTAGGAAAGATGTGATATTTTTGCTTCTGGGCTCCCCCTACAGTTTCAGAGTGTAATCAACTTACAGCACGGTCCTCAAATCAAGTGGAGGAGGGTGCAATGGAAGTGGTGCAGTTTCCTACTTTCCTCCAGAAATTATATATAGTACAGTTTCCACTATGAGTAGCAACGTCAGAAGTTCTGTTCTCCCAATTACAGCTCAATGGAACATCACAATGATTTTAAAGTTACATATACTACCTAGTTTTGCTTTAAGTGGTTGCAATGACAGGGTGTTCTATGGTGGTTACTGTTATATCACATGGTTGAGAACTAATTCCAGGGTGACACGCTGGCGCAGTCACACGGCTCCAGGGACCTGGAGGTTGTGGGTTTGAGTCCTGCTCCGGGTGACTGTGAGGAGTGTGGTGTGTTCTCCCTGTGTCTGAGTAGGTTTAATCCAGGTGCTCCTGTTTCCTCCCATGATCTAGAAACACACGTTGGTAGGTGGATTGGCGACTCAAAAGTGTCCATAGGTGTGAGTGAATGTGTGAGTGTGTGTCGCCCTGTGAAGGACAGGCGCCCCCTCCAGGGTGTGTTCCTGCCTTGCACCCAGTGATTCTGGGTAGGCTCCGGACCCACCGCGACCCTGCACTGGATAAGGGTTACAGACAATGTATGAATGAATACCTAATTCCTGGGTGGTGGCTATGGCTCATTACAAGTGTTTTTTTTTTTTTTTAATAATAAATAAAGCTCTACCATTTTTAATGAAGGCAGCGGAGGTGGTGAGAGTTTTCTGCAGAATACACACAGAATACTGTCAGTTAGTTAATCAGTATTGACTAGTCACATTCAGCTATTTGTTTTAGGATCAATAAAGTATTTTATCAGCTGTGAGAACAAAAAAATTATTAAAACATTGTTAAAACATGAATAAACTCACCTATGAGCCCTCATCCTGCTCCCTGTAAACACAGGACAAAACAACACTGAGTTAATATAACTTCTTCTGAATCAGAAACCGAAAGAGTTCTTCATTTATTAAATTCATTGCAGTTTCAGTATAAGGGCTATGACATTCATTTGTATAAATACATGAACAAACTGTGTCTGGAATTCTGTTTGTATAGGTTCCTTTTTTAGGACTTTTAAAATAAAGAAGATCTGAAAACAAATGCACTGTAAAATTTAAAAACAAAGTGCCAACCAAGTATTCTTCTTTCTCTCTGTTGTGTGTGTGTGTGTGTGTGTATGTGTGTGTTTGTGTGTGTCAGAGAGATCGTGTCTGGACCTGTTGGCGTCTCTATTAGTTGCTGTGTGTGATCTGTGTCATTGGTCTCAGGTCTTTTCAGCTCTGGTGTCACAGCTGCTCTCCTAGGGCTCGAGACTCCTTCAGAAACACTGAAAGGCACAGACGAAGGACACACACACACACACACACACACTCATTAACAGGGACCATGGGATTTCATGCATGGCTTTAACCCTTTAAACCCATGCCTCAATTTTGCTCTCAATTAAGCCCACTGTACTAATGCCAGAGACCACATGAGTGTTGATAAACTTTTATCTCCCAATCAAAACATCCATTATATAATGTTATGTTCGGTCCTGACACTGTTGGTGTGCTGGGAGGTGTCTCTGCAGTTTGGAAGTCCATGACCTTCATAGGAGGAGTACTGGGCTATATAACCTGCAATCACACAGGAAGTGGTGCACACACAGGAAGTGGGGCCTGTTCTGTGTGTGTCTTTGGTTGACCCTTTGCCAAGATAACAATAAGGTGTCTTATACATTCTTCCATGTAGATTTCTATAGATGTTTAGATACACCAGGTTAGCAGCGGGTGCCTTATTTGTATTTATGTTTGATAGGTTAAGTAGGTAGGTGGTATTTTCTTTGTTTTGTTTAGACAGGATGTAGCTTAAATTAATGCTTTGCTATGTTCCTTTCTTTTTTTTGGCATCATCACCGTTGGCTCCTCTTAGAACCAAATTACACCTAGGCTCAGTTTGTGTTGGTTTTGGATGTTTTCTTTGAGGGTTTAATTAAACACACTCTCTGATGAACCTAAATTATGGTCTGGTCCCTTCACTTCTCTTGTGTTTCAACCATATATCAAAATGAGCCACTCTAGGTTTTAACATATAAAAATAATATTTATTTCAGCTTCAAGTAAGGCCTCTTTTCAGCTCCATGTCCTTTCAGACCCACAGTGGAAGGACTCTGGATGTGTTCAGATCAGAGGTGAGTGAGAGTGGAGCTATATTTCTTCTCTCTCTCTCTCTGAGACAAAAGCTATAAATGTTGTGTATCTTGTGGGGACAGTTGTGGTGTGAGAGCAGGTCTTGCACGGTTGCTATGAGTCCCATTTACTGTGTATTTTAAACTGTGGGCAGGAGCAGTCCTTCATGTCCTACCTTTCTTGACAGAGGAGGGTCTGCATGCAGCTGGAGAGCTCAGAGATGGGCGACAGATTAGAGACAGCCTCCATTCGTCCACTTACAGCACCACAACAGGCTTAAAGTCAACAAGTAAACACACAAACAACCTGTTAGAGCCACACTCTCTTCTAGGGATGACTATGAATGTAATACGTACAGCAGAAACTAGGCATTGCACAGAATTTTATTAATGTCCTCCACAGCTAACAATCTCTTCAATTTGGTCATCTTTATTTTTAAGAGCGAATCAGTCAACTCTGAACCTCATAACTACACTAAAGTCAACATCAGTCCAGTGAAGCTGAGGGGCAAACACAGCTGTGGACAGCGCCAATCAGAATCACAACACAGGCAACGCAAACCTTAACCATGGCAAATCATGTAGGAGCCGCATAAATATTATACACTTGAATTTATAAAATATACAGATCATAAAATGCTTATAAATCATACAGAGAGGCTAAGAGTTAATAAGTCATTCAGCCCAGAGTCAGATGAGAGTAGCACCTCAAAACATCCATCACCTCAATCAGTTCTTACCTGAAGAAAAGACGTGAAGATCTGATAGAGATTGAATGAAAGGCCAATGACGAGTGGAGAGAGATCTGATAGGGATCTAACAAAGCTGACGAAAGACCTGACAATGATCTGAGATGGAGCTGATGGTGAGGCGATGGAGGTCTGATGAAGATCTGATGAAGAGCTGATGGAGATCAAATGAAGAGCTGATGGACACCTGATTTGTGTAAAGTGTCACCTGCTCCAGCTGTAAGCTTCATATGGGGGCATTCGACTGTGGGGTCTTTAGCCCCACCCGTTAGAAACGGTTGTTGCCACAACACGCACACTGGGATCAAAGCAGCGTCTTATCCCATAGCAGCCATCGCAAACACAACACAGGCTTCAGTAATGAGGAGGGAGGGACTGAACCTGTCAGATTGCCCCCACAGACCTTCACAGTTCTACAATTACATTGATAAAGGTGGACCAACGAGGTAGGAGTGTCTAACAAAGTGGACAGTAATTGGACACAGGGTTTAAAAAAACTCCAGCAGCACTGATGTGTCTGATCCACTCATCAGCACCGCACACATTAACACGTCACCATAAAGTCAGTATCACTGCAGCACTTGGAATGATCCACCACATTCCTATTTCCCTGTGGTTGATGTCTAGTGATTGAATGAAATGTACGTATTCCAGCTGTCAACAACTGCAGTGAATGTGGCATTTTATGATTATGAGTATGATAACAGAGTATGATTACATTTATAGCATCAGAGAAAGCTTGACTTTTTTTAGGTTTTCCATATAAAATAAAATGGCGTCAACATCTAAGGAAGGAATGTTAAGTTTGAGATTAATACAATTTCTAATATCCGTCCAAAACTTTGCGAATGTTGAAATGAAAAAAAATTTCCAGATTCATTCTCTGTTTTACAAAATACACATAAATCAACATTAAAACTAAATATTTTTTAAAGAAACACAGCTACAGGATATATCATATTTATATTATATTATTTTGAAACGGGTCTCCTTTACCTTAGGAGATATGGACCATTTGGTAAATTTTGAATGAGCAAACGTCATTGTGGTTTTGTAAATTGTGTTAGGAAGGTTCTTGAAAGATTCTTTATTATATTCAACCGACATGACGTCGATAAGAGTGAGTCCAGAATTGTGAACTGAACTTCGCTACACTTAAGACTGCAAGATGGTTTGTACTGCCCTTTGTCACGTGTTTTTTATTATGGGCGGGACAGATCTCGTCCTATGGTATCGCTCAATTTGGAGCATGTGTGCGCTGATTGGCTGGCGGCGCAGTGACGTCACAAAGAGGTTGCAGGTCAGGTGATTGTGTGTTGTGTTATTTTGTGTGGAGTCACTGTGTGCGGGGCTTCATCGCTTTATTTCTCCCTCTAGCTCTCTTTCTCTTTCTAGTTCCCTCTAACTTGATCTTCTCCTCCTCCTGTCTTCCCCCTCTCCGGGTCCGAGATGGACGAGCGGAGTCCGTTGGTGTCTCCCCTCCGCGGCTCCGGAGAGTTTTTCGGCGGCAGTGGCGGGGTCTCGGCCCCGGGCTCTGCCATCCGCGTCCCGTCGGCGGGCAGAGAGCGGGAGAGAGAGCCGCTGCTCCGGGACCGGGACTCACACTGCGGCGGGGCCAATGACTTTCCCGACGAGCCCGAGTTCAGGGAGATCATCCGCCGGACCGAGCGGGCCATCGAGCACGGCATTTACCCGGAGCGGATCTACCAGGGCTCCAGCGGCAGCTACTTCGTCAAAGACGAGCAGGGGGTGAGTGAGGAACACGCAGACTATCCAGCGAGTTAAAGGCGAACCGCGCAATGTTTACAAAACCTCGGGTGAAGTACTTCATGAAGGTGTAAACAAAGTCGTGCAGAGAGATTTCACCTGAGGGGGGCCCTTCCAGAGAAACCTATAAACTCATACCTCTTTACAGTGGCGTTGGTTGGGAACTAGGCGTCATGATGTCCGCAATAGATACACAACGGACCCTCAGAATCTTTGTGGTCGTACTCCCAGCCTTAGGGACAAATACACAAGTTAATGGCTGGATGGCATGACGTTGTCCCGTGTGTGAGAGTCTGTGTGAGTGCGAAACTGTCCACAGGTGTGAGTGAATGGGTGAGTGGGTGAAATTGTTCCCAGGCATGAGTGTGATTCCTGTCCCACCACAACCATGATGAGGGTGAATCAGTTATAGATGATGAATGAATGTGTGGTCCACTCTCCTTATTCATTAGGCTAACTCAGTTTATCATGGATTGGTTTTTATTTAGTCGGATAGTCTTGCTCTTAAGCTCCAGCTCAGTCCTGTCCTGTTGAGCTGATCCAGGTTTACTGAGCTCTGTTGTGTTTGACTCAAAGGTCGCTGTATTGATCAGTAGAAACTGGACTTGGACTGTGATTTTCAAGACTAAAGGTCCACTAACCTTGATGTCTGTGTGTGTGTGTGTGTATTAAACAAGATCAGCACTGTTTATTCAGCACTGAGGGGCTCATTCTGACACCCCCCGACCCCCACCTCCCAGATGTGTTGGGATCAAAGCATGCTCCTGCAGTGAGGTTGATGTGAAATGGCTCAGGTTAACGCTCAGACTCTGATTTCTTTACGGTGCCACTGATAGGAACCAACCTTCACTCAGAAAGATTACATTTTATATATTTAATAATTTTCAGGCTTGGACTTCAGGGGCTCACCCCAGTTCCCCCAGTGGTCTTCAGTTAATTCCAAGAGGGAAAATCCAAGGGTGTTGATAGTTTTGCTTCATTTGCTTTCTATTTCACTCACTCAGTCTTCCCTCCCTGCTTCACTCACTCACTTGCTGTTTTATTCTCGTATTGCCTCCTTCTGGGCTTCATTCATTCACTGCTTCACTCATTCACTCAGTCGCTCCCTGCTTCACTCTTTCTGTCAGTCACTCCTTGCTTCTCTCAGTTGCTCCCTGCTTCACTCACTCTCTCAGTCACTCCTTGCTTCTCTCAGTCGATCTCCGCTTCACTCACTCACTCAGTTGCTCCCTGCTTCTCTTGGTTGCTCCCAACTTCACTCACTCTATGTTGTTCCCTGCATCTCTGTTGATCCCCGCTTCACTCACTCTCAGTCGATGCCTGCTTCACTCACTCTCTCTGTTGATCCCTGCATCTCTCAGTCGATGCCTGCTTCACTCACTCACTCAGTTGCTCCCTGCTTCTCTTGGTTGCTCCCAACTTCACTCACTCTATGTTGTTCCCTGCATCTCTGTTGATCCCCGCTTCACTCACTCTCAGTCGATGCCTGCTTCACTCACTCTCTCTGTTGATCCCTGCATCTCTCAGTCGATGCCTGCTTCACTCACTCTCTCTGTTGATCCCTGCATCTCTCAGTCGATGCCTGCTTCACTCACTCTCTCTGTTGATCCCTGCATCTCTCAGTCGATCCCCGTTTCACTCACTCTCTGTCGATGCCTGCTTCACTCACTCTCTCTGTTGATCCCTGCATCTCTCAGTCGATGCCTGCTTCACTCACTCTCTCTGTTGATCCCTGCATCTCTCAGTCGATCCCCGTTTCACTCACTCTCTCAGTCGATGCCTGCTTCACTCACTCTCTCTGTTGATCCCTGCATCTCTCAGTCGATGCCTGCTTCACTCACTCTCTCTGTTGATCCCTGCATCTCTCAGTCGATGCCTGCTTCACTCACTCTCTCAGTCGATGCCTGCTTCACTCACTCTCTCTGTTGATCCCTGCATCTCTCAGTCGATCCCCGCTTCACTCACTCTCTCAGTCGATGCCTGCTTCACTCACTCTCTGTTGATCCCTGCTTCTCTCATTCGCTACCCGCTTCGTTCACTCTCTGTCGCTCCTTGCTTCACTCACTCAGTCACCCTGGACTTTTGATATCTTTGTCCTTTGGATCTGCTCTGGATCTCCCAGTTCAATATTATAAATGTGTGCAATGAGGGGAGTGGTATTAGTCGTATGCTAAAGCTCGTGCACCTGTCTCTACATCACATCCAGAGGCCAGACCCCTGACAACAGGCACCACACACTGCTACAGGACACAGCAGACAGAGAGGACTGCAGGCCAGCTGTATCCAGCCAAGGTGTGTTCAAACAGAAATCACAGTGGTCTGGGCTCTTGGCATGCTGCCGAAATAATGACCTGAGGGAGGGAGGGACGGAGGTCTGCAGCATGGTTTGAAAGGCAGGGAAGAGTGATTAAGACAGTTGTCCGATGCCTGTGTTTGTTGGAGAGGGACACTGGTGTCTCTGGTGTTCTGAGAAGTTTGTGGTCCTGGGTATTTTCCATAGGTTTCACTCTTTGGGGAAGTTTGGAGCTTAATAAAGTTCGCTGCTGCCCACTTCTCTTTCACGTGACCTGGAGGGCTTTGAGTGTTTGGGTTTTTGGAGAACGGAGCTGTGAATCAGTAGATGGTGGATTCTGGTCTCAGATTTTTTTACTTTGCAACAAATCTCTTCTGGGAAATGTCTGTGGAAAAGTGGAAAATAACAACACCCACAATAAAAATAATAATAATTTAATAAGTATTTCTCAGGTCTTTTCGTTTTTTTCAGCTGTAAATGTATAAATCTTTACGGACTTTCATATTTGTCTTTTACAAAACTGAAATAACATTTTTAAAGCCTTAAATCTGTCCCAGGCCTTGAGATAAATTCTTCAGTTGTCTCAGGCCTCCAGCCACATGTCTCTGGATGGCGACGGAGGTGTAAAGCCCCTGTCACATGTGGAGGGGGGAATTGTTTCTGAGTGAAAGCTATGTTCATTCTTTGCCAAAACGTGGCACTCTGGCTCGAGCTGGAGCACTGCACGTCCTCCGATGACCTCTGACCGTAGTCTGGCTCACTGCTGTTTGGTTGTGAATGTACCAAACAAACGACAACAGTCCAGGACACCGCTCCTACCCCCCACAACCAAGTATCTCCATTTTTTTGGCTGTTTAGTTTACTATATCATTTGAACACAGTGGCTGCCCAAATGGTGTTTTGGCCTTGAGGCTGTGTGAGTGATTGGGTCAATGTGTGACTTTCTTCTGGGGGCCTGGGTGGGGGGAGTTGTTTGATATTTCAGTATAAAACTCAGAATCCCTTGGTCACTTGGTGCAGTGAGCAGTCTGCTGTAGATCAGACGGAGACGTCCAGGATTAAAACCAGAGGTAAAACTCTAGACTCCTTCATCTGGCTCCTCTGATTTAGGCAAACTCAGCTTATGATAAAACATTTAATGTTGGACTGTGTTGATTTTGGCCACGAGAGGCAACAGATCCTACCTGCAGCGTCCATAACATAATTATTTAACAATTCCTACAATTCCAGTCAGTAACAAAACATAAGCAACACGTATGATAAACTTAAATAGATGACAGCCTCCGCGTCCCTAAAATAAAACTGTACTAGTAAATCAGTTACATCTTACTACCTTTCTTGCCATGAATGTGGCCCTATGGAGAGATATGGTGTTAAATACAAACTACCTAACCTCTGCTTTAGGGAAGGCTAATTGCAGTCGTGGTGCTCTGGATAATCAAATCAGGGAGGTTCTGCTGTGAACGTTCCCTTTGTGCCGGGGGTAGGTTTGGGTGGGGTAGTAGCTGTACGTGGAAGCTGTGATGTGTGGAGAAGAGTCACAGGGTTTGGTTAATTCTGTACAGCATGGCCTGTGTAGACTAATCCCCTTACACCACACATCTCTATTCATGCCTTCATGACCTATGTGTGGGTGTGTGAGCGCGCGTGCGCCACTGTTACAGGGTCATGTGCTGCCCAACAGATTCTTAAGTGGAGTGTGTGTGTGTATTTAAAAAAAAAAAAAAAAGCAGAAGTGAATTCCTAAGCGCTGTAAAAGAAACCTCCTGAATCCTAAATGATCTGATGGATAGATAAACGGACGGATGGAGGGACACAGAAACTCTGTGGACTGTGTGTGTGATAAAATGAAACGATAGATGAGATCTGGCTCCAGGAAAGTGAGCCACATCGAGTCACGTCCGTGAAGCAGCTGATGATCAGCTAACGCTAACCCTTCATCACAAACACAGGAGGGAGGTCATCACTGTGTGCTGAAGGATTAACAGGAAAAGATCGTCCAACCTAGCGACAGTTAATTTCTCTCTCTCTCTCTCTCTCTCTCTGGGTGAATCCCTAACGTATTGCATGCTTTCCACTGGAGACTAATTTTAGGGCTGTGCAATTAAAATAAATGAATCATAATCTAAACTTTCTTAGTTTATTGACATAAATCAATAAAAACAATTAAAAAGCTATTAAAGTAGAATTAAACAAATTGACGTATTAAAGACAAATTAAACAGTGCAATTAAAATAGTACTAAAGAAATAAATGACATTAAGTATAGATGTAGATCTAAGGGCAGTGCTACTCAACAGCACAGGAGAAACAGGAAGGACCTTGGTGAAGACGACACTGAACAAAAAGAAGTCTAATGTAAACACTGACGGGGAAAAAAATCAGCTTTTTTTATATTGTTTCGGTTTCAGGTTTTTTACATTGTTTATGTCAATATCAGAATTACATGGTGTCGACTGAAATTAAGAAATATATTGTGATCTAGATTTTGGCGTATCGTCCAACCCTGAGTGGATGGGGAATTCTTTTCACTTATTTTACCAGAGGTCGTGTTTCTCTTGAAGGATTGGCTGCAGTGTCCCCACGATTTGCCGCGGTTCCCGCCGTACTCGTAAGCTCTTACAGAACACACATGGACATAGGAAATAAACACAGAGTGTGGACACAAGGTTGTGTGTGTATTCCAATCTGTATTTAATGTTGAGAATAAATTATCTTTAAGAAACTCGTGTTTTGAGCGTATGGTGTTGGTGTTGACTGTACTCAGATTTCCACAGATACATAAAGCTGAAAGCTGGTCAGATTTTGAGTCTGGTGCTGATGGACACCACTGTCCACTGACCCTGAGTGAAGAGCCGGGACAGAGGGCAGTGAAACCAGAATTGTTTAGACTGGAACACAACCACAGTCGTTAAAGCATTGGTTTTTTTTTTTTTTCAATTCTAGTTTGTAGTAAAACCAAACTGAATTCAATGATGTTGTCATGGCAATACGACATCACTTCCTGTTGGCGTGAAACGCTACTAGCAATAGGTTCACATTGTGTGTATGAACCTAAATGTGAATATATTCAGTTAAGGTTAGTACACAGCAGGGGTGTTAGTGTACAAGTCACATTTTGCTATGAGTACAGTACAACAGCAAACCGATTAACAACATAAGACTAACCTAGGTTTCTGTTCCTTTCATTTGAACAGTCAGTTGTGCACGTTACAGTTTGGCCCACTTAGTGCGGTGTAGTCCCTCTGAGGTAATTATTACAGCCTGGATTGGGTAATTAAGCTGTAAAATGTAAACGTTCTACAGGTTTACACACACCTAAATGCCCACATATAGTCCTCGTCCAATCCACAATAATTTCATGAGTTGAAATAAGATTTTAAAGCCAAACTCTCAGTGAAAAGCTTATATTCAGTTGTTTCAAACTAAAATGTGAGCACAGCGAGAGAGGGAGAGAATAAAGAGAGAAAAAACAAGACTCATTACACACTGCAGAGAGAGGAGGAGGGGTGAGAGACCAACTAGACCACAGTTGGCAAGTGAAATGTGCAAACATACATTTGTACAATGACCAGTAATGTACAACGAAATGCGACTTTTGCATTTACCCCATTAGTGGCCATGAACACACCCCAAAAGTATGGGTAGTCATTGGGGGTTTGCACAGTTCCCACAATATCATGCAAATCCAGTGACTTACAGCTTGGGGTTAGTGTTCTAACACACACCGTTACTCCACTATTACATACATACGACCATATGGATAATAGTATATAAAAATGGGGATGAATTCCCCCTTTTAATGCTTCACCTGGGGTGAATAATACACTTTGGAGAGTGGGATACTACTTGGGAGTTTAACGCCATTTTTACCTCGGACTACATTTATTGCTCTATCCAATTTAAAGAATACTCTGGACATTGCTGTAATGTTTTGTCTCTTTCGCAACTTCAGTAGCATTAAGTCATCACATTAATCATCTGATTGACTACTTAAAGTTGACCTTTTGTAACATTTGCTAGTAAAAGGAGTAGAACTGTAAAGTTTACAAATAAATTCGAGCCACAGTTCATTTTAAACTCGTCTGTGGACTGGTGACATGAGTGTTACATGTCTGAGGCTTCTGAGGGTTAATGCTGTTTATGCTGACATCGCTAGTACCATTGTTTGCGTAATCTGTGCAGATCCAACTTTGGAAGATTTACGTTTTAGACACTGGTCTATGTTTGTGTGCCTTCACGTCTGGTGCAAACGTAGGCTGAAAATGAGTAGACGTACACTAGCTGAAAACATCTGCGGGACATTCAAGCCCTGTACTGTATTAATGTGTTGTGCACAATTGGGACGCACCATCCCTGTGTTCAAAATGGGTTCATTACTATAGTGAGCTGACTTCAGGAGGGTAGTGAACGATTCCGGACACTATCTCATGCAGGGGATCCTCTATCCACTAATGTCAGCTAGTGTAAATGGGTTCTACACTGCCTTTTAGGTGCATTGTGGGAATGTTTGAGTGCACTGAAAAGTTTCCACTTTGTATTGAGACACTGCTACAAAATGGCAGAACCCTAAAATTGTGCACTATATAGTGAATAGGGCACAATTTCTGACATATCTATCTATCCATCCAAGAGGAAGAGATGTGGAGTCACAATGAAATGAGGAAAATAATTGAGAAATCATTGTCATATGGTCTGTGATTAAGATCTTAACCTTTAACCGCACTGTTTTCCCGAAGCAGATGGCCTTTAATGTTCAGACACAGCGCCTTTGGGAACGAGCAGTGTTTGTTTAGGCTGTGTCCCTATGGTATCCTTCACTACCGTTCTTTATACCGTGAGATATGAGTATGGGAAATGTGAGATATTTCCCAGCTGTTTTAACACTGAGGATACTGATGCTGTCCATCAATGCAGTGGACCGGTGAAAGCGGGGCAGTCTCAGTCTGTACCGTGGTGCTCTGTCCTGTTATAACCTGGTATTATCTGGGGGAAAGCTTGTTGCTCAGTCAGTCATGAAGGTGGAGGAGCCCTCTGTTACTCTACATTCCCTGGAAAACTGTCACAGTGGGGGTACTCTCAAGGGTACACATTCACTACTTATGCTTAGAGAATATTGTTGTACCATATTCTATAATAATTGTACATTTATGTTGATTTCATACACTCCCATTTAATCTCCAGGACTACGTTTACACTGTTACTACCTTTTAGGGAACAGTAATGTACCTGTACTGTACGTTTTATTAGCCGTGTAGAGCAGGGCTCTGTGAAGAAACATGGCGCACTGCCACAGTCTTGAACCAATGGGTTAGAGTCATTGGTCAGTTTATCTGCCCCGAGATCCAGATAAAGCCACATGGGAGAAGTCAGCATTTTCTATCTGTTAGTAGAAGAGGAAGCAGGAGTTTACATTGTGTTGCCACAGCTTCCTTGAGCGCATGCGCACACACACACAAAAAAAACCTTTATCTGTGAATTGTGTGGACATTACTTCTATTAATTTATCTTAACTCAACCTTAAAGAATCACTATGTAAGTTCTGGCATTTGGCTCCCCCTGAAGTTGCAGCACTGCCTTAAATTAAGAGGGAGGGAAGGATTGGTTTCCTACCCTCCTCCAACCGTTACATAGTGCAGTTTCTGCAGTGCTGCAAGTGCGAATAGGGGCTCATGCCAGTGGTCTGTTTCCATGGAAATGAGAGCACCCAAGAGAAAATACACTATCACTATACTCTGATCTCAGTCACGTCCAAAAGTTTGTTTACTCTTTATGATAAGAGCCTTTAGCTCCTTTTAAAGAAGCAGTCAGTCATTTTCTCTAATGTTTATACTGACACCTAGTGGCCTGTAAGCGTGAAAGGTATTTAACCGTATTTAATCCGTATTTAACCTGTTAAACATATGGCTGACCCCATTATATGCAGCCTAAAGTGGTGCATTACAAATAATCTCTCTCTCTCTCTCTGTGTGCGCAGAAGATCATCGGAGTGTTCAAGCCAAAGAACGAGGAGCCGTACGGTCAGCTGAACCCGAAGTGGACCAAATGGCTGCAGAAGCTGTGCTGTCCGTGCTGCTTCGGCCGAGATTGTCTGGTGCTGAATCAGGGCTATCTCTCGGAGGCAGGGGCCAGTCTAGTGGACCAGAAACTGGAGCTCAACATAGTACCTCGAACCAGGGTCAGTGTCACTCTCTGTCTCTAGCTTTCTAGACAAAAGTGTTCCCTTCACTACACTCAGCTTGTTCATCCTTTTGAGACGCACACAGGCCTGTCTTCATGGTTTCACGAGACATTCCATAGAAACAATCTCCACAATGTTGGTTTGTAAACAGTTCCCTACAGTGTGGACCATTGAGATACAAAAAAAACAAACGTGTGTGTGTAGGTGGTGTATTTGGCGAGTGAGACGTTTAACTACAGTGCCATAGACAGAGTGAAGTCTCGAGGCAAAAAGCTGGCTCTGGAAAAAGTGCCGAAAGTCGGACAGCGCTTCCATAGAATCGGCCTCCCACCCAAGGTTAGTCACTTTCTCTCTCCTGTGTCTTTACAGTATTTCTGTCTGTGGGTTCTGAATCACAGATTAGCAATCACATAGATCACATAGATCACATAGATTAGTAATCCTGAATCACAGATTAGTAATCCTTATCCTGAATCATAGATTATTAATCCTTATACTGAATCAGATTATTTATCCTGAATCAGATTAGTAATCCTGCATTAGACTAGTAATCCTTATACTGAATCAGATTATTAGTCCTTATCCTGAATCACAGATTAGTAATCCTGAATCACATATTAGAAATCCTGCATCACAGACTAGTAATCCTTATACTGAATCAGATTATTTATCCTGCATCACAGACTAGTAATCCTTATACTGAATCAAACATTATTAGTCCTTATCGTGAATCACAGATTAGTAATCCTTTATACAGAATCACAAATTAGTAAACATGAATCACAGATTAGTAATCCTTATCCTGAATCACAGATTAGTAATCCTTTATACAGAATCACAAATTAGTAAACGTGAATCACAGATTAGTAATCCTTATCCTGAATCACAAATTAGTAAACGTGAATCACAGATTAGTAATCCTTATCCTGAATCACAGATTAGTAATCCTTTATACAGAATCACAAATTAGTAAACATGAATCACAGATTAGTAATCCTTATCCTGAATCACAGATTAGTAATCCTTTATACAGAATCACAAATTAGTAAACGTGAATCACAGATTAGTAATCCTTATCCTGAATCACAGATTAGTAATCCTTTATACAGAATCACAGATTAGTAAACGTGAATCACAGATTAGTAATCCTTATCCTGAATCACAGATTAGTAAACGTGAATCACAGATTAGTAATCCTTATCCTGAATCACATTGTTAATCCATCATTTAGTATCAGTATTATCTGTGATTCATATTATGATAATCCTGATTCTAAATCATGGATGAATGATCCCAATACAGACCCCATCAGAGATGATGTGGCTGAAGGCATATTCAGTCTTGTTGGTGCAATATAAGCTCTAGCCACAGTGCCACCCCCTGGTGTGGAGGAACCCATTTTAATAGTTTTGAACTGACACACTTGGCCATTTCTTTCTCTCTGTGCTGGTCTGCTGCAGGTGGGTTCATTCCAGCTGTTTGTAGACGGGTATAAAGATGCAGACTTCTGGTTGAGGAGGTTTGAGGCTGAGCCGTTGCCGGAAAACACAAATCGGCAGCTGCAGCTTCAGTTCGAGAGGCTGGTGGTACTGGATTACATCATCCGCAACACAGGTAAACACAGATTAGTGTTGGGCAAGGTCACATTTTATCATACTCTCTTAACATTTTCCAAGCTTCACTGAGCTACACAGTAATGCCGCCAGTAGTGGGTGTGTTTGAGCGTGCGTTCTAGGTGCAAGTTAATCACACTGCTGTACGTTGAGAAACAGGTTGAGAGTCAGGTTTGAAGAAGCACTAGGTGGTAATTTTAGCTTAAAATCACAGCTTCAAAATCATTGTGATGCTCCACTGAGCTGTAAAATGAAGAATAGCGTCTCTGCTGTTGCTACTCTAGGCTCAGCACTGCAGAAACTGCACTATGTAACTTTTGGAGGAGTGCAGGGAACCATCCTTCCTCCTTGATTTCAGGACAGTGCTGTAAAATTGAATTACACTGTGCCTCGCAGAGCTGTGAACAGCAAATGATCCTAGTTTATTCCCCTGTAATAGAATCTGGCACCTTTACATTCTTTACGTAGATACATAATTAGTTTACAGCTCTACAGGGTGACTGTAGGGGAAGGAAACCTGTTAGGCCATGGCTTCTCCCTTCTCGCACAGTTCTCTAAAATTGCATCACTTTAATATGGGTGTTTCCTTGGGTTTCTGTTAACGAGAGCCACTGTACAATGAGGTTTTTGTATTGTATTCTCTATTGTTTTGTATCTGTGCTTCAGAATTAACATAATGAAGGTTGGTTTTTCTGAAAAACGAGGCACACAAAAAAAAATTTGTTCATCAAATTCATAGTAATAATAAAAATATTGGGGGCAGGGTGACTTTCTCCTCCCTCAAACAATGAGGGAATGAAATAACCACAAGCACAGCACCTAACCCCCAGCTTGTGTGTGTGTGTGTGTGTGTGTGAAGGGTTAAATGTGCAGACCCACATTCATTGCACCGTTCTATTTGCATTCTATTCAAAAACACAAATGGGCTGCGATTCCAAAGTTTAGAATCTGCAATTTCAGGAGAATATCTATGTGTTTCGATCTTGTATTATGTATAAAATGACAACATGATCACCACCTGTAAGACTTCATTTCTCCTTGAACAGATTTCTTTCCACTCACTACACAGAGATTTCATTCATTCATCTTCTGTAACCACATCATCCTCTTCAGGTTCACAGTGTTCCTGCCTCACACTGTCATTACACTGCCGTTTGTTCGGCGTCTAATGGAACGGTTCCTGTTGTGGTGTCTAATAACTGTGTGCTGTAACAGATGTGTTTTCACTTTCTCTGCAGATCGAGGCAATGACAACTGGCTCATTAAATACGACTGTCCTATGGACACCTCCGGAAACAGGGTGAGACCTGCTGGTTTGTTTTGTCTCTATATTTACTGTAGCTATTTATTTATGGGCTCAAGGTCACTACTTTACTTTACTCCAGTGTATACACAGGGCACTCTGTATACTGAGTTGAACTGCGTACACACAGTTCATATAAACACCATAGAAAAGCATTGACCTGTAGATTGCTTCTATACAGGCCATGCGCAATACCAACTAGAGAGGTATAAAGCCTCTATAGCATTGATCCTCCCACCATTAGATTTCCCATTATCCCCCATAAAGCCTTCCCAGGAGGGCAAAGACTGTTACTGCACCAAAGTGTGAACTAGTGCCCTTGATTTTGATCAGATCCCCAGGGAGAGTAGTGGACCAAAAGCCTTTTGAGTGTTCTCTGGTGCACATTAAGCCTGTGTTTGTGTTTTTTATATCTTGCAGGACACAGACTGGGTTTTGGTGAAAGATCCTGTTATTAAAATAGCTGCCATCGATAATGGCCTGGCTTTCCCTCTGAAACACCCTGACTCCTGGAGAGCTTGTGAGCCAATCAATTTTCACCTTATGCATGCTTTACTCACCAATCAGATAGAGCCTTAATTGTGCAATGTTTTTATTATTATTGTTATTTTTAGTGTTATCATTTTTAATTAAATAATTGTTTCACTCATTGTCCATTTTATCAGCTTTGCTGACCGTACAGGAGCAGTTTGTTGTTCTACACTTAGACTGTAGTCCATCGGCTGCTCTGCATACTTTATAAGCCCCTTTCACCGTGTTCTTTAATGGTCAGGACCCCAAAGGTCACTGATTTTACATCTACAAGATGGACCAAAGAGGGAGTAGTGTCTAACAGAGTTTAGAGTGAGTGGACACAGAGTTTAAAAACTCCAGGAGCACTGCTGTGTCTGATCCACTCGTACCAGCACAAGACACACTTAACACACCAGCACCAAGTCAGTGTCACTGCAGCACTGAGAATGATCCACTGCCCACATCATACCTGCCCTTTGGTGGTTCTTTGGGGGTCCTGACCATTGAAGAACAGGGTGAAAGGGGGCTAACTAAGTATTCAGAGCAACAGGTGGATTACAGTCTGTAATTGTAGACCTACAAAGTGCTGCTGTATGGTCAGTGGAGCTGAGGGAGTGGACATTGAGGGATGAAAATAAGAGTTGGTTTTAATGTTATGGCTGAGTAGTGTGTGATTGACCCCACTTATATTTGCTGCTTAATTTTTAAGGGTTTAAAGTGCTCATAGTTCCTCAGTTTGTATAAATAAAAGTTTATTAAGTGATTTTTTTTTTGTTTTTGACTGATTAATCCTCAGCAATGAAGAAAGAATGGTCGTTTGGAAATGTATTCCCTCAGTTATTGGTACATCAGTCCACACAAGTGTGGATGTAGGCTATGAGCTCTTTAACTTACTCCTCCTAGACCCATAGTCTTGGTGAATAACTGTGTTTACACTGCAGTGAACTATCTCTCTGTTGATGTGTGTGTTTGCTGTAGACCCGTTCTACTGGGCGTGGCTGGCTCAGGCCAAGGTGCCCTTCTCTCAGGAGATCCGCGAACTGGTTCTTCCCAAACTCTCCGATCCCAACTTCATCAAAGACCTGGAGGAGGACCTCTACGAACTGTTTAAGGTGTGTAAAAATGTTCTGGTGCATGGTTGTACCTGGTATTAATCCACCAGAGCTCCCCATCAAACGCAGAGAGGGAGAGAATGTCATTCAGAGAGGGTTGACGTGCAACTTTTCTTTACAGTGGTGGTGATAGTAACCAGACGTCTCTGGCTACAACACAAATACTGTCCACCATCTTCAGTGACCTACACAGGTCTTCTGAGGTTCTTGTGTGGACGTTGATGATGGAAAAATAGGGGTCAGTCTGTGGCGCAGCAGGTAGTGTCGCAGTCACACAGCTCCAGAAAGGTTGTGGGTTCGAGTCCCACTTCAGGTTACTGTCTGTGAGGAGTTTGGTGTGTTCTCCCTGTGTCTGCGTGGGTTTCCTCCGGGTGACTGTCTGTGAGGAGTGTGGTGTGTTCTCCCTGTGTCTGCGTGGGTTTCCTCCGGGTGACTGTCTGTGAGGAGTTTGGTGTGTTCTCCCTGTGTCTGCGTGGGTTTCCTCCGGGTGACTGTCTGTGAGGAGTGTGGTGTGTTCTCCCTGTGTCTGCGTGGGTTTCCTCCGGGTGACTGTCTGTGAGGAGTGTGGTGTGTTCTCCCCGTGTCCACGTGGGTTTCCTCCGGGTGCTCCGGTTTCCTCCCACAGTCCAAAAACACACGTTGGTAGGTGGATTGGCGACTCAAAAGTGTCCGTAGGTGTGAGTGTGTGTGTGTGTTGCCCTGAGAAGGACTGGTGTCCCCTCCAGGGTGTGTTCTTGCCTTGTGCCCAGTGATTCCGGGTAGACTCCGACCCCACCACGACCCTGAACTGGATAAGTGCTTACAGGCAATGAATGAAAACATGAATGTTCCCTCGTACCTCTCAGTCATGAGTGCAGAATTTGAAATATATTTGGGACAAAATATAATTAAAAACCTTTGATAAAACGTTGTCTAATGTTGGCAGGAAAATTTTGGGGGCAAGGTTGGTGCCTTGCTTAAGTGCCCTTGAGCAATGCATCTTACTACAAACCACCCCTTTTTCCTGCTATGGGTGTGTATTCATTGCTGCTAATCCCTGTGTGTCTTTTCACTGCCACAGATGAGTGAAATGTGGAGGGCAAGTTTCAATTTACTGCTGAACAATGACGATCAATAACATGTTCCACTCTCTTCAGATGTTTGGTTCTATTCACTCCCATTGTAAAGAATTCTGACTGAGTTTTTTCCAGAACAGAGGATTTCACACCCTCTCTGTGGTTTTATGTGTAACCAGATGTTACTTCATTCATAGTCTGTCAGGGTTCATCTTGAACGGTCTGAAATCATTGTCCAGGAACAGACCCTTGGAGAGGGCACCACCTCCCTACTCCCCAGCATCTGATTATAATATGCATTTCTACCTTAAATGGTGCAGGAGATGCGTTAAGACATCTCACTCATTTTCCGTTCCACCTTAACTGTTAACATTCTGGTGCTCAATGATCTCAAACTCCTGTCTTTCTCTAGTTTCCGTCTCTTCTGGTGCCAAGATGAAACATGGCACAACTTGCAGCATGTTTTTTAAGGTGGAAATGGAAATCTCAATTTCTTTTCTCCATCTATTTTTCTTCTTTCTCTCCCTTCAACTTAAGTTTCTTCCCATGTTTAAAAAACACTGATCCAGGATCAGTTCAGTAATGTTTTTGTGTTTGTGTTTCTCTGCTGCAGAAGGATCCAGGTTTTGACAGAGGACAGTTCCACAAGCAGATCTCAGTGATGAGGGGACAGGTTAGTCACTACGTCACATGATCTCATCTCTGGATCTGTGACTACAGCACACCCTTTACACCATTACTGCGTCTGAGAAAAGGTTAATAACTCTTTCTTTTTCTCTCTCTCTGTGTATTAGATACTGAACTTGAGTCAGGCTCTGAAGGATGGTAAAACACCTCTGCAGCTGGTCCAGATGCCGCCTGTTACCGTGGAGACGGCAAGGGCACCGCAGCGCGCCAACACGGAGTCGTACACTCAGAGTTTCCAGAGTAGAAGACCCTTTTTCACATGGTGGTGAAGACCCCTGGGACTCCACCACGGTGGAGCTCTGGACCAGGTCTGAGAAGAGAAGGATGCTTGGATTCACGGACAGAGGAGAGAAAAGAGTAGGATCTGAAGAGGACGGAACAAAGGACAGCTTCCTTTCAGTTGTGTTTTCTCTCTGAATTTAACGCCCGCTCCTGTTCAAGGAGATGAGGCACCGTAAACGATTACCCACTCCTCAAGTCCGGAGAAGAGCCGCTCTGCTGCAGTCTCTTAGGACGGACATGCGCTCAACCGCAGCCTGAAACCACCTCCCTACTCCCCAGCTTCTGATTATCCAATTCCTCCTTAAACGGTGCAGTAATTACATTAAAACGTCTTGATAAAATGTTAAATTCCACCTTAAATGGTTTCACTCGTGCCTTTCTCTCCCTCCCTCCCCTTCTCTATGCGTGGCGGAATGTACTGCACCATTTTTAAGGTGGAAATGATACTTCTCTCCATCATTTTCCCTCGTTCTCTCCCTCTCTTCATCTCCTACTTATAATCTCCTTACACCTTAAACTGTGTACCCCGCCAGAATGTAAATGCTGCACCATTTAATGTGGAATGGATCATTAGATTAAGACACTGGTGAGTACGATGTCGGTTTCAGTTTTGCCGCATGACTCTCTCCTGCTGCAGCGCTCTGTCTCCCTCTGTCTGTGGGGGGAGGAACTGTATCAGCTACAGCGACAAACAGCTCTGCATGTTTAGAAACTTCCAGTCTGCCTCCAAACCTCCAACACTGACCAGCCGCAGCCGAGCAACTGACTGAAGAATCAAACACTTAAGAGTCTCCTACACTCTCAGTATCTCTCTCATTTCCCCCACATCTCTGTAAACCTGCCTGCTCTCTCTTGAGAGACCTCCAAAGCTTAATAACAGCTACAGTTTATTACTGTTTTTATTTAATTTTTGTTTTTTGGTCATCTTTGGTCATTTTTTTCTCCAGTGCATCTGTAAGCTTGTTTGCACTTTCGTTTTGTGTTTTTGATTTTGTTTTAGTACATTTCTTTACTGTTGGAAAACCGCCACTGCATTATCAGCCTCATTTTTTTTTATTATTATAAATTTTTTGTCAATATTTTGCAGTTTTTACAGTTCTCTTAGAACAGAAAATCTGTATTTTTAGTTTTTCTTCCCTAGAGACCATTAAACAGATGGTTCTGTAAAGTTCAGAGAACCTTCAGATTAGAAAAAAAAAACAAAAAACAACAAACTAACAAAAAAAAAATTCACATAGAAATAATGTGTTAAAGAAGACTTTGGTTCTTCATGCAAATGTGGTTCTTCAAGGGGTTAAAAAGTTTGATTGCCATCATTCATAGAAATATTTTCACACCTTTTTAAAGTGTGTACATTTCCTTATTTCCATCTTTTCTTGTTTGGTCACACTCTTGCTTTTGCATCTGTCAGTCCAGGCAGGAGTCAGAGCTAAACTGAGCATGTGCAGAAACACTGGAGTAATACATTCACATAAAAAATGGGTGGGTGGGAAGATAATATGGTGGGTAGTTTTTCAGCTGCTGTCACTGTGTGTCTGCTGCATTGACTCGTGTCTTTTCCATTTGTGTTTTTTTTTTTTTTTTTTTTTTTGAGTAACAAATTAAATTTTTATTATTATTATTATAACAATGCATCTACAGCTGTTAACAGAACTGAAGTTAACAAGTCTCGTGGCAATGAACTGTATAATTTGTATGTAATGTATTTAATGACAAAGAGATAAGCTAAGACGGCAACATATTCAATTAAAAATCAATGAAAAGCTGCCTTTTATTTACAAAAAAAAAACACTTCACTCAGGAACCCTGATGATTAGACCACAAAAAAATAAGACGTTTATTCATTTTGCATGTTTATCACATCATTTTCAAATGAAGAATCATAGACAGGTTTTTCTAAGGCATTTTAAATAGTGTCACTTACTATAAAATTACCGCTACATTCCTCAACGTCAAAGTTTTCCATCCACAATATCTACTTCACGTCTAAAGAAGGAGCATATCATGTCCCTAGTAATAATCTACTGATTCAAATACATTTGCGTGTGGAAGAACAATGAGAGTGATTGCTTTAATGCATATTTACCATACATCCTTCAGTGTGGTTTACTTTTAATTACATAGTCTTCATAATGTTTGAACGCATATTGCTAACATGCTACGGAGTAAGACAATGTGCATAGCATCTCTGGTGTTACCAGACTGTCTGCCTCAAGCTGTACCTCACACACATACAGTAAGACAGAATCTAAGAAGGGCTGGTTCACTGAAAAGCCTTGTTTATATACATGACACGTTTCCTAACAATTAGTGAGTAAAGCTATTATAAGAGGAACTCATTTCTGTTGAAAAATATTCAAGTATAAAAACCTCCACAAAAAAAGCATAAAATGAAACTGCTTGCTGTCAATCCTAAGGACACCAGTGCCATGCATTGGCTAGAGGGGTATGAACCTCCCTCAGTAATGGGCAGTGGGGCAGTACTGTATTCTCTGGAGTGATGAAGTTGGGGTAGTAGTTGTGATCCATAACTCATACAACATCAGTACCTGACCTCACTAATTCTTTGTAGTTTAATACCATCAGAACCTCGCAGCAATTCACTAATTCACAGGTGTGCAGACGCTGTTACTGCAGCAAAGGACGAGTGCTATGACTACCCTATAGTGTCATTAAAAAAAATATTGGACAAGCAGGTGAGTTTTTTAAAATATCGAGCACTCTCCCCAAATGCAGACAACTTTCTGAGGTTTGCATCAGTAGGTTGCATTTTTACAGGACAGTGCTGTAAAAGTGAATTATGCTTGGCAACTGTAGGGGGAGCCCAGGAGCATAAATACCAAATCTTACTTAGTGTTGCTTTCTCACTGGACCTTAGAGGCTAATTTAGCCCACAATTAACATCTATGTCACCTGAAATTGTATTCGACTTAAAAGACAACAAACAAGACTTGGCCAGTTGATTACATTTTGTATAAGGAGGAAAAGCCTATATTTGGGTTTTTCAGTGAACCACTCCTTTAAGAGCAATAACTACTAAAGTGTAGTGGGTATAAATGATACAGGCTCTATATATGCCTACTACTAATTTAATACAAATCCAGAAACCAGATTTCAAAACTCCAGAAGAACCTGTGTTGCCCAGAGAATCGTCAATACTTACAATATGACACATCAATATTTAACATGATTAGCCTTAGAAATGCTGTGCTGAGACCAAGAAGAAACATCTGAATCATTTATACTCTTGCTTGGGATAACCTTGGACACAAGTGCAGGGTTTTATGGCTGTAGCGACTGTCAGGCTTGTTAAAGGAGCAGGCAAAAATGCTAGCATGGCTAAGAGTAAATTGAAGTTAGCTGAACACTTCCTTTCTGGCTTCAAATGAATTTAAGGGTATTTCTGTCTCTTAGCGAAATAAAAGCTAAACATACAAGCTAACACTTTAAAGAATGGAATAGAAATAGAATAAACCAACTCCTAATGAAGAAGCTAGCCATATGCCAGTATAGCTCATCTCCTGGTGAAATACAGCTAGTAAAGGCATGCCAATTCCTATCTCTAAGTAAATAGACAAGAAATAAATAGTCATATGCTTGTTGTAACTTCTTTTCACAGAGAGACACAAGCTTGTACTACCTTCTATTTCAACCTGGTGTCACACCTATTTGTGATATAGTCACATATATAGGGGACTGCAATTTGTGACATAGTCGCATATTTACCCACATTTTATGCGACAATATCACGATCATAAGTGAATGGGTAATTACCATAGAAACACTATGCGACAGTAACACGACAACACTTCTTCATTAAGGCGTCATTAACATCCGTTAATACCACGGTCTTGTTTTTATTTACGGAAAATATACTAATTACTAATTTACTAGTTACCAATTCATTATTTGCTAAAACATCGAAGCAAATAATGGCTAGAGAAATGTCGTTTTCAGTATTAACCTTTTGAAAATTAGTCAAAATAACGTTAAGTATAAGAAATGTTCTCGTTAGAGTTAAAGCTAAAATAGGACACCAGTGATAAGCATTGCTTAGGAGAAATATTATGAACCTATGTTATGTAATTCGAATTATGCATTTTTCTATGTTATGAGTAATGACGCCTGTAATGAGGAAGTGTTTTTTCGTGTTACTGTCGCATAGTGTTTCTATGGTAATTACCCAATCACTTATGATCGTGATATTGTCGCATAAAATGTGGGTAAATATGCGACTATGTCACGAATTGCAGTCTCCTATATATGTGACTATATCATGAATAGGTGTGAAACCAGGTTGAAATAGAAGGTAGTACAAGCTTGTGTCTCTCTGTGAAAAGAAGTTACAACAAGCATATGGCTATTTATTTCCTCTGAAAGAACTCTAACTAGGACAAGCTAACTCCTGGTTGTTTAGTGTATGGAAGCAGACTCTTGTCTGTGCATGAATAAAGGTTGCCTGAGATAAGCTAATGAAAGCTAAGATGAATCCAGTTTCAAAGCTAATGAGAAACCTACTAGAGTCCCTGAATGCATGGTAACCCAAAGATAATGCTCACTGCTTGTTTGGTTTTCATAGCCTGCTAGCAATCACTGTTAGCCATGTTACCTATTTTAAGCCACAAGGCTCCTGTGTGATATGAACAAAAGAAGAGCTAGCTAGTCTTAATTAGCCCTGCAGTGCCACAATAGAAATAGTGTTCAAGTTTCAAGGTCTCAGATAGAGTCATTATGAGGTCCCTAGTTAGTAAATCAGGTGCTTTATGAGCTTTTTTTTTTTAATAGTGTTAATCCCTTATTATTGTTTTTATCTGTTTACACTGAGGTGACAGTTTAGCCATGCTGTTCTCTTAGGGGTGGGAAATACAATAACATTTCCTCATGATCAGTTTTACAACATGCCTACATGGATTATCTGTTTTTAGCACCATATATCTGCATTCAGTAGGTTTTTAATTTAACCCTAGCACATTTGGTGCTGCAGAATTTATCAGCCTCCAATTACTACTTCCATAAAGTTAAGACCACCACAGGACAACCACTGACCACAAACCATTTCCATGGTAGAACTGTGATAAGCTGTGCATTGAAACTACATTCAGTAGTTGTAAACCAACACTTATAAGTGTTTTCAATAAAATAGGCCAATGGGTGCAAATACAAACTCTGTGTTTCTAATAAACTGTCAACTCAGTATATATGTAGTATGACCTGCTGTAGCCTGTAGACCCAGACAGGGTTTTCAGATTATTGCCTAATCCCATTCTTTCACACTGTGTTAATCCTATTTTGTCATCAGTGTCGTATACGGTGCAGGTAGCGTTCCGGGTCCTTCTCTGGAACGCCGTTCCGGCTCCAGGAGCCACGCACAGTTTCCTCTTCCACTGAAAAGTCCACTGAGTCACAAGACCCAGCTTTGAGAGGGTCCTGCCCACCACAAGCCCCCAAAGCAGCGTTGCCCTCATCAGCTATGGCCTCAGACATCTGTCCTTGAGACTGTTCGTTCATTCTGAAGGAACATTAGGGGAACATTATGGGAATTTCACTTCAGTATGTTACAACCCAAGGTCATTACATAGATAATCCTTAGCCAGAGGGTAATTCAAAGTTGTGTTTACTATTATTTACATAGATTTTAATACATTGTTATAAATATTTATTATTATTTTCATGTTACACTGGGCTGGACCACACCTGCAGTATTTGAATTGCATGGAACGAGCTCCAGTACAATTTGATGGAAACAATAATCCCATTTTCATGAAACCCATTAGTTTAATTAACTCTGCATAATGCAATCCCTCTCTCTATGATGATCACTTCTTTTATATATCTTCATTTTCCAATGAAAAATATGTATCTCCAAATATAGTAACTTTACAGGGGAAGGGAAAAACCTTCTTAATTTTCAGTGGAAGTCTGTGTAAAAAGGTTTTATTCCAAATAATTCTGGAACATTTCTACTGGAAATTTATTTTTTAATGTAGCACTTATATAGCTCCTTTCTAGAAACCCAAGGATGCTTTACAATCAATCCACACACACTGGTAATGAGCACAGTGTACTGTCATTCAGGAAGGTTTAGGGTTTCACCAATGCCTGTCCATATCTGGGCACATACACATTCACTCACACACATACCGACATTCATTAACTCACACACCAGGACAGTTATGAGAGAAGCCACTTCACCTAACCTCCATGTTTTTTGGACTGTGGGAGGAAACCGGAGACCCCGGAGGAAACTCATGCACGGGGTGATCATGGAAGCTCCACCCAGATGGGACTTGAGCCCAAGATCAACATCATTTGAACAGAGCTCACTGTGAACATTAGTTTTTACAATGAATGAATTCCATTGAAAGTTAAGAGCTTTCCGTCTCCTGTAAAGTTACTATTTTGGGAGATACATATTTTTCATTGGACACTTATAACCACAGAATCTGTCACAAAATATGTCTTTGTACCAATGATATGACTATTAAAAATGGCTTGGGTTCTAAAGGGTGCACTACATGGTACCAGATGTATGACTGGGCTCAATGGGACAAGGCCTACATAATCTCATCAAGGGCCCAGATATATAGCGAAATTCAAAATCTCATTAAATTGATATGTTAAAAATGAAATGTAATTATGTTCTGTAACCTTGAGTTTGACTGTAATAACTGTCCAATTAAACTTTCTCATGTGAAGCTCCACCACTTCATTTACAACTGCCACCAACATAGCAGCATCAGAAAATGTCAGCATCATCAGAAATGTCTAATGTGCATCTATGGCGTTGCTGATTGTATCCAGCCTTAGCACTAACGCCCTTTCTCTCTCTCACCTGATGTGTCCAAATGCTCTGACACCTCTGGTTCCCGTCATGGTGTCGCTGCGATGAGGCTCTGCTCGGATCCCGCTGCGGTTTCGAGCTCGGACCCTGAGTCCCACCAATGCCTGTGCCAGCCTTTCATCATCCTCCTCCTCCTCTTTCTCTTCTTCCTCCCTGTCGCCCCCCTCGGCCTGTGCGACTGTCCGGTCGCCCCACACCACTCTGGCCCTCTGCTCTGCATCAGGTTCTCCCGCCACACGGAACAGACGCCGCAGCTGCCGCAGGTTCACGCCCTGGAAGATGTTGGCAGAGCCAGATTTACGGAGGCGGCGCTCAGGGGCAGCAGGCCGGCAAAACGGAGGCTGAGCCGGGGGTCCGGCTGCTACCTCCTCCATCTGCAGCAGCGCTGAGGAATGGACCAAGGGGCAAACATTTTAAATGCAAAGCAATGAATACTCTTTTAGGGTATATAGTTAGGATAAACAGTTTTTCACTATTCAAGCTATTCCACTGTATGGTACCTTCTCTACTCGATTCTCTGTTTGGTCCCTGGTTTGTTTTCCTTGCTCTGCAAGGTTTAGTCCCTACTCTGCTCACTCTGGACCACCAGGGAATAGAAACTAAACAAGCACCTGGTTCCAGGACCAGATTTAACTGATTGAGTAGTGTAGGTAGGCACCATGCAGTGGAAAAGTGCCATATTTAATATGATGCATTCAATTGGTACCCTCCAATTCGATTTCTTCTGCTAGCTCTCCACTTAACACAGAATTATATTCTGGGAGGATGAAGGCTATAGCAATGCACAAAGACCTTTGAAGTGCTACTCAATTTTTATTTCTTACACTATTAAATCTCAACATGCTTGGAGGAGAAGACTGACTGTTCTGTAACATGAACTAACATATACACATATTGGCTAGCACCGTGTTGAGTGATGAGGTGGGGAACCATCCCACTCAGAAAGAAAGTTCCTGATGGCACAAAATGTTCTCTTATGATGTTTTGGGAATAATACAAAATGGCAGAAGTGCACTACATATTGAGGCTTGGACCCGGATCTCTGTAAAGCTGCTTTGTGACGACTTTTTGTTGTGAAAAGCGCTATATAAATAAAATTTGATTGATTGATTGACACATTGAATACGCCTGTAGAAAATTCAGAGGCCACAAAAAACTGAGATTTTGTCAGTTTCTAACTTAGTTTATCAAGAAATTGTCTTTTACATTCACAAAAGATGGGTTTTCTCGATGCAAATAGATTATTGGGGGTTTGTTTTACTTGCCTCAGAACTGTTTATTAGTGAATGCAAAAAAAAAAAAAAAAAAAAAAAAAAATACACAGTGTCCTCGTTACTTATTGTGTTCTTTACTGCGCTGCATCAGTTGAAGCAACCTATAAACACGGCCCTGTGCCACCACAAACCACTGACCTAGTGACACATACTGAGTGCCAAAGCCTTTCTACTTGAAAACAACATCAGGATCAAGATTAATGCCACCCTGAAACCATAACACAACCACAAACATCACTCACACCCTGCTGTAGCTGGCTGGGCCTCATGTGACTGTGGCTAACAGCACAGCAAGAGAAAGCCCTAGTGATGATGACGATAACAACAATATGTGCTTTATATTATATTACACTGTTCTTACACAGAGATGGGTACAAAGTTTTTTTTCCCTTTAGTTTCAAAAGGTTATAGTTCTACTCAAGTACTTCAGTGAGCATCTACCATTACTATGTTACATGTGCTGGCTGTAGTTAGTGTCCCACTGTCTTTGGAGATCCTAAATGGGAAGAAAATAGTCTAAACAGGAACTTCAATTCTTCTGCTAATAGTAGCAGGTTGTGTTAAGAGGTTTCACAGTAATTCAGGAAGTTACGCACTCCCTAAGTGCTTGTTTTATGGGCTGCTACTGATGTTGTTCGCCTCAATTCATTCTCAGGGAAGGTATATTTAATTCACTTGAGTCACTAGCTCAGCCATAGTTCTTATAACAATATAAACTCTCCATAGCATAGCAGGGTGTTGCTTTTATGATGTTTATGTGAGAAGTCGACAGCGGAACAGTTTGACAGCTCTACATTTTTATTACCACAAAAGAAAACAACAAGAACAAAGGTACAGTGTACTTTACAACCTACAAACATACTTCATGTGATAATAACCTTAGAGAGAAACACAACTCAGCGCTGAAACCATGAAAATCACAGACCCAGGCCGAACTGAACTCTAAATGAGTGGAATGGCAAAACTACATGTTGTTTAAAGGTACATAAGGCTATTTTAAAGGTGCATTAGACATTAGTTACTATTTCATGTTCTAGTATAAATAAACTGTAAACATTGTAGAACATGATTACAAACATTTTTAACATTCTGCACCTGAGAAAACCTGTTGCAAAACTGCTGTCCTGAGCAATGCACAGAAAAGCCAGACAAACTGCCCATGGCACCTTTAAATGATACATCTGTATTTTTTCTTATATTTTTACTAAATTACGCTTTCATTTCACAAAATATGCTTCCATAAACAGTAATTAAAATGTCTTAACAATAGCTTAATTATATTAAAATTTATTTACAGTATGGAGCCCTACGGGTGACATTCTTTCATAATAAAATGCTGGAACGTGAACAATAATATAATACATGGGAATGACTTAGTACTGCATAAGAACAACTTAATAAGGAATGGGAAAGACTTCATAAGATGTGGGAACAAATTTATAATGCATGTGAATGATTTAATATATAAGCATGACCTAATAATATATAGGATTGATTTAATGCTTAAGAATGGCATACAAACATGTAGAAATGACTTAATAATGCATAGGAACGACTTAATAATGTGTGAGAATTCATTAAGAATGTGTAGGAAAGAATAAGGTTACATGAATGACTCAATATGTGTAAATGACAATAACCTAATTTATGTGTGGTAAAATAACTTAATGCATTTATAAGTCCCAGTCTTTAAGATCTCGTTCCCACGCATGTCGTTCTCACACCTTCATTTCCCCTTGCTGTAGTAATAACGTAATTATTTACCATGGTATTTTATTACAGCAGTGTGGTCCTTCTAGGGACTAACCTAATTTACAACAGAACTAGGGACGTACCACAGTGGTCACAGCTCTAAAAATACAAGGATATATTTAAAACCTAGAAATATATAACAATACAATTTGTTATATATTACTACCATATTACTACCATCATCCAACCATGAGAACACACATATGAAGATAACATATATTAAGGTCTAATCCATTTTCCATGAACACTCTCTAACCCAGACTGCTGTAGTGACAGGAGGATTTAGGCTGTAGCTCGGTGTACTGTAGGACTGAACTGAAACTTATGTTTACATGCAAATTAGTGTTTATTAAGGAAGCACTTTCATTCAAATGAATAAAACCAGTTTGCCTCAAAGGCTATCTAAAACAGCCCATTACCTTACTATTCCGTAACGACACTGTAGACACTGAGACAGCTTCAGACACTCATTAAAAACTTACAGAGGCAAGAATCTGTTACAGATATTGCTTTAAAGGCACAAAGAGCTACATGGGACAATGCTATGGACTCCCTTTCATGGACCGTATGGGAATATCCAACCCCAACACATCAATGCATGACCACAGGACTCGCCTTATCATCCTGACCACACAGTACACTGATGTTTTAAATATGGTGACGTTCACAGCCCACAGTAAACAAGTGCTTTACAGAGCTCATCTACATACTGCACGCTTCTGAGGCTTCTTGCACAGGCCAAATAACACTGAAGCGGTAGAAAAAGAATATATGCAGCCTTAAAACCACCAAACACAAATGAATATACCAGAAAACGAGTGATTTCATGCCCCGATCGATTTAGATCCACCACAGAGTTAAAAACGCATTGTTTTTAACAATTCAAAGCATTACAGATAGAACCCAGCAGACCCCAGCTCACCTTCAGGTCCGGTACGTGGACTTTAATCCCTTCTAACCCCTCGGAATCATCGATTACTCGATAAACCCTCGTTTAAACCAATATACAGCAGGTTTCACCCGACCTGTATGCTTCTTACCGCGGCGCTAGCCATTAAAACGAATAGATTCACAGTAGACGCTTACTGTACCACGCTGGCCAATGGGGGAGCTCGGTCTGATGCTAGGTCCCGCCTCTGGGGTCGCGTTATCCAATCAGAGCAAAACCGAGTAGTCACTGTCATTGACGTCAGACATGCGTTATGTACAGTCACACGTCAACGTGAGATGTTTTGGCGAGGTACAAATAGTTTACCACCGCAGCAGCGCCTTACAAAACACGTTCTGATGAAGAAGAAGATTTTAAGCCATTTCCGTGTTTCAAACTAGAGTTTAAGCTCAATTTTAGAGGCGTGAATGTCCTTTTTAGCGGTTTACAGGAGCTCAGTCATGATTTGAAGCAAGATAAACGGGAAAAAACAACAAAACAACCAAAATGAAAGATATTATGAATGATCTCCGCCATAAAGTAGCGTTTACCAGGAGCAGAATGACCAGAAAACCAGTTAAGGTTACACAAGGTCATGTTCTAAGAGGGAGGACAGCTAGGTGGCGCAGTAGAATGCAGAATAAATCTCATACTGGTAAAGAGGGCAGGATTAAACAGTGATCTCATTATTCCACAGAGGCGCCAGGTTGATTAATGGTCAGGTTTTATTTCCTCTCAGATTTAATTCCCGCGTCACACAAGCCGGGCAGGATCGACACATCTGTTACGCCTGTGCACAATTTCACACACTTACCCAGACACTCACACACCCGGTTGCTCACACAAACACACACCTGTGGACAATTTCAATCATTCCTCCAGTCACTCACACGCACACACCCAGTCAGTCATACACTCTCCTGTGGACAATTTCACACACTCATACACTCACCTGTGGACAATTTCACACATTCACCCAGTCAGTCCTACACTCACCTGTGGACAATTTCACACATTCACCCAGTCAGTCATACACTCACCTGTGGACAATTTCACACATTCACCCAGTCAGTCATACACTCACCTGTGGATAATTTCACACACTCATCCAGTCACTCATACACTCACCTGTGGACAATTTCACACACTCATCCAGTCACTCATACATTCACCTGTGGATAATTTCACACACTCATCCAGTCAGTCATACACTCACCTGTGGACAATTTAACACATTCACCCAGTCAGTCCTACACTCACCTGTGGACAATTTCACACACTCACCCAGTCAGTCCTACACTCACCTGTGGACAATTTCACACATTCACCCAGTCAGTCCTACACTCACCTGTGGACAATTTCACACATTCATCCAGTCAGTCCTACACTCACCTGTGGACAATTTAACACATTCACCCAGTCAGTCATACACTCACCTGTGGACAATTTAACACATTCACCCAGTCAGTCCTACACTCACCTGTGGACAATTTCACACATTCACCCAGTCAGTCCTACACTCACCTGTGGACAATTTCACACATTCACCCAGTCAGTCATACACTCAACTGTGGATAATTTCACACATTCATCCAGTCACTCATACACTCACCTGTGGACAATTTCACACACTCATCCAGTCAGTCATACACTCACCTGTGGACAATTTCACACACTCATCCAGTCACTCATACATTCACCTGTGGATAATTTCACACACTCATCCAGTCAGTCATACACTCACCTGTGGACAATTTCACACACTCATCCAGTCACTCATACATTCACCTGTGGATAATTTCACACACTCATCCAGTCAGTCATACATTCACCTGTGGATAATTTCACACACTCATCCAGTCACTCATACACTCACCTGTGGACAATTTCACACACTCATCCAGTCACTCATACATTCACCTGTGGATAATTTCACACACTCATCCAGTCAGTCATACATTCACCTGTGGATAATTTCACACACTCATCCAGTCAGTCATACATTCACCTGTGGACAATTTCACACACTCATCCAGTCAGTCATACATTCACCTGTGGATAATTTCACACACTCATCCAGTCAGTCATACATTCACCTGTGGACAATTTCACACACTCATCCAGTCAGTCATACACTCACCTGTGGACAATTTCACACACTCATCCAGTCACTCATACATTCACCTGTGGATAATTTCACACACTCATCCAGTCAGTCATACACTCACCTGTGGACAATTTCACACACTCATCCAGTCACTCATACATTCACCTGTGGATAATTTCACACACTCATCCAGTCAGTCATACATTCACCTGTGGATAATTTCACACACTCATCCAGTCACTCATACACTCACCTGTGGACAATTTCACACACTCATCCAGTCACTCATACATTCACCTGTGGATAATTTCACACACTCATCCAGTCAGTCATACATTCACCTGTGGATAATTTCACACACTCATCCAGTCAGTCATACATTCACCTGTGGACAATTTCACACACTCATCCAGTCACTCATACATTCACCTGTGGATAATTTCACACACTCATCCAGTCATATACCTTTGGAAAATTTCACCCACTCACCCAGTCACTCACACACCTGCGGACAGTTTTACACACTCACCCAGACAATCACACACCAATATGTGTGTTTGGAGTGTGAGAGGAACTCAAAGCACCCAGGTAGCAATTGAAGAGGAGATCTAGCTCAAAAGCACTAACTCTGTTCAATTTCTGACTACGACGCCACCTAGTGTTGATTCTCTGTAGCTGTTTAAAGACAACAGTAGCTGGATAAACCATTCAGGGTCCGGTCATTAAACACCGGAGCGCAGGTACAATGGAGAAAATATGACAGAAAAACTAAAAAAGTAAAGCAAAGCATCAATCGATTCCAGCGGGGTTTGATTAGGGGTTGTTGTGACCCTGTGCTCGGCGATCGGCTGGTCCGCCTGTGTGTGCTGCAGGAAGAGGCTCGGTTGCAGTGTTTGGAAATGGAGGCTGGGGTTTGAGAGAGCGCTTGGGTTTTATTACAGGTTTGGTACAGGATTGGAGCTGGTCTGGACGGGTTCAGAGCTCAGCAGAGTGCCGAGTGAACCCTGAACACACAGCAGAGAGAGGTAAACACTGCTAATGCTGTTAGTGTACCTGCTGTGGGTATTTAAACAACTGCTTTAAATGTTCCTCAGCTCTAGGCTTTATTCTGAGTCTTATTTTGGGTTTCTGGGGTTTAAAAGAATTTTCTGAACTTTAGCTGAGCCTGAAGCAGAGACGGAAGATATTTAGTTATAGATCTGGATGTGGATATATTCACCAAAGGAAGTGTTTGGGAGAATTACACCAACAGTAATGCACACATTTTCTTTATTAAAGAGAGGATGATGAATTTAACAATTTCTCCAAGAAGAAAGGATACAATGGATGAGAGAAAGAAAATATAAGAGAGAAGATATAGACAGTACAAGAACTAAAAAAAAAGCATTGTAAGTAAAGAAGAATAAAAAAGCATAACACTAAATTATTAAAGATTTAAAAAGACAATAAAACTAGAAAGAAAAAGTAAGGAGAAAATAAAGAGCAAAGAAAAGATTATACTGGTTTAATTCCTCAGCTTTGTCAACATAACTATCACAACATGGGGGGGAAAAATGGATAGAGAGAAAAAAGAAAGGGATGGCGAAAGAGAGTGAGAGAGACAGATGGGAAGAGGTAGAGAGACACTGCTATTAAATCCCCCTCAGAAGTCCCTTTTTATGAAATTGGAGATTGTAGTTATGAAATGATCTTTCATGTGGCATTTGTTCAAAGAACAACGGACACCAATTAACATCCATCTTAGTAGTAGTCAAGATGTTTAGTTTTTGACAGGCACCCAGCTCCGAAAGTCAGGAGTCCTAGAAAAGGTGAATATCGGAGTTAGGACATTTTTGAGTAGATGTGACATAGGGCTGGACAGTAAGTCAATATCAGTATTTGTCTCAATATAAAATGTTTCATTAAAAAAATGATATAATTTCTAAACGCATTATAAATATTTAAATATATATTATTTACAGCGTATGTCAATGATTGATATTCATTACTGGGTGCTGTCCTCAGTTTAGAGCAAGAACAAGAGACAAAATATAGTCCATTCTTGTTTTATTTGAATTGGAAAATTGTGTCCATTCTGCTTTAGTGCTCTGCATTGTAGTGTTGTCAAAGTGTCAATATCTAGGACTGGTTTTGTAACTAACTATAGTATAGTGATTTGTAAAAGGGCTCAGTAGTGCCAGTTCTTTCTTTCCTGAGCGCTCATTAAGTAAACATCCTTAACTGAATTCCTGTTGCTTTTGAATTTAATAGAAACTGGAATTAAATAAGTTATATATATATATATATATATATATATATATATATATATATATATATAAATTATAAGTTATACCACACATACACACACACACACACATATATATATATATGTGTGTGTGTGTGTGTGTGTATGTGTGGTATAACTTATAATATATATATATATATATATATATATACACACACCCACACACACACAATATATATATGTATATGTATGTATGTGTGTATGTGTGTGTATGTAAGGAATAGCATCAATTTAATGTAACTAAATGTACACTATTGTCTTGTCCTATATCCCCCACGTGACAACCCTGTGCTACTTAAAAAAGGACACAAAATATCTTTGAGGTGAAGTACTGAATAGCACCTCTTGTGGTGAAATTCCTAACAGTGAGTGAGTGTGTATGAGGGCATGTGTTTACAAGCCAGATCCATGAGGTGATTCCCATCTGAAAACATCATAATATTAATAATAACAATCGTGAACATTTATTATAAAGTTTATATAGGTGTGAGTGAATTTGCAAGTGTGTGTTGCCCCGTGAAGGACTGGCACTCCCTTCACGGTGTGTTCCTGCCTTGTGCCCAGTGACTCCGGGTAGGCTCCGGACCCACAGCTACCCTGAACTGGATAAGTGTTACAGACAATGAATGAATAAATGAATAATCATGATTATTGTGTCCTGTGTCTTATATGTGAAGCTGAAGTCTTCCTGTAAAGCTGAGGATGCAGGACACATTGCAGGGCCTTGGAGATCGAGGAGACACGTCTCAGTCCCCTGTGAAGGACGCGGCGTCTCTGGACATCAGTTCAGAACCCAGAGGACCCCGAACAATGACCTTTGACCTGCTCGACATGGTGGTGTCCTACAAGCGGATGGCCATCTTCTTGGAGCCACTGACAGATGCTGTGGAAGTGCTGCGCTACCTGCTCGGGTCAGTGAGGGATTTGGAAAATTTAATAACTGTTGGAATTAGAATATTTTTAAGAATTGGAATGGTGTCTCCCCAGAAGTAGATTGTGACCCTTATAATAATAACTATAAAATAACTATTATGAAATATAAACATACATACATATATAGTACGTGTTCTCCCTGTGTCCGGTAATGCTCCGGTTTCCTTCCACATTCCAAAAACACACGTTGGTGTGAGTGAATGTGTGTGTCGCCCTGTGAAGGACTGGCGCCCCCTCCAGGGTGTATTCCGGCCTTGCGCCCAGTGATTCCAGGTAGGCTCTGGACCCACCGCGACCCTGAACTGAATAAGCGCTTACAGATAATGAATGAATGAATGAACGAACGAACATATATAATACAATAATAAAATATAATTTACGAAATTTATTGGAATTTTTTTTTATCCAATATTTTTCTTCTGTTTTTGTTACTGGAGAGGAACACTTAAAATGACTGTTATTTCTAAATGGTTGAAGCTGAAAGTCTGCACTGCTGTCAGATTTTGATTCCTGTGTTTCTAATTCACTGCAGTGGTGAACAAAGGTTTAATTATTAAAATTCTCTTTAAATAATTTATTTATGAATTCTGTGGTGTGTGTGTGTGTAGGTGGAGAATGCCTCTCTGTTCTCTGCTCTGCTGCGTCCTCCTGAACGTCCTCTTCGTAACTCTGAGTGAAGGTGAGGTCCTCGCACAAACAGAGACAGAAAGACAGACTTAAGACATAACTGATGTGTAGCTGTAGTGTCTAACTGCCTGATAACTGGGTGTGTTGTGGTTAAAGTAAAATGTATTAATAATAATAATAAGTATTTTAGTTTATTATGTTGGCCTAGTTTCTTGTGCGTCTCAGTGACGCAGTGAACAGATGGTAAATGAGTAAGCATTTCTCTCTCTCTCTGTTCCCCTCTCTCTCTCTCTGTAGTGGTGTGGTTTTCTCTGTTCCTGTTGTCCGTCTCTGTCCCGGCTGTACTGGGTTATGTTGGTGACCGTTGCCAGGGTGTGGACAGTGAGATGGGCGTGCAGAAGAAGAAACATTACTCTGTTCAGCGCAGAGAGCTGCAGACTGTCCACATGACGCGCCAGGAGGCCGTGCTGGAGGTCAAGGGCATGTGAGTAAAGCCACAGACAGTGTGTGTCCAGAAGCCTGTAGATTTTTACATTTACCAGCTCCTGCTCCTCCTGTGTTTCCTTTTACATGAAGATGCAGAAAAAACCTTGTGGGGAACCCTGTGTGTTTTGCAGGCTCAAGCAGCTGGACGAGTTTCTGACCCAGGCATGTGTGTATGCAGAATCTGTTTATAAGGTTTTGTACTGGGAGAGTCATGTATCTTCTTCTATGTGAGTAATACACAAACAAACACACACATACACACATGCACACATACAGACACACTCACTTGGAGTGGCAGAAGGACACACTCAGTGTCTGTGGTGCAGGTGGGGGTTAGGTGTCTTGTTCAAAGGCAGCCCAACTGTGGATGTTGAGGGAGGAGACAGAGCTGTTACACTCCCCCATCCTCAGTTGGGGTAAACATTCATGGGTGGCATATCCCTCTCTTTCTCTCTCTCTGTCACTCGCTTTCTCTCTCTTGCTCTCTTTCTCTCTCTCTCTCTCTAAACTCTTGAGTCAAAACATTTTACAACATTCATTCATTCATTATCTGTAACTGCTTATCCAATTCAGGGTCGTGGTGGGTCCAGAGCCTACCTGGAATCAATGGGCGCAAGGCGGGAACACACCCTGGAGGGGGCACCAGTCCTTCACAGGGCAACACACATTCACTCACACCTACGGACACTTTTGAGTCCATTTTACAACATGTGTAGCCAAATTTAAAGAACAAATTGTTCATTTAGTGTGTGTGTGTGTGTGTACTCGTGCAGGTTTTATGGTTTTCTGCTGATGATGGTGTGTTTGCTGTACACGGCTCCTGTGGGCTGGAGTCTGTCTCTGATCAACAGCACCCTCTTCCTGTGGAACAGAGACTTCTGTAGAGGTCAGTCCACACACACACACACTCAATTTAGAAGTGTGTGCTCAGATCCAGAGCTATGGAAGCCTGTAGTGTTTTACCATGTGGATAATGGAATCATTGTATTCAGATATTGAGAAGACAACCATACAACACTAGAGATGTTTTCACAGTTAAACCATGTTAGAAAAGAAGAGAGAACAGGATATGCACATCCATGCACAGAGATAAGGATAGGTAAATCTCTCTCTCTCTCTCTCTCTCTCTCTCTCTGTAGTTGTTCTGCAGCTAAAGGACTTTTTCCACTCAGCACCCTCACAGCCCACAGATGGAGAGAACGAGAAGAGTGATACAGAACTGGGAAATGTACCTGAACGGACCCCTACACCCACCAGCCTGGAGGTGAGAGAGAGAAAGAGAGGCACTGAGAAAAAGGTAAATAAATAAAAGTTGCAAACAGGGAATTAGTAAGAGTCAGCAAAGAAAACTGCATAAACACTGCAAGGGAAAGTGATATAGAAGGAAATGAAGGAAGGAAACGGTGTGAATGAGTGTGTTCCCTCTTGGCAGGATCTCTCACCTGGAAGTGTGGAAGAGGCAGAGGAGGCGGAGCCTGACGACGAGTTTAAAGATGCAATAGAGGTAAAGAGAGCTCTCTCTCTCTCTCTCTCTCTTTCTCTCTCTCTGTTAAACTCTGTGAAGCTGTATCTAACCTGCTCTCCTGTCTCTGATGTTTGATGCTTCATAAGGAAAACCAGCTGGCGCTGCAGGTGAGTAGCTCTCTCTGGAGGAAAGAGGGATGAATACAGTTTGTGTTCAGTGTAAACTCACCTAGTGTTTAACAGTGTTTATGTTAATTTATCATTAATTATTAAATAATAACTCCCATATTTAGCTCCTTACCTTTTTAATAAACTATAGATGAGCATCAACTAACAACCTTCCTGTTAAGTGAAGGAATGGTGTGTGTGTGTGTGTGTGTGTGTGTGTGTGTGTGTGTGTGTGTGTAAGAAACACAATCATTAGATTAGGGCTGTCAAAATTAATCAGTTAAACTCATTTAACAAATTAATTAATTCAGTTAGGGGAGCAAAAATGAAAGTTTGTTAGACCCAAACATTTTCTGTCACATAGTGTTTACACAGCAATCAGCCACAAGATTAGTGAAGTGAATAATACTAATTAACACTAATATATATTTATTTAATGAGCTCATAACTCAATTTACTCTTATATCAAATTAAATTAAATAAATTAAAATGCTGTTAATTTGTTCCAGGCCCCAAAACCCACAGCAGTTATTTTGTTACATGTTTTTAAATGAGAAAAATTTACTTTATTAATAACAAATGATGTATAAAAAAGTAACAATACACAATAAAAGAAAATGGAAAGAAATAAACTGGTTCTATAAATAAACTGGTTTTATTAAGTGTATTTACCTTGAAGATCAGACAATGAAGCTGGCAGAAGACGTGGGGGAGTTATTCTTTTCGTGCTCAATCACTTAATTGCTACACACTTAATGCTACAATGCTACAGAAAACAGTGATACGACAGAGATTCATGGAAAGATAACCAAGTGAACTGAACGTCACCTAGTGGCGGGTGGTGTAAGCTCGCTCCGTCTTAACTCAACATAAACGAAAATATCGACCGAGCGACGTGTCGAATGTTGGAAAATTCGTAAGTTGATGTCAATATTGAGAGCAGGAGAAATGGACAAACTATGAAATGTATGAGCCACTTTGACCTGAGCGATGGTCAAGTTTTGGTCAGAGCATCTCCAGAACAGCAGGTCTTGTGGTAGTAAGTACCTGCCAAAAGTGGTCCATGAAAGGTGAGGGCAACTCTCTATCCAGCATTAAGTCTTTCAGCAGTGTGGGGTCAGACTAGATGGGCTCATCATCTTGTCGTTGTAACCAGATAATCTGTGTTATTCACTTTGTTGGTTTTTATCTTGTGGCTGATCAGTGTATACACGAATATTAGAAAAAATATAATAAACCTCAACACAATAACTACTGACTTTATCAGTAGTTTAACCATTTCTCAACCAAAACTCTTCTGGAGGAAGACCAATGTTATTGGAATTTCTCATCCAGTGCCTACCTTTTTCCCCAGCTCAGAAAATAGGCATTTTTTTTAAAGCTGGGAATTTAAAGTCTGCAAAGTGTTTAGCAGAGTGGGCGGTGTCTATCTTTTACACTGTCTAAAATAGAAACGAAAATGTAGACTCTGCTCCTGCTCTGTGAATCCATGTTCTTTCCCTCCTCACAAGCGTTTATTAAAAAATCCAGCACAGCAGGAGTTACAGTTTTAAATATTGCACATGCTTTTCCGTTCATAAACATCAGCTCCCCCTGAAAACCCCCCACAAACATTAAGCTATGATTAATAATTGAGCTCCTATTTCTGATGGGAAGCTCTCTGCGTAAGGGAGCATCAGAGTTAGTTCTTCACAGGACACATCCTCCCAGGATTGGAGTATTAGGTCATGGATTGGAGCACAGAGCAGTGAAATATACAGCTCAGCATTCATCAATAATTCCAGAAATATTAAACTTTTCATGATTTGTTATTGCTAGGATTATGATTACGTAGTTTAACCAGGAAACACTGTGGCTTTAAGATGAAGCACTGAATGGCACCCCTTTGTGGAGCAGTTGCTATATGTGATGGAGTATGAGTGAGTGAGTTACAAGCCATTTCAATTAAGTGCTTCACATTAAATAAGCTGCTTTCTCAAATAATCATCAGCATCATTCATAGATGAATCGATTCCTAATTCTGATCTGCTGATGAATCAATTATTCTGATTTGTAGATTGCTCTTTTATTAATCCAATGAGAAGTGACAGCCATATGATGGAGGTTTAGAGTTGGGTCTGCATGATGTAGGTGTGTGAGTATATGTTTGTGTATTCGTGTGTGTGTATAGGCCTGTCCCAAAACCTAGTGAGATGCCTAGGTAGTAAGCATCTGTTTAAGTCGGCAGCGTTCTAACGGTGGTCTGTCCTCATGAGGCAGTTAGAGAGTGATTATGTCACGGCTTGTTCCCGCCCACTGCACAGAACCGTTGTTCACTTACCTCAGCGGCTAGCGCCATGGATTCTTGTCTTCCTGTATTTACTGAGGTTCTTTTTTCTTTTTTGCTCCGGGAAAACAGTGTAATAGACTGGAGCTGAGCTTGTGTTGCATCATGGGATTGCCTTTGCCACTGAAGAACGGTTCGATGCTGCCTTAATATTCGGCCATATTAAGTTATCTCAGTAGGCAGCAAAATGACGTATCTAAGAATTGGGACAGCCTAGGTGTCGGGTGTGCGCACACTGTGACGTAGAATACTCTCTTTGTAGACAGTTCACCAGAGATGTGTCAGAAACGGTGCCCTATTCACTTCCGAAAACATAGTGGACAATTTTCAGTGCACTCAAACAATCCCACAATGCACTGCAAAAATTAGTGTACAACTTGTGTATGCTATCAGATATCAGATTACCCATAATCCACTGCATTCTTTGGTGAAAGCCTGGATGGGGTAGTGTTCAGAATCATTCACTACACTCCTGAATTCAGTAATTCAGTTCCCTATAATAGTGCACTGTTATAGTGAATAGGGAGCCATTTCGGACACAGGGTAGGTTTTGGGACAGACCCTATATGGGTGAGATTGCTCACTTATTTGCTTTGCTCTCAAAGGAAACTCAGCTGGCTTTTGTGGTGAGTAGTTGATGATACAGTTTGAATGCTTTGACTTTAGTTGCATATTAATAGGCAACAACACTTTGCATGGTTACTTTTCTGTGTGTGTGTGTGTGTGTGTGTGTGTGTGTGTGTGTGTGTGTTCACCTGCACGTCGGTATTATGCCTATTCTGAGCATGTCCACCAGTTTGTGTATGTTATTTTGGAGGAGAGTCCTCATTTGTAAGCACGTGTTTATTGTAAATGTGTTCCCTTTGTATAAAGCTGTTTCTTTTCAAATGTACATTTTTTAGATTATTATAAACTAAACCTTTTTATTCAATATTCCAGTGTTTCCATTTTGAGAATGTGGATCATTGGCTTCCCCAGGCTCCGCCCATTAATGCTATGTGTGGTAGCAAACGTCCCATGGTTGATCAGGCTTAACAGGGTGTTGGAAAAACTCTCACTCAGTCTGAGGAGAAGCTTCAGCACATGAATGTATTTAATTTAGGGCAGTATTCTCTCCAATTTTTTAGCCAACAGTTTTGCCATGGTCATATCCATTTTGGTTTCAGTCCAGCTCGGTACAGTGTCATTTTTAACTGTAAACGTCTATCTACTACAGTTTCTCATTCATTTGAGTAGTATTTTTGGTAGTGTTTTGTAAAGCTTTTTCCAACCTAGCCACACTTGTTATTAAAGCTAGCTTTTGTTGGGAGAGAGTGGATGGGTAAATTCCTTGTGTAACCTCCCCTTTTTGAATATAGGTGTTCCCTGCAGTAGTTGGGCTGACCAAAGCCCTGTGGAGACGCATAGCTCAAAAGGTGCCCCTCCCACTCCGTCAGACTTTCGTTCTGGGTGTTCTAACCACACCACCTCAAGCCCTTCCTCACTTTCGCTGGCTAAAACTCACAGTGATATCACAGCGGTGGTGGCGGCTCAGTAACTGAGCGGTTCCAGGATCTAATTGGTTCTCATGGTCTACTTGTTTGGTGTTGTGGTAATTCCAGGAGGATTTTTCCAGTGTTTTTCAACCTATCTCTATTATGCAGTCTTCTACCATCCCTGAAAAACCATACACTAGCTACCAGCTAAACCAGCATCAGACCAATGTAAACCAGTGTTTTTATTATTCCAGCAGGGAAGGAGAATGACCACTTATTTTTCCCAAAAAGTCCCATTCACTTGAAATATATTAATGATAAAGGCAAGTAAAAGGAGCTGTGAAATTAATATCCACGCTCATCCAACTACACAACGGATGCAGAAGGAGATGGGTTGAAAAATAATAGACTTGATCTTAATTGACCCTACACCGAGAAAAACAACACACACACACCCCCAGACACATATTGTGCGAAATCTCCACCTCTAATCTTGATCTCCCTTTAAGAGGAACCCCCACACTGACATTTGTCAGTTTCTGGACTGGGTACATGTTATTTGTAGCTGCTGAAAACATTAAAGGGGCAGTCAAATGTACTCAGTCTGGAAATACCCGCTTGGTGTCTGTTTGGTGTTGTACTGGTGCTACTAGACTGATGTTACTAAAAGGTTATTTAAAGGTTGTGCATAGCTTTCATCAGCTATAGCCCTATTAGATAGCCCTAATAGCTGTAGTTCCAGTTTACAACTAAAGAATCCAACGGATTGAGTACATTTGATTATAACGGAGACCCTGGTTAAAGGTTCTCACCAAATTATCACTTTAATATTGACACAATTAACTGGTAAATTTACCTCCAGACTTTATTCTGACGCCTCGAAGTGGTCAGTGTGTGGGTTCCTCGCTTCTTAAGACTAACCACAAAGTCTCCTAAACAAACTCATCCGAGGGTACGTTGATTGTTTGGAGAACTAAACTGGATGTGGGTGCAGTAAGGACTGGTTTGTAAAGGGAGTGGTGAATAGTGACTGCTGAAAAACAGCCTTCTAGCTGCATCTGGGTGAGCTGATGTTAATGTTGCTTTCTTGTTATCCTCCTTTTCTCCCTTCCACTCTTGCCACAGGATGATGATGGTGATGTCTCTGTGAGCAGTGCAGATTATGACTCTGTGTCTGATAATGGCCTGTTGAGCAGGAACGAGCCGATACGCAGCAAAGTATCCAAGTTAACAGAGAGACTCCGCAAGCGTGTGCCAACCAACCCCACCGGTCAGACTCTTTCATTTATTGTTCATGGAAAAAGTGGAAAAGCATTTCTTGATTGGTAAATAGAAGATTTGATGTGTTGTCTAAACGTAGTTAAGGCGTCAGAACGACACACAGAATTCACCATCTACCAGTTCACACATTCCATGTATAGGACTGTAACAGCAGCTGTTTGTTGTTGTTGATATATTGTCCAAGACATATTTGCGATAAACTATATTTTTCCAATTTTAATACCTTATATATTCTAAGTATAACCAAACGACAAATGACTTGTTTGAAAACCAGAGGACAGAAAAGAGCAAGTTGTTATATGTTGGTGATGTTCATTCTTATGTAAACAAACATGCAAGTTAACAAAATTGGCGAAATTCGGGTCGGTAAAAATTGAGGTAATGTCCATATATTGTGCAATAAATCGAAAATGTGATTATTGTGACATACCTATGAGTATATGGGAACTAAAGTGCAAAAATGACCCATTGTAAATGCTTTTCTATGATGTTATATACATGTATTCATCCTTCAGCAATTTGGATTCACCCTTTTTTTTTCTCTCCCCTCTCTTTCTGTAGGTAACTGCTCCAGCTGTGCTGCAGCGTTCTCTGTGTTAAAGAAGAGGGTATGCTTCATATTGTCCGATGTCTATGAATGTCTTTATGAGAACTGTTTTCCTATTACTGATGTGATGTTTGTTGACTGTTTTGCAGAGGTACTGCACTAACTGTGGCGTTAGCTTCTGTTCTCGCTGCTGCTCCTACAAAGTGTTCAAGTCCAGTATGGGAGCTACAGGTAAGACTAACCTCAATAATAATGCTCCTCTCTCCTTTCTGGCATCAGTAATATCCAGGTCAGGAAATGTGAAATGTGCTTTATCTTCATTGTATAGAAGTACAATTCAATTGGACATCGCTCAACTGTCAGTGAACATGTGCGCGCGCACACACACTCACAAACATGCACAAAAACACACACCTGGAGTGGCAGGGAAATAACAAGGCACCTAGAGAGGAGTTGGGGGGGTAGATGACTTGTTCAAGGGCACTTGTCATCCACAGCTATGGATGATGAGGGAAGGGATAGTGCTGTTCCAAGTCTGTTTCCCCTACTTTTAGGTCATGGCTGCCCTGTATACCTGTGTAAGAATTTATTTCCAAGATTAAAGTTAGTAAATAAAAAACATTTAGAAATATTTTAAAATATTATTTGATCATGTAGTTTTCAGTCAGAAATTTAGTAAAGCATTTACCTCAAATTTACAGCTTCAAAATCATTGTTGCGATCCACTGAGCTGTGATAGGGCTCATTGCTACTCTGGGTTCGGCACTGCAGAAACCAGACTATGTAACTTTTTCCTGAGGATATGAAACCACCCACTCCCTCACCCCTCCTCCTGATTGTAGGACATAATGTATATAATGAATTACTCTCTGCAACTCTAGGTGAAGCCCAGTGTTACTTTAAAGAATGTTACATAAAATAGACTTCATTTTAAACAATGCTTTTGTTTTGTCTCTCTCTCTTCCCCTTCTCTCTAACTCTATCTATCTATAGCTCCAGAGGCCCAGAGAGAGACAGTGTTTGTGTGTGCTATGTGTAATTTCACACTCAGCAAGTAAGACCTGTGTCCTGTTAAAAAAAATCTCCTCCTTTCACCGCAACTAGGCAAAAACCACCATGGGTTCAGGAGCTGTGGGCGGAGCCTTCACTGTTCTTGGGAGGTTTATCATCTTTTGGTTTCTACTTTGCTGAACCTGAGCTATCTGCCTCCTACATCCATCTTGCCTTGTCTCCTCTTCTGCTCAAATCTTCCTTCAGAAGCTCCATAAGGAGACTGTATTCCTGCCAGAACTGGTTTTGTTACTGTCTAAGCAATGAAAAGAATGACTACTGTATAAAGCCCTGAGAAACCATTGTAGAGACTTTTAAAATCAGGGCTCTTCTGATTAATTCAGGTATCATCCTGTAGTGGTCATGGTGATATTTATGTTTCTGCATTACTTTTAATTTGATTTAATCTTTTATATGTACAGCATTTGGTAGACACATTTATACAGAGCCACACGGTTTTGATCATGCTAGAGATACAGGGTGTTAGGAGTCTTTCCCAGGGGCTCTCACTTGTATAGACAAGTGTGGTGGTTGTCTGGGTCTGGACTCAAACCCAGGTCTGTCACTTGGAGAATGGTGTCACCTTTTACAGTATACCCACTGGTATCTGCTATTCTGCTATAAGCTAACGGCCAGTTAGCCTCCAAATTGGCCCTAAGATAGATCCCTCTTATTTAACTCAAGTGGGGACCAAAACTAAGCTGTGTAACATTAAACATCTTAAGACAAGGATGTAACATCATTTTCTAAAATTATTTCCTGACATTATAACATCAAATTCCGGAGTCTGGAGCAATATTCCATCATCTGTCAGAACCCTTGTGATATATTTTGATTGATATGTTTGACTGGTCCTCAAACACATATCCAAATGAGACTTTTGCAACAACGACCCATATTTGTGACTTTTTTTGTCATGTAAGGATTTTTTCCATTAATAGAGCAGTATTTTTATAAATGGCAACATGTGCTAATGCTAAAATGGTTTATTTTCACTGCTAAGACAGAACATCAAGCAATGCTAATACAATTGGAAATGGATAATATGTGGTTCTTTGTTGCAAGGGCTCAATTGTTCGAGTAATTTGCACAGAGAGCTTTGTTATTTTGCCACTGTTTTTTTTATTTATTTTTATTTTTATTTTTAATTATTATGTATATACTGTGTTGCACCTCTTCCAGAATTGATCTCTACTGTCTTCAGGGATCGAGGATTTGACTTTCTGTTTCTAATCATGTTCATGAAGATAAAAAACAACCAGTATCAGCCTTCACAGCATTGTTTTTTACTGTGAGATGCTCTGCAATACCAAATATGTCGGGGTCTTTTTTGCTGTATGTCATTTTACTGTACTGATCATGTGACCCACTGATTCGTTTTTATTATCCTGGCTTATCAGCTAATCAGAAACGCCTACAGAGATAAATGAGTCATTATTCAGGTGCTGCTTAAGGCCTCGTGTGGGTTGATCTAATTTGGTGTCTCAGTTCGACACTGTAAATGCATTCATCCTTCTAAAGCTGCTCTCTCCTTCCTCTGATTCTTCATATCAAATCTTATTTTATTCAGATGCATACAGATAATTATTCTCATATTTATATTTTATTTCTCTGGGTTTTATTTTATCTTTGTCTGGTTTATTTACCTGTTCAAGAAGGACCTGAATGTAAGATTTAATCTATTTTATCTGCCATTGTTGTTGTTTTGGTGTGATTGCTGTACTGTAAAACAACTGTATTAAAGCCATCTTAACTGCAAATCTGCCTCCTGAATTCAGCATGTCCATAGACCTTTCTCATTCACTTTTATTTAGATTATTATTCTGTGATGACATTCCTTACTCTGTGTTGATATTTCCAAATATGTCATAAGTCAGTGTCATTTCAAAATTAATCCAGCACCATGTCACAGTTAATGATTGTTGTACTTAATAGGAACTTGAGTCAGTTCCCCTGGACATATTTCTATTATTTATACAAAAAAGTAAATGTATGCCCATCACTGCTCTAACCCCGCCCTATATGTGTTATCATGTCGCCCCCGCCTCTATTATACTGGTCCATTATTTATACCACCTGTTTTCTGATTAGTTCTGCCCTCCTGCCCTGGGATTGGCTAGCAGGTCCCGCCTTCTGAGCTGTGATTGGCTAGCAAGTAATTAAAATTGGGCCGCCAAAGAGTAGGATAAATGGTAGCCAATCATTACACAAGAGGGTTGGGTTCCCTGAAAACGGGTGGGAAATGATAACGTCCATCAATCCTGCTTGTAATCCGCGTCTCTCGTGTCCTGTTAAACCAATTGAGGCCACCGAGCCAACAACATGGCGACAGAGGTAAGAATCTGCCCCTATCCTAACGAGTTCATGATTGATTTTGGTTCTAATGTCGAGCAGAAGGCGAGTGGAAACATCTTCCTTTCGCCGGGAGGTCAGATCTAGATTGAAGATCTAATTTGAGACTAAATAAACGGACAGAACTAGCATTTTAGCTGCCTTTCCTCCTTCGTTTACAGTTAAGATACAATACAAATAACAATGGGCTTCACCGTGACGTTTTCACAACAGACGAGGTTTAGCTTTTATAAACCTAAGCTGCAGGCAGATAAATCAGCATAATATATTCTCGTAGAACATGTTCTTGGGAGAATATTTGACGCTGGAGGGTTATTTGTGAGGAAAAACGAAGGAAAACCTGTGTTTTGTTGGTGTCTTTCTGTCACAAAATTCAGCTGAGGCGGAGAAAACTGTTAAGGAGAAAACGACCGTTTAGATTTAAAAAATCGAACGTGCAGGCGCGCGCACGCGTGACGTAGCAGCAGCGTGGACGACATCAAAGCGAAGCGAGCGCTACGCTTTCAGACTCTACACTTTTAGTTTGTTGTTTGTTTGTCTTTTCTTGATTCCCCGTTGGAAACCTCACATTTTCCCGCCACCACCGAGAGCAGGGATGATATCAGCACCGCGGACAGAGACCGGCAGGACCGTGCTGCCCTACTGTCACCAGTCTGTGAGCGCGAGCTTCTCTACTTCTCTCTTGTCCATGCGGTATGAAGTCCGCGGTGTTTGTCTTGTACTTTCATGTTTGTTATTTATAACTTTGATTTGGCTTGTTTCGTTTAGGCGACGTCACCAAGAGTAACCTTGAGCGCGCGCTGGGGTCTCGAGACGTCCCGTGATTCTGCGATTTTTAGACACGAGATTGTTTTTACAAAGTCAACTCTTGGTTATTGTCAATTATAGTCATCGTTACCGTGTACTGCGCTTCTGAAAACCACGTGAAAAAAAGGTTAATACAATAATATTACTGTTTCTGGCGTTAACTGGTGTGTGTGTGTTGGCAGAAGCCAGAATGTAGCTCTAGTTTTTTAAAATTATTATATATTCCTAATGATTTCATCAAATATAGTAACACTGATACATTACCAGTGTAAAATATTATGTCATTTATTATAACATAACAGAGTATAATAAAATACATTCCCTTCTCTCAGTATTTCTGCACCCATCGGCAGGTATTGGTGACTTCCTTCTTACTCTCTCTTTTTGCCTCCTTGTGTAACGCGACCTTGGGTGTTAGGAGCTATATAAATGCCATCTATTATTATAATTAAACTTATTTGGTAATTTTAATTTAATTAGGTTTATTTGGTTTATTTTTTCACAGTGGGACTGTCTTAGTTTCAGCTCAAGTAAACATTACTCACTTCAGATGAAACACTGCATGGATCTGAGCATTGCTGCCACATACCCACAGGGTCACAGCCTGTGAGGAGAGTGGTGTGTTCTCCCTGTGTCTGCAGAGGTTTCCGTAGATGTGAGCGACTGAGTGAATGTGTGGAACTGTCCACAGGTGTGAGTGTGTTAGGAACACCGATCTCTCTTGCAGTATTGATCCGCTGTGCTGTGTAGTGGAGTCGGCTGATGGTGGCACTACTGCTGAGCTGTGTATCAATTATAAATGAAGCGTACAGTGTCAACAGCTCGGAGAATTTAGTCACGCTATCCCACAGCGGCTCAGTTCGGACCCTGATCTTAAACCAGAGAGAAACTCATAGTTCGTGGACAGATTGTGTAATGAGCAGTTACCTCTACATTAACAACACAGCTGTTATAATCTCCATATATCATATTAAAACATTGACCAATGGAATGGGACACTGAAACAACTGCCCATGTGCTTAAAGTCACCATTCCCAGTGCCAGGTGTCGGCTGGGGTGGTATAAAGCCATGCAGAGCAGTGGGCTGTGGAGCAGTGGAACTGTGTTCACTATCCAGTATCTATGACATTGAGTATTCGTGCAGTATTATAGATATTAATTCACAATTGTAGACATTCTTTCAGCTCTGTAGGGTTTTTTACTGTTCACTCGGTCCTGCAGAGTTTGAGTCAGGTTAAACCCTGTGGATTTTACTGTGAAACTGCTCCTTATGTTGTCTTTTATTAATATATACATTATAGATGATGATATTAGGAATGTCAAACAATTTTTAACAATGATTGCAGTTCATCTATCAGTTTGTGCAGTTTATTCTACAGTTGAGTTCCTGTGGATGCAGTGAGCTTCGTCCCTGTCAGTCACAACAGCATTCTCCACTTGTCTCATGGTTGTTGGAGCATAACATCTCCAAAACATGGAGTATTTCCCTTATAGAGCACCTACCAGTCATGGCTGCCTCGCATATCCCGTAACAGTTTGGTTGTTCACGTCCTCAGAAAATAGGTGCAGTACACGTGTAAACAATAGGGGGCAGTGCAGACGATCAACAGCATCACAATGGCAAAAGGTTTTGAAGAACGCTGTGTCAGAGCCAAGTCTGCAATTACCCCTGTCTTTTTCTCATCTGCCCCCTAGTGGAAGCCTCCAGTTACAAGTGTAGCACATAGGCGAGTATGTCTACGCCAACGCACGGCCAGACTGCAAGTATATCTCTAGCCTTACCCTGATTATTTGAGGATGTGTTTGTGTTTGGGATGTTTTTATAAATTTGTGAGCACCAAAAGTCCTTGCACGGATTGGACCATCTTGTATTTTCTTGCATTGTGAGGACACTTTGGCATCATCTGTTAAAGGTCTGATACTTAATTATGAAAAATTAAGAGTTAAATGATTTACTGTTGGTTACTGAGGTTATGGTAGGTGTAGTGTTAATCAGCCACATTAATCTTTATTTATATGGACATTCCTCACAAGTGTGGGTGAACTAATGTGCGTGATTTCATAGGGACCAAGAAAACACAGCCCAAGTGTAAACCGATATGGGGAGGCGAAATGGACAGTGAGACATAAAGCACATGTTGTAGATGCCAAATAGTGATCTGGCCTAATGGACAGTGTCCCAGTCGTTTATTTATTAGCCACAGTGATCGTATAAAAGCAGCCTGGGGTCAAAACCTTCAGCAAACAGTCACACACACACACACACACACACGCACACACTACCCCCTAAAGGAACAGTGCACGTTTTTGACAGTTTTCCTATAAAGGTGTTAAACATGTTAAATTTAGTCTGATGATGACTGTGCTGTGACACATTCACTGATCATGGTTTGATGGTGTGAGTAGATGGATGGGATTCTCAGCTCAGCACCATCTGAAAGTCTGCTTTAAATCTAAAGGCTGCATGTCTAAGTAAGCAAACTGTGCTTTGTGCTGAAACTGTAGGATGGTGATGTGTCAGAGAGAGAGGGTTCAGAGAGTTCAGGACTGACAGATTTAACACTGCCGTAGCCGCAGTGCTGGATGCCTTAACTAACAGTAATGTAGTATTAAGGGATTGTCTTAAAAGAAAACGTCCCTCCGTTTTCCACAAGGAACACACTTCTGGGTCGTAATGAATCATCTGTGACCTGCCTGGTTCAAAACACCACAAGGATCAAACCCCACAGCAGTGTTCTCCCCCTGTCTAAACAGCTCTGTTCAGAGCGGCTGGTTTCAGCACCCGTTCCTTTAAATTATAATGAGCCGCTCGCTGTTCACCCCGACCCCGAGTGCACAGCAGTGAAGAGCGAGGAGCAGAAGTTTTTAGCGTTTTTCGCTCTGTTCTCTATCTTCTCCCTTCTTGTTTTGTCAGTTTTTACTCAGTGCTCTTATTTTTCTTCCAGTACAAACCCTGTAATGTCCACAGAAATTGGAGGCAATGCTCAGCATGACATTTATGCGTTTCGTCTCCAGAGTGTTCAGAATGGTGACACTGGGCACGTGCAATTGCACCAGAGCATTCCATTTTCTTTTTGTTTTGATGAAACTGCATATTTATCTTCTCTGTGTGTGTGTGTGTGTGTGTGTGTGTGTGTTTTTCACAGTTCCATAACCTGCAGGAGCTGAGGCACAGCGCCTCTCTGGCCAATAAAGTCTTCATCCAGAGAGATTACTCAGAGGGAACCGTCTGCAAGTTCCAGACCAAATTCCCCTCCGAACTGGACAGCAGGGTGAGAGTGAGAAAGAGAATGAAAACAAGAGAAGAAAGGAGTGCAGCAGAAATACAGAGAGAGCTCGCCAGTGTGTGTGTGGATTAAATGTTGTGGATTTCTACAAAGGCGCTATATAAGTGTAACCTTAAATAAATAAAAATAAAATTAATAGAGAAGAGAAACAAACAGAGAGAGGCAGAGCAAAGAGAGAGAAATTGAGGATAAAGGAGAAAAATAATAAAGATATAAAGAGAATGAAAGGAAAGAACAAATAAAAAGCAATGAAACGATACGGAATGATAGAATGAGAGTGTTGTGTATTCTGAATGAGGCTCATATCTCTGCTGATTTTTTTTTTGGTTGCACTCTGCTGTTTTAGAGGGTTTTAAATTCCCGACAGTGTCAGCACACACACACACACACACAGTTTCACTTTCTCACACATACACAGGAGCTAAACACTCTCTAGGGTGTTACATTATGAGTGTGTTATCTGTAATGAAGCCTTTAAAGACTTGAACACAAAGATGCAGTTACACACAGAGAGAGAGAGAGAGAATAGGCCTGAGAGAGAGAGATACAAAAACCCTGGGAGGGAGAGAGAGAGAATAGCCATGAGAGAGAGACACAAAAACCCTGGGGGAAAGAGAGAGAGAGAGAGAATAGCCCTGAGAGAGATACAAAAACCCTGAGAGAGAGAGAGAGAGAGAGAGAGAGAAAAGCCATGAGAGAGAGAAAGAAAAGCCATGAGAGAGAAAAAAACCCTGGGGGAAAGAGAGAGAGAGAATAGCCCTGAAAGAGAGATACTAAAACCCTGGGGGAAGGAGAGAGAGAGAGAGAGGATGTATCTGACTTGGTGGTTGTCCAGGAGAAGATTGATCTGCTGCTGAAGCTGACCCTCATTAGACTGATGAGAGCGTCAGTCCGTTTGTTTCAGTTGTTCTGTGTTATTGTGGTGCACTGGTTAAGCCTCTTCCTCTCTTCTCATGAATCAAAGCCCTGTACCTCATTTATGTTTTGTTTTTTGGGACCATTTAGTACAGTCCACCCCTTGTGTTCAACATTTCACATCGAATGAACCAACAAACAAAGAACATACAGATTTCCTCCTGTGACGTCACCATTGCAGAGACAGGAGCCCAGAGCAGTGGTTTACATATTGATTTTTTTTTTTAAACTAATCTAAAGAAACTGTACATCTCATTGTTTAAAGATGCTGCCTTTGATGAAATCAGAGAGGGGTGGTTCCCTATGCCCTCCTCCAAAAATTACATAGTGCCATTTCCGCAGTGCCGAGCCCAAAGTAGCAGCGGTAGAGACTCTATTCTCCCTTTTACAGTTCAGCAGAGCATCACAATGATTTTCAGGCTGGAATTTTAAGGTGAAAATACTGCCTAGTGTTACTTTAAATTAATACGTGTCTTAACACAGATTCCCAATTGAACCCGACAGACTGGAGGCGTCCAAAACTGTTCCTTACTGGTCCCACTTGCATTTTGTGTATGACAGTGAATGTCATTATGATATTAAGAGATAATAATAATAATAAGAAAGATGTTTATATTATATACGTTTTTTAGGTCTACTGGACATCAAAACATTACACCACTCTTTACAGTGGGTGAAGGATATAATCAACGCACCTATAATTTCCATTTGTTAAAATTAAATTCTTAGGAAGGTTACTCCTCCATCTTTGTCCTCATGTGGCACCTGATGCTGATGTGTGACGTGGCGTGTGTTTGTTCAGATTGAGAAGACTCTGTTTGAGGACACGGTGAAGACGCTGAATAACTACTACGCCGAGGCAGAGAAGATCGGCGGCCACTCGTATCTAGAGGGATGTCTGGCCTGTGTTACTGCGTACCTCATCTTCCTCTGCATTGAGACGCGTTATGAGAAGGTGAGAATGCCCTCCGACGTGCCTCATAAACTCACCTCATAGAGCAAGAAACCTGGCATCACTGTATCACAGCTACCTGCTGTTTGACGACTGATGGCAGTGATTCGTCTATTCTGTATTATCTGTTAACCTGGTGTGTGAAGCTCTCCTGTGTTTAGGTGGTAGTTTCACAACATAAACTGGGGAGTTGAATCCAATTACTGCTTTTTTAACTGCTTTTTTTACACCACACCCCTGAACGGCTCAACACACTCGGAGGAGAATACTAAATGTGTAGGTCTGTTATGCCAGCCAACAGCTGCAAGCCCTGGCTACCACTGCGTTTGTGATGAGGGGGAAAAACAGCCTCCTCGCCCAGAGAGAGCCCCTCCGGCCCCTGGAGGACTGAGCAATGTTGGGCCACTACGCCTAATGTGTAGTGACTAAAATAACTAAAATGTGTATTCGTTTTAGTCTCATTTTTGTTATTATTTTAATCTATGAAAAATAAAAACATTTTAGTCTACTTTTGTCCTTTAAATGTTTTTTAAACATTAGCCTAATTTTAGTTTTTTAGATATTTTAATTATGTATAACTTAAGGTTTTACTATTTTACTGATATTATTTAATACTAACTTCTATAAAAAACACTTTAAAAGTATTTAAAACTGTTAACACCCAAAAATTAAGGTAATTTTTTATTCAGACATTTTGCATTAGTTTAACATTTACGTTTTTAGTTCGTAATGCGTTGCAGAAAGCATCGCAAACCAAGACTCAGAGAGTTTAAGATCTATGAATTGCCTTTCTGTTTCCAAATCAGAAATATCAGGACATTTATTGTGTTCATGTTTTTATTTTAATTTAGTTTTTGTCTGAATTCCATTGTGAAAAATAGGTCGTCAATGAATGGATTTCGTTAACAAAACTACTTCTGGCAGCACGGGTTAGCAAAGAAACTGTTTAAATAAACAAACATTCCTCAGTGCTGCCCTCTAGATGTGCTATTTCACAAGCGAGAACTATTCAGGGGACCCTCCAGGTGTCTCACTTAATTAGTTTGTATACTTTTTCATATGTATATTTTAATGTTATACTGACTGTAGTGTGTGTGTGTGTGTGTGTAGGTCCTGAAGAAGATCTCTCGGTATATTCAGGAGCAGAACGAGAAGATTTATGCTCCCAGAGGTCTGCTCATTACTGACCCTATAGAGAGGGGCATGAGAGTTGTATCCTTACATATTTTGTGTGTGTGTGTGTCATTACTGAGACATAAATTTAATGCTAGAAATGATGCTTCACACTGAGCTATAACCGGGAGAACAGAGCCTGCACTATGTAGCTTTTGGGAGAGGGCGGAACATAATTCTGTGATAGGTTTGTGCTCTGTGATGTACAGATCATCAAGATATTTCAGGTGTGTGTGTGTGTGTGTTGGTCAAGGTGGGGTGAGGGTGGGGTTACACTTTGGTTGAAGATTGTGATAAAGTAAGAAATGTGTTTTAAAGTGTGTGATTAAAGGAGTCGCACTGAATGTGACTGAGAATGTAACCCGTCATTGTCTTAACGGTCGTCTCAGATCGAGATCAGTATTTATGAAGACAGAGGCTCCAGTGGCTCCAGCTCCGGCAGCAGCACCACCAGCAGCAGTGGACGATGATCCCCCACTCCCCCCACTCACACACACACACAGAACTGGACCGATTTATCATTTCATCAGTAAATTACACTGAAATTAATGGAACATATTATGAAAAAACATCAGCTCTTTAGAATCAGTACTGCTGATAGTGTTCACATTGGTCCGGCCCTAGGCACTCAATATCACAGTTATCTCTCTAGTATACACATGTGCACATGCACACACACACACACATATGCCTTTTGCCTTCATGTTCCTGCTGTATAAATGGTTCTCTCCAAACCATAACACCACAGCCAACCACAGTGTGAGTAAACGAAGCAAAGTGCACCTCACTTCAGTCGATCTCAGAGTCTCCTCAGATTCTCCACAGAGTCTCCACCAAGTCTCTACAGAATCTCCACAAAATTTGAGGTCTCGACTGAGTCTCTTCAAATACTCTCAGACGAGTCTCTACAGAATCTCCACAAAACCTCCATGGAATCTCCTCACAGTCTGTGCCAAGTCTCCACCCAGTCTCCACAGAATCTCCAAAGAATGCCTACAGTCTCAGACAAGTCTCCATAGAATCTCCTCAGAAACATCTTAAAATCTGCTCAGAATCTCGAGAGTTTCCAGAGTCTCCTCAGCCTTCATTGAAATGTTTTAAAATCTCGAGTCTCCACAGTCTCGTGAAAATCACAGCTGAAACTTGTTAACATCTCAAAACCTCAGATGAATCTCCTCAATAGTCTCCTCTGAATCTCAGAATATCCTCAGAATCTACACAGTCTCCTCAAAATCTCCACTGAATCTCCTCAGAGTCTACTCAGAATAACTTTAGTATCTCCACTGAATCTCCACAGGATTTCGGCAGAACCTCTACAGATCTCCAGAACACCTGGCTTGACTGACACTAGAGTGTTACAGCCCCTCAGTGCCATCCGTCTGCAGAGACCAGCCCATTCCTGTAGAGTCCTCCACCATGTTTACATACTTTTTACCTTGCGGAGGCAGAGCACAGTTTCTACGGCGACAGACTCAGAGTTCTATTGTTGCCGAGTGCCATGGTAACAGCAGTGCTTTGATCAGACACAAACCATAACAGGCCAGTACTGTTTATTTTTCTCCTGTAAGATCTGGAGTCTTAGACAACTGGATACGAGCTTGTGTTTCAATCGTGACTATATTTTGAAGCTAGTTTGTCTGTTGCCGTGGTTACTGCACTGCGCCTTTGTAGGGAAGCATCACCTCCTTGATTATGCAATTCCTTGTGGTTGTTTGTTTTCTGCTCTTGTTGTTGTTGTTGTTGTTGTTGATCGTGTGGTATGTAGCGGCCTGTAGGGCCCAGAGCGCAGAGGAGAGTCTTCCACAGTGGGTCAGTAGCTGGCCCCGTTTGCACTTTTCCCCTTTATGTTCCTTTTAGTTTATATTACACAAAGATAGATAGATAGATAGATAGATAGATAGATTCAACTTTTTTGTCATTGCTCAGTACAAGGCAATCAAATGCAGAAGGACAGTCAAGTTGTTGTAGCTGTAGTGACGGATGTCTTTCTCTGTGATTCTGTGCCCAGAACAGTGGAAGGAAGTGACACGTAGCTGTATTTGATAATAATGAAATGCCAAAACTGACCCTAGATCAGAAATTATATATAATGTGTGTACTGTCAGACGTTTGGGAACATCTTGTCTACTTTTGCATATTTATTGATTTCCATTGTTCTTTTTGAATCAAGATAGATATCCACAGAGATCTGTATGAAGTTTATTGATCGATTGCCAGTATTTACCTCTACATTTAATTCTCACGCTGCTCAAGAGTGTGTCTTCCTTTGTGTGAAGAGGTTTCCTCCAGAGTGTGATCGAACACACTTAATGCATTTGTATACTGTTGGTGAAAACACATTCAGACTCGACTTAACACCTGCAAGGTCTGTGTGCTGAGGGAGAATGAGAGCTGCCTTTGGCTACATTCCCAAAGCACGTTTATCAGCTGTTTTACTCAGTTATAAAAAAAGGTAGAATCTATAGAGTTTTATTACAAAGCAACAAAGCTAGCTGTCCCCAAACATGTGAAATTAATGAATGCAGTTTACATATACTAGATAAATACCTCTGATTGGTCCTGCTAAGGCATAGCCACCTTTTATTTCATTGCTGTCCAAAGAAAAACACGTGTCTTCAAAATAGTAACCACTTAGACGAAGGGATAGTACCTTCTTAAGTTCAATGAAAGTAAATTTAAAACATTTCTTTTGACCGCTTCATCATGACGTTTTCACACAATGTGTAAAGGATAGCTGCTGTGTTCAAATAATGTAGAAAAACTTTACATCCACAAAAAATGAACATGCTTCTCTTTGGACAGCGATGATACATTTATCTGGTTAGTAACTGAGGATTTTTACACTTTTAAAAATGCTAAGATTATAATAATAATAAATACATAATTCTTGCTTTTTTTAGGAATCTCAGAGAAATCTGGAAACATACCTGTGTTTTTCTAAGATATCAAATATTTCCCACAATCAAAAAGTTGCTGTCAGTTTTACTGAACCTGTTTACATTGGCGACTAGATACTGACCAGACACATAAATTAGGCAAATTTGGCAAAGAAACTTTATTGCTATTACTAGTCCTTCCTCTATAGCTCTAAATACAACAAAGCCCAGTCGATCAGAAGTATTCCTGTTTAATAGGGAATAGATCCTGAGAGTGTGTTCTCAAACCTACACTTGAGCCCCATACTGACATCCCATAAGCTTCCACTGCCATGAAATATACTCTACAGATGATTTTATGATTTTACTTTTATATTTGTCTCTGTTTTCATATTCCTGATGTAGCCCAAAGTTCAAAAGCAGAATGGACCTCCTCAGAGTCATGAATTGCCAAAATCTCGCTGTGAGCTTCCATTTCTTTCTGAGGGAAACAGGCTGTGTTTATGCAAACGTACAGAAGAGTTTCGTACTCGCACTCGACTGGAAGAGCGTTGTCTGTTTCTATTGTGTAGCAAAGCCAATAAACACAGCTGAATCTTACAGTTAAACTGAGGCTTGGTCTCTTTATCTCCGAATTTAAAGGAGCAGTCAGTCATTGGTTCTACAACTGTGAAACTTTACAGAGAATCACACACTCGCCCAGTCACTCACACCTGTGGACACTTTCACACTCACCCAGTCACTCACATCTGTGGACACTCTCACTCATCCAGTCACTCACATCTGTGGACACTCTCACTCATCCAGTCACTCACAGCTGTGGACACTCACATTCATCCAGTCACTCACACCTGTGGACACTCACACTCGCCCAGTCACTTACACCTGTGGACATTCACACTCGCCCAGTCACTCACACCTGTGGACATTCACACTCATCCAGTCACTCACACCTGTGGACACTCACACTCGTCCAGTCACTCACACTCGCCCAGTCACTCACACCTGTGGACATTCACACTCGCCCAGTCACTCACACCTGTGGACATTCACACTCATCCAGTCACTCACACCTGTGGACACTCACACTCGTCCAGTCACTCACACCTGTGGACACTCACACTCGTCCAGTCACTCACACTCGCCCAGTCGCTCACACCTGTGGACACTCACACTCGCCCAGTCACTCACACCTGTGGACATCCACACTCATCCAGTCACTCACACCTGTGGACACTCACACTCGCCCAGTCGCTCACACCTGTGGACACTCACACTCGCCCAGTCACTCACACCTGTGGACATCCACACTCATCCAGTCACTCACACCTGTGGACACTCACACTCATCCAGTCACTCACACCTGTGGATACTCACACTCATCCAGTCACACCTGTGGACACTCACACTCACACCTGTGGACACTCACAATCACCCTGTCACTCACACCTGTGGACACTCACATTCATCCAGTCACTCACACCTGTGGACACTCACACTCATCCAGTCACTCACATCTGTGGACACTTTCACACACACCTGTGGACACTCACATTCATCCAGTCTGTCACCTGTGGACACTTTCACACTCACAATCACCCAGTCACTTACACCTGTGGACACTTTCACACTCACACTCATCCAGTCACTCACCTGTGGACACTCACACTCATCCAGTCACTCACCTCTGGACACTCACACTCGCCCAGTCACTCACACCTGTGGACACTCACACTCATCCAGTCACTCACACCTGTGGACACTCACACTCATCCAGTCACTCACACCTGTGGACACTCACACTCGGCCAGTCACTCACACCTGTGGACACTCACACTCATCCAGTCACTCACACTCGCCCAGTCACTCACACCTGTGGACACTCACACTCGCCCAGTCACTCACACCTGTGGACATTCACACTCATCCAGTCACTCACACCTGTGGACACTCACACTCGTCCAGTCACTCACACCTGTGGACACTCACACTCGCCCAGTCACTCACACCTGTGGACATTCACACTCATCCAGTCACTCACACCTGTGGATACTTACACTCATCCAGTCACACCTGTGGACACTCACACCTGTGGACACTCACAATCACCCTGTCACTCACACCTGTGGACACTCACATTCATCCAGTCACTCACACCTGTGGACACTCACACTCATCCAGTCACTCACATCTGTGGACACTTTCACACACACCTGTGGACACTCACATTCATCCAGTCTGTCACCTGTGGACACTCACACTTGCCCTGTCACTCACACTTGTGGACACTTTCACACTCACAATCACCCAGTCACTTACACCTGTGGACACTTTCACACTCACACCTGTGGACACTCACTCATCCAGTCACTCACCTCTGGACACTCACACTCGCCCAGTCACTCACACCTGTGGACACTCACACTCATCCAGTCACTCACACCTGTGGACACTCACACTCATCCAGTCACTCACACCTGTGGATACTCACACTCATCCAGTCACACCTGTGGTTACTCACACTCACAATCACCCTGTCACTCACACCTGTGGACACTCACATTCATCCAGTCACTCACACCTGTGGACACTCACACTCATCCAGTCACTCACATCTGTGGACACTTTCACACACACCTGTGGACACTCACATTCATCCAGTCTGTCACCTGTGGACACTTTCACACTCACAATCACCCAGTCACTTACACCTGTGGACACTTTCACACTCACACTCATCCAGTCACTCACCTGTGGACACTCACACTCATCCAGTCACTCACCTCTGGACACTCACACTCGCCCAGTCACTCACACCTGTGGACACTCACACTCATCCAGTCACTCACACCTGTGGACACTCACACTCATCCAGTCACTCACACCTGTGGACACTCACACTCGGCCAGTCACTCACACCTGTGGACACTCACACTCATCCAGTCACTCACACTCGCCCAGTCACTCACACCTGTGGACACTCACACTCGCCCAGTCACTCACACCTGTGGACACTCACACTCATCCAGTCACTCACACTCGCCCAGTCACTCACACCTGTGGACACTCACACTCGTCCAGTCACTCACACCTGTGGACACTCACACTCGCCCAGTCACTCACACCTGTGGACATTCACACTCATCCAGTCACACCTGTGGACACTCACACCTGTTGACACTCACAATCACCCTGTCACTCACACCTGTGGACACTCACATTCATCCAGTCACTCACACCTGTGGACACTCACACTCATCCAGTCACTCACATCTGTGGACACTTTCACACACACCTGTGGACACTCACATTCATCCAGTCTGTCACCTGTGGACACTCACACTCGCCCTGTCACTCACACTTGTGGACACTTTCACACTCACAATCACCCAGTCACTTACACCTGTGGACACTTTCACACTCACACCTGTGGGCACTTTCACACTCACACCTGTGGACACTCACTCATCCAGTCACTCACCTCTGGACACTCACACTCGCCCAGTCACTCACACCTGTGGACACTCACACTCATCCAGTCACTCACACCTGTGGACACTCACACTCGGCCAGTCACTCACACCTATGGACACTCACACTCGCCCAGTCACTCACACCTGTGGACACTCACACTCATCCAGTCACTCACACCTGTGGACACTCACACTCGCCCAGTCATTCACCTGTGGACACTTTCACACTTACATTCACCTTTGGAAACTCACACTCACTTGTGGACACTCACACTCAACCAGTCACTCACCTTTGGACACTCACACTCACCCAGTCACTCACATCTGTGGACACTTTCATACTCACACTCACCCAGTCATTCACCTGTGGACACTCACACTTGCCCAGTCACTCACACTCACCTGTGGACACTCACACTCATCCAGTCACTCACACCTGTGGACACTCACACTCACCCAGACACTCACAGCTATGGACACTTTCACACTCACACTCACCTGTGGACAGTCACTCACATTTGGAAACTTTCACACTCACACTCACCTGTGAACAGTCACTCACATTTGGACACTCAGACTCACCCAGTCATTCACCTGTGGACACTCAGACTCACCCAGTCACTCACCTGTGGACACTCACACTCATCCAGTCACTCACACCTGTGGACACTCACACTCACCTGTGGACACTCACACTCAACCAGTCACTCACCTTTGGACACTCACACTCACCCAGTCACTCACCTTTGGACACTCACACTCACCCAGTCACTCACCTGTGGACACTTTCACACTCATCCAGTCACTCACCTGTGGACAATCAGACTCACCCAGCCATTCACCTGTGGACACTCACAATCACCCAGTCACTCACACCTGTGGACACTCACAATCACCCAGTCACTCACACCTGTGGACACACACTCATCCAGTCACTCACCTGTGGACACTCACACTCGCTCAGTCACTCACACCTGTGGACACTCACCCAGTCACTCACACTCACCCAGTCACTCACCTATGGACACTTTCACACTCACATTCACCTTTGGAAACTCACACTCACATATGGACACACAATTGGACACTTTCACGCTCAGCCAGTAACTCAAACCTGTGGACACTCGTACTCATCCAGTCACTCACACTCACCCATTCACTCACCTGTGGACACTTTCACACTCACATTCACCTTTGGAAACTCACACTCACTTGTGGACACTCACACTCAACCAGTCACTCACCTTTGGACACTCACACTCAACCAGTCACTCACCTTTGGACACTCACACTCAACCAGTCACTCACCTTTGGACACTCACACTCACCCAGCCACTCACCTTTGGACACACACTCACCCAGCCACTCATCTTTGGACACTCACACTCACCCAGCCACTCACCTTTGAACACTCACACTCATCCAGTCACTCACCTGTGGACACTCACACTCATCCAGTCACTCACCTGTGGACACTCGCACTCATTCAGTCACTCACCTGTGGACACTCACACTCATCCAGTCACTCACACCTGTGGACACTCACACTTGCCCAGTCAATTAAACCTGTGGACACTCACAATCACCCAGTCACTCACACCTGTGGACACACACTCATCCAGTCACTCACACCTGTGGACACTCACAATCACCCAGTCACTCACACCTGTGGACACACACTCATCCAGTCACTCACACCTGTGGACACTCACACTCATCAAGTCACTCACACCTGTGGACACTCACACTCATCAAGTCACTCACACCTGTGGACACTCACACTTGCCTAGTCACTCACACCTGTGGACACTCACCCAGTCACTCACACCTGTGGACACACACTCATCCAGTCACTCACACCTGTGGACACTCACACTCGCCCAGTCACTCACACCTGTAGACACTAACACTCATCCAGTCACTCACACTCACCCAGTCACTCACCTGTGGACACTCACACTCACCCAGTCACTCACACCTGTGGACACTTTCACACTCACATGTGGACACTCACACTCGCCCAGTCATTCACATCTGTGGACACTCACATTCGCTCACGCTCACAACTGTGGACAATTTCACACATTCAAATGTAGATAATCACATTCACTCTGAATTCTGTGAATAATAGTAAACAAAGTGGTTTCTTCTTTACCCATTCATTACCCATTTCACTTCTTACTCAGTTAACAGGTGGACTTAGACAGTCCTGTTTCTACTGTGTTAAGAGGTGATGAGAGACCAGGACATGGAGTTTTGGTCATTAATTTATTTGTATCATGCTTATTACAGTCAGAAAAGTTAGACAAAAAGTTCAGTGTTAGCCAAAATTCTAAACTTAATCTAAGGAACATCATTCAAAGAGGCAAATGATACCAAGCATGACTTGAATTTAAGACAACCATGAGTCTTAAAGGGGACACATAATAAATTGTTCTGTGCATGTCCCCCCCCCCAAGCCTGTTTTCTGTGATCCACTTAGTCAGAAAAATAGTTAAAAGTCGTCCTGATCTCTGCTTCAGAGGTCAAGGGCAGAGATATTTCATTATCTTGGAGAGAACTCCAAACGTTAAAAAGCATGAACCAAGATGTGTGGTTACAGATGAAATACAAATGAGTTTCTGTGGTAATTCAAACAGTGAATAAAATCTTACAGACCAGTTACACTTTACCCACGTTGTGGGAACTTCTATGATCCCCACAATCGTAGAAGTTGCCTTTAAGCATCACTTCACTTCTCCTGCGCTCTGTTTACGTTCTCTTTTATATTCAGTTTACAGCACTGGTCTGGAGCCATGTCGGTATCCACGTGTTAAAGGCATGAGAGCATCAGCAGAGAGAAATGAACAGAAGAGAGTGAGTGAGTGAGTAATTGGAAGAACATTTCAGTGTTGAAGGAGATAAATCCTCAGGCTCCTGGATGTTTGATCTCGATCACTGAGTTCATGTCACTGGGCAGAACGGGGCGAGTGAGCGAGCGACCATCCGGCCAATACACTTCAATCTTGGTCGCTTGGTCAGTTCCTGAGAACCAAAGAAAGCAAGGGTTAGTAAATACCTTAATAAACATCATCAAAAAACAGAATAAAAACATATGCAACAAAAATGAGATATGCACGGACAACGTTCTCAGTTATATAAAAACAGGTGATGTGTGTTTCTCACCCAGTCCAAAGTGGGCCACTGGCTCCATCTCACACAGGTATCCTGAGCCGCCATCGATGATGCGAGTGTGGACCCCGCTGTGTTGGGTGTGTACGACCACCTTAGCCCCACGAGCGAAGGCTCCGAACTGTGTGCGGGGGACCACCCTCAGCCACTTATTACCAGAGCCCTGGCACAGGACAGACACAGTCAGTAAAAATAAAGAGGTTTCACTTCAGTAAACATCTCACTGCATTTCAAACTTCTGTCAGACGCTAGGGGTCAGTCTCAGAAATGACTTAGGGAAAGGGATGAGGATAAGGATAAGAACAGTATTATGGTGCTCATGCATGGTACATACTCTACTGGGCCCTGGGCCCTAGTTCATTTTCCACTAACACAGCTCCCCGCTGAAATGTATCTGGAGTGTGGTGTCAAACCTCTGCTCTGTGTCTTTAAGTACAAGGCCAGAGTTAATGTATGTGCATTTAAGAGAGCCACAGGGAGGGGGCGCTGTGGGAGCTCACTGAGCACTGTTGTCACACTCTGAACTGGGTGGAAAAAAAGGTGATATTTTTTACAGCGATAATACACTCCCCTGTCTGTACCTGTTTGACTCTGTAGACGGAGATGGGCTGAGAGGCGCTCTCTCCATGAGCCACCAGTAGGTCCAAGTGTCCATCACCATCAAAATCCACCACCGTGGCACCTGTCGCCAACACACCACCCAACAGTTAAAGAGCACACAACTGTCAGACTGTCCTCTCTGTCTGAGAAAACCCTGCGTCTCAGAAACGGTATCTGTGTAAGAGGATGGACCTCTGACAAGGTTTCTGTGTTCTATTTCTGCTCCCCACCCCTCTTCAGACATCTGTTAGCTAACAACAGAACTGGAGGTTGGTGCTCTCCTCCAAGCATGTTGAGCTCTACTGTTAGATACACTGGCTTCACAAGTCCCAAAGAAAAAATACGCTGCTCGGTGGCACTGTGTGGGAATCTGGTTCTAGCAAATGGCTGGAACTGAGCAGTGCTGAAAATGATTAGGTACAAGGTTTTCTTCTGACAGAAAGGAGCCCGATTGGCTCATCACTGACTAGATGATGCTCACCTGTTCCTCTGCCCTCAGGCTCAGAGGCATCACCGATGTCAAGCTCCGTGATCACAGGGTCCGCGTCCGTCTTCCTCATGACTCTGAGAAAAACAAAAACATAAACCATCTTCAGAAAATACCATGACAGTTTCATAAAGTCACTCAGTCACACACACACACACACACAGTCCCCCCCCCCCCCCCCCCCCACACACACACACACAGACGTGGACAGTGACACACAGACAACCCACAGACCAACATGTGAATATTTTTTGAGGAAGCTCACACAGACACAGGGAGAACACACCACACTCCTCACAGAGAGTGACCTGAGGAGGAGATTAAACAGAACTCTGTCTGAAGACATGAAAAAGGCAAGTGGACAGCGTTATTAATACCTGGGGACCTGGAGGTTGTGGGTTCGAGACCCGCTCCGGGTGACTGTCAGTGAGAAGTGTGGTGTGTTCTCCCCGTGTCCACGTGGGTTTCCTCCGGGTGCTCCGGTCTCTTTTCATGGTCCAAAAACACATGTTGGTAGGTGGATTGGTGACTCAAAAGTGTAGGTGTGAGTGAATGTGTGTGTGTCGTCCTGTGAAGGACTGGCGCCCCCTTCAGTGTGTGTTCCTGCCTTGTGCCCAGTGATTCCTAAACTGGATAAGCAAGAGATGTTAAGACGCACCTGAAGATCCTGTTGGGGGCAGAGCCTCGGTACGCGATGTTATTAAAGAAAACCTCCAGCTGGAGATCGTTATCAAAGTCAGCAGCAATGACGGTGCGCACAGGAGACGGGACGGCGAAGGCCTTTGTGGCAATGTCCTAACACACATACACACACACACACACACAAGCCTAAGGTCATCAATGCCAAAAATGGGCTAGCAGGGTGAAAGTCCACAAGGAACTGTGTTCTCTAGAGTAAAAGAGCTCCATTTAATAAATGGTCACTGCTGAATGCAGTTAAATCCTCTAGCATCTAAAGGCTTTGCAGAGAAGTAGAAGCTGTGACTCTAGCAAAAACAGATAAACCCTATATTGATGCTCCTGATTTCAGACGAAGTGATGGACAAAATAACACTAATAAAATTCATTCTACACTTGGACACGTCGATGTACTGTGTGAATCATACTTTGAAATTTAGTTCATATGGCTCTTTTCTGCTACATGGTACCGACTCTACCCTCTTTTTGGTCCCTTGTCCCTGGTTCACTTTCGACTATCACAGCACCCCCCCCACCCCCAACCAAAATTTTTCCCGTGTTGTCTCAAAACCCCTTTTCCAACAGGAACAGCGGGCTTTGGAAACCACTACAACAGCAGTGGAAACGTTAAGTGGTGTTTACTCATGGTGCATTGGTGTGTTGTTTTTGTTGTTGTTGTTTGGGACTGAACACAGCTCCGTCATCAGTTCAAACAGATCAGTAGAGTTTGTTCCTTCCTTGTTGCAGCGTCCAGCTCTCGCTGGATTCTTTTGTCGACCACCGATCCAAGGAGCGTTTGAACCTCTTCAAAAGACACGGCGTAATTTTACGAGCTGCCGTCGTGAGTCGGATAAAAACAAACGTGATCTCTGCTGCAGCTGGAGATTATACAGATGGAGAGTTGGTGCTGGTCGTCTGCGTTGTGTGGCGTATAGTGACGACTCTCTCTGGACAATCAGCGCTCTGCAAGGTTTACACGCCACAGTTTATTCCCTACTCGGTTCGCTCTGAACCATGAGAGAACAGCGACTAAACAAGCACCCGCTTCCAGGGAAACAATTTAGAGTGAAACAGAGCAGAGTAGGTACCAAGTAGTGAAAAAGCACCAATAATGTGACCCACTAAACAATAACCTCTAAGTACTGTAACCTAAAGAAGGGGTCTAAACCCAGTGGCTCAGGGTCAAAGGGGCATTTTGATGCCTGCTTGAGGGTCTCACCTTGAATCTCTGCTGACTGCTCTGCAGGAAGAGGTGATGAGGGCCATTCCAGTTTCCATAAACAATATCGATCTTTCCATCACCGTTAAAATCAGCCAGAGCCACTCCTCTGCCGTGCTGATACCGATCGGCTACACCTGAGACGGAGGAGTGGATACAGACCATCAGTAATCGATACTATACCAATACTTTATCAATACTTTACTCTGGACCCACCGCCACCTTGAGCTGGATAAGCACTTTCAGACAATGAATGATTAAATGGTATCTCTACATTTAGCCTTATAAGTGCCATCTGCTGATCTTTGTGTGTTGTTTGTGGTTTTCCAATATATTCCCTGAATATTCCCATTTAATTTCTTCTCCTAATCCGTGACAAATCAACTTCACATTGCGCACCATTGTGATGTGAAATGGATAACTGTATATTATTCCTGGTCAATGGACTGAAACACAAGTATTAATATTCATAATGTTTTGGCTCAGTGACTACATTTGAAGTCTGGGGGAAATCAAGCATTTCTTCCTCTCACCTGCTTTCTCGGCCACATCCGTGAAGGTGCCGTCTCCGTTGTTCCGGAAGAGAAAGTTGGGTCCGTTTTCATTGTCACAGAAGATATCAGAGCGTGCGTCATTAAGGATCGGACCCACGACAACACCTCGTCCCCCTGCAGACACAAGACAAAGGTTTGAATCTTTTAACATCTACAGCAACGAAGCTGAGTCTCAAACGCCTCACTGTTCCCTACGTAGTGCACTTCACAGATCCATGAGCATGGCTTGGACACAAAGAAATTGCCCGCATTATCAGACAGGTGGTCATCTACTGCACTGTCTGGGTGTAGCAGCCGTTATTTCATGATCTACGTAGTGTACTATAAAAGGGAATAGGAGGTCATTAAAAACCTTTTCAACTCAGGAACTGTTAATGTGAGCACCACCCCATGAGCTTTCCTTCATAGTTAGCTGTTACATTAGCATTATACCACGCTGATAAAGCCTGCTAACTTGAAAATACCAAATACTGGCTACTAACAATGATGATAATAATAAACACTATTATTATTATATTATTATCATTTATATTATCATTATTATTATTTACTTATAAGCACTGCTGAAGTCACAGTGAATGAAAACATTTAATAAATGACTAAAATCAAAAGCAGATTTAAAAAATAAAGGAACAAATTAAATGCTAGCTTTTGTTTGTGTGTGTGTGTGTGTGTGTGTGTGTTTGACCCCTGACCCCTCTGACCTGTGTACTTGTTGACCCTGGCCCATGAGGACACTTCAGAGAGAACGATGATTCCTTTAGAGACATCACTGGCCTCTTCGTCCATCTCAATCAGAGCATGAGCCCCAACGTCCCCCCGAGCGTAATTTGCCACATACACAGAGTAACGACCAGTTCCCTGTAGCCCCCACAGAGAGAGAGAGAGAGAGAGAGAGAGAGAGAGAGAGAGAGAGAGAGAGAGAGAGAGAGAGCGAGAGAGAGCGAGAGAGAGAGAAACAGAGACAGAGAGAGAGAGAGAGCGAGAGAGAGAGAAACAGAGACAGAGCGAGAGAGAGAGAGAAACAGAGACAGAGCGAGAGAGAGAGAGAGAGAGAAACAGACAGAGCAAGAGAGAGAGAGAGAGAGAGAAAGTGATGTTTGTGAACACAGTGAGTGGATGGATGTTGAACTGAGTAACAGATATAATACTGAAAGATGGAGTGAGTGTTTGGACAGATAAACAGACGTGTATTTCACCTTTCTGTCCACACATGCCACAGAGCGTCCTGCCAGGCGACCGGCCACTCCTCGTTTCACGTTGATGTCATCGCTGAGCAGATCCTCGAAGCGTCCGTTGCGGAATTTGAAGAGTTTATCAGAGTATGTCGCTCGACCTTCGCCACACAGCAGAGGAGCAACAGAACAGGGAATTAGTACCGTAACACAGTACTACAGTTAGTGGATGAGGGTGTGGGTGAGTGATGAATGAATTAATAAATGAATGAATAGATTCACAGACATAAAGGATGGATTGGATGGATGGACAGATTAATAAATAGATGGATAAATGTATTTGTACATCATAAATGTATACTTATTAATATATGGATGGATGAATGGAGAGATGGACAGAGGGAGAATGGATAGACTTAATATATAGATGGATGGAGTGAATGGATGAACAGATTACTGGGTGGATGGATATAGGTGTGGATAGTTGTACTGATGTGTATGTAGGTGGATGGATGGAATGATGTGTGGATGAACTGATAGAAAGTCGAATAACGGATGTTTGGAGTGAATGAATGAATGAATGAATGAATGAATGGGTTTGTGGATGGATGGACTGGTTGAGATATTAAGATATGGCTGGATGAATTTATGGATAAATGGAGGATATTTATAACACCTGCTGTTCTGTGCTCTAACAACATGAATTAGGGGTTAATAAAACCCTCCACACTGCGGACTTGGGTTTGATTCCCATCTCTGGCAGGAACACCCCTAACTCTGTATGCTCTTAGTGTGTGTGTATGCGGTGTGTTTGTGTAAATACCTGAGAAGGCATCATTGGTGTTGAGGAAATAGATCTCCTCTCGTCCGTCTCCGTCCACATCACACGCCGTGACCCCGATGGCGTGTCCCTGGGGGTCCCTGAGTCTGTAGTACGGAGAGTCTGGGTCGTCCACTGCAATATTCACCAGTCTCTTCTTACCTCCGTCATACTTCAGTACCAGGTTCGGCCCGTTGTACCTGTAACCGACAACAAATACACATTGACATTATCGGCTTTAGACATTATAAACTTCCCTGAGCCCAATTTCCCAAAAATCTTGTAGTATTTATTTAGACATGAGACGTAATTAATGTAATTTTATTCCTAAATAAGGAATAAAAGGACAATTGTCATAGTCAGTACAACACAACGCTTACCATAAAATGACAAAAGAGCAGGAGAATGTTTGAATAGTGAATTACAATTATACTTTACACATAAATATGTGTGTGCTACAACCAGCGTGACCCAGCCTCGATCCCACGTGCCTCCACCATGAGAACCATGTTGTTCAGCCTTGGAGACTTTTGATATAAAAGTGGCGTACTCACCCAGCCACCACCACCTCCAGCTCTCCGTCACCGTCCACATCTGTCACTGCCATCCCATAATTCAGCTGGGTGGGGTTGTGGAATGCATGAGAAGGGAGTACCGTATCCGTGACGACTGAGAACATGGACCGGACTCCGGAGAGGCTCAGAGAGAAAAGAAATGTCCAAAACATCCACATCTTCACCTGAGAAACCAGCAGCACATACACATTACCAGGGGAACTTGAGATGAGAAGGATCTCTAACCTTCAGCTGCAGGAAAATTGCAGGGGGCGGGGGGGGGGGGGGAGTGAGAGAACAGTGCTGTCTCCTCCCTCATTATGCACAGCTGAGATCCACCTAACCCTAACTGCTTCCAGGTGTGTGTGTGTGTGTGTGTGTGTTCACTGCAACTGATGGGTTAAATGTAATGGCACAATTTTACTGTGTAATATAAACTCACTATTAAATAATAAAATAGCCAAAAGTTATTGTTTTTTTTATTTATTTATTATTTTTTTTTTTTTTTACATTTATTTGGCCTATAAACAGTGACCTACATCATAGTATTTACCAGTTTGGAATACAGTATAGTTAGCATTCAGTAATTACCAGAATTGAATATATATATATATATATACACACACACTCAGCCCTTGTTTACAACTAGTGGATTCATACATTTCGGATGTGCACTGTGTGTGTGTGTGTGTGTGTGTGTGTGTGTTCACTGCCTAGTTTGGGCTAAAAGGAGAGTCTCAATTTCCTCAAGATTTTAATAAAGCAGCACCTCAAAAAACAATTGTATTAAAGCTTTACTAACAAGCCCATAACTCCCTGCAGTACCTCAGTGAACTCAGCTCAGTGTGGTGCTGCTGTGTGAGTGTAGTGTTGTTGTTGTGTTGTTGGAGGTGTGCTGTACTCACGCGTGTGTATCGATCTCGTTGAATCTGCAGCTGCTGTAGTTTCTCCTCGGAGCGTGTTTATATACCCGCACTCCTTCACCTTACACAACCGCAACGGCTCCCCTTTACACAAGCGCTTGTGTAAAGCTGCCGACCAATCAGGGGACGGAGATGTGCATATCCTGGAGGCTTAACCAATAACAGGTCTGATTAAATATTTAGGGATGTGGCGTCATCACGTGGTTAAATAATGTTTGGTGGGGGGTGGGGGGCTTTAACCTTGTTAAAAGCGTTATAAATAAAAACAGGAGGCGCCAGCGGAGGAGGACAGTCATATTTTTATGTGAAATGTATAATTTTACAATTAAATAATGACTAGGGTTGAGGCAAAACCAGCGAAATCCCATAATAATCCTGGAGTAGGAGTGAAGACGAGAGCTGAGTTACTGCAGAGGAGCTTCTCAGGACTCACCCAGTCATTGACTCAGTCACTCATACCCATGGACAGTTTAATACACTCACCCAGTCATTCACACCTGTGGACAGTTTCACACACTCAACCTGTCATTCACACACTCACAGCTGTGGACAGTTTCACACACTCACCCAGTCACACACTCACACCTGTGGACAGTTTCACACACTCACCCAGTCACTCACACACTCACACCTGTGGACAGTTTCACACACTCACCCAGTCACTCACACACTCACACCTGTGGACAGTTTCACACACTCACCCAGTCACTCACACACTCACACCTGTGGACAGTTTCACACACTCACCCAGTCACACACTCACACCTGTGGACAGTTTCACACACTCAACCTGTCATTCACACACTCACAGCTGTGGACAGTTTCACACACTCAACCTGTCATTCACACACTCACAGCTGTGGACAGTTTCACACACTCACCCAGTCACACACACACACCTGTGGACAGTTTCACACACTCACTCAGTCACTCACACCCATGGACAGTTTCACACACTCACCCAGTCACTCACACACTCACACCTGTGGACAGTTTCACACACTCAACCTGTCATTCACACACTCACAGCTGTGGACAGTTTCACACACTCACCCAGTCACACACTCACACCTGTGGACAGTTTCACACACTCACCCAGTCACTCACACACTCCCCCAGTCACTCACACACACACACCTGTGGAACATTTCACATACTCACCCAGTCACTCACACACTCACACCTGTGGACAGTTTCACACACTCACCCAGTCACTCACACCTGTGGAAAGTTTCACACACTCACCCAGTCACTCACACCTGTGGACAGTTTCACACACTCACCCAGTCACTCACACCTGTGTAAATTTTCACACATTCACTCAGTCACTCACACCTGTGGACAGTTTCACACACTCACCCAGTCACTCACACACTCACACCTATGGACAGTTTCACACACTCACACAGTCTCTCACACACTCACACCTGTGGACAGTTTCACACACTCATCCAGTCACTCACACCTGTGGACAGTTTCACACACTCACCCAGTCACTCACACACTCACACCTGTGGACTGTTTCACACACTCACTCAGTCACTCACACCTGTGGACAGTTTCACACACTCACCCAGTCACTCACACACTCACATCTGTGGACAGTTTCACACACTCACCCAGTCACTCACACACACCTGTGGACAGTTTCACACACTCACCCAGTCAATCACACACTCACACCTGTGGATAGTTTACAAGTCACTCCACCAAGTAACATGTATGTTTGAACTGTGGGTGGAGGCACTGTTGGGTCTGATCCACTTGTACCAGCGCAACACACCACAACCACTACAGCACTGAGAATAACATCTACTCTGTGGATGTCCTGAAGGGGGTCCTGACCATTGAAGAACAGGGAAGAAGGGGGCAAACAAAGTATGCAGAGAAACAAACTAATTAGAGTCTGTAATTGTAGAACTAGAAAATCCTCCTGTGTCAGTGGAGCTGAGAGCAGACAGTGTTACGGCTGATCTGTCTAAATATGCTTTTCTAAATAAGATCTGACCCCCACCCACTCCCCTTCTTTTTTTACAGCTGGGTCTCAGAGTGGGACACTTATGGAAAGATAAAGTGGGATGTTGATTCCACATTTAAAACACACTATCAATAGCCCTTCATCCTGAGCTGATGAAAGATCACACACACACCAGGGCAATGGTTTAACACACTATGAGACATGAGATTGCACATAGACCCAACTCCAGCCTCCATGTCTCAGACTCTATAACTATCATCCCATCATTCTCACTCACTCATGGGCTTCTGGATGAATTTGATTTGAAAATGGAGCCTCGTTTCACCTCAGTGTAAACATCTATACAGGAACTGCAGCGGTCCAGGAAGCCCCTGTGATGACTGGACTCTTTGGTCTGCACTCACCCTCACAGTCAGCAGGGGGCTCCACTGGTCCTGCCCAGTTCATTCATTCATTCATTCATTCATTCATTCATTGTCTGTAAGTGCTTATCCAATTCAGGGTCACGGTGGGTCAAGAGCCTACCCGGAATCACTGAGCACAAGGTGGGAACACACACTGGAGGAGGCGCCAGTCCTTCACAGGGCGACACACACACTCACACATTCACTCACATGGACACTTTTGAGTCACCAATCCACCTACCAACGTGTGTCTTTGGTCTGTAGGAGGAAACCAGAGCACCCGGAGAAAACCCACGCAGATACGGGGAGAACACACCAAACTCCTCACAGACACCTGGTGCGGGACTTGAACTAACACACTGCAACACTACCTGCTGTACTACCGTGCTGCCCCTGCCCAGTTTACATACGGCTTTCCTAGGGCCGTATAGGGTCCTATGTTCCCAGGATGCTGTGGTCTTATGTGTGCTATGTTCCCTGAGTCTTATGTTCCCCATCTGCGTGCCCTCCCAGGTTCCTTTGTTCCTAGGGTACTCTGTTCCCCAGGTCTCCATATGTGCTACCCTGGGAACTTGTGTCCGCAGGGTTATATATTTAGAGGGTATGCAGCAAAATCACCAGTTTTAAATCAACACTATTAGTATTAAATTAACACTGTTAGTGTAATAATTTAACACTCTTAGTGTTAACACTAATAATATTTATTTAACACTGGAGAATTTGCTGTGTACTCTTCCCTAGAGTCCTATGTTTTCTGAGTCCTGTGTTGCCCAGCTCTAAACAGAACCTGAAAAAGAAGTTCCCCAGCTCTGTAATAAAACAATATCCACAGAAACACCAACACTCTCAAAGTTGAAAATGGCGCTTTACTTTTAAATCCCTAGTCCCCCTAAAAACTACAAACCCAACAATCCCACTCGGCAATGACGTCACACGCGCTGCGCTCCAAACATCCGGTGTTGTGTCGGCGTTGTGGAGTGGTCGGAGGAGAAGAAGGTGGGTAAATTGAACTCTGAATTCAGTGCAGATTACAGAGTAAACAAGGGGGGCTTTAAGGTCCAGTCCACCTTAACACGGACTGCTTTATAATGGGAGAGGAAAGCGGTCTGCCGCGTCTCCGCTTGTTTCTGCTGACCTGCTGTGTGTGAACCCCTGGGGGTCTGTGCTTAAAGCGGCTCTATACGCTGTAACCTATTTATTTACAGCCATCAGCCAAATCATTACAGCTACCTCGTTGTTACTACACTCTCTGTGTCCAGTTAGAAGCTCTAATCCAGCTGTTTCTTTGCATACTTGTATCTACCCCCTTTCACCGTTCTCCAGTGGTCAGGACTCCCACAGGACCACCACAGGGCAGTTAGGCTTTAATTTGGGTGATGGATCATGACCGTAATTTGGTGGTGTGTTAGTGTGTGTTGTGTTTGTACGAGTGGATCAGACACAGCAGGTGCTGCTAGAGTTTTTTATGTATGAAATATTTGTCTCTTCTCCTTATTGTTGTTCCTGTTTCTTTTTTTGTTTTAAATGTGCTTTAGAAATACATTTTATCACTTACTTTTTAACCTTGGGCTATTTTTGTTAAAACACATTGTCTTTCACTCACTATTTCTCAGAAATTCCTGCTGGTGATGGAGGACGGCGGCCGCCCAGAGACTGAGTGTAAACCCTGCACTCAGGCTCGCTTGAAGAAACCTGATGCTCCTCTCTATGTGCCCAAAAAGGGACAGGGACAAGCAGGGGACACGTCCACCAACAACACCCAGCCCAGAGACAACCACCACGCTCCTGGGGACAAGAAGTCCAGGCCCAGACCCAAATACACAGACAAGGCCCGGAAATACACCAACAAGAACAAGAAGGACAGGGCAGGGGGAGGTAAGACCAGAGCTGGAGAAGAGGCCCTGCCAAACGGAGAGAAAGACGAGGGACAGAAAGATGACGATGCGTCCCTGGCTCGAACGGAGGAGTTATCCATTGAAGACACAGGAAACACTGTCTCGTCTGAAGACATGAAAACAACAACAGATGCAGATGCCAAGACCCACGCTGCAGGAGAGAAGGAGGAAGGAATGAAAGTGGAGGATGAAGAGAAAGATGACTGGGATTCTTTATTTACGGATGATGGAGACTGTCTGGATCCACACCTTCTAGAAGAGGTTAAAGCACTCCGCCTTAAAATGTTCTCTAATGGTGCTTTTCTACTGCATGGTACCTACTCTACTTTACTCTCCTTGGCTCTCCTCACCGATCCAAGGAGCGCTTGAACCTCCTGCTGGACGTCTGCATTGCATGGCGTAGAGTGACAACTCATTTTACACATCACAGTTTAGTCCCTAACCACAAGAGAGCAGGAACTAAAAAGAACCCGGTTCCAGGACCAGATTTACCCAGTGGTAAAGCAGAAAAGCCAATTAGTTGAGTTATGTAGGTTCCATGCTGTAGAAAAGCACAACAAGCTCAGCTCTGGAGCTAGAACCCTGCTGTATCTGAGCTATAGAACCTGGTTCTGCTCTAACTTCCTCCTGTTTCAGATGTCTCAGAAGGCAGGGCGAGAGAGGAGGTCTGTACAGGAGCCGCAGTTTAACTACTACAACTGGAGCCCGGAGGATGAGGAGGTGGAGCTGCGGGAGGACGAGCTCTCACACATCGTGGAGATCTACGAGTTTCCCTCCGAGTTCAAGACGGAGGATTTGATCCGAGCGTTTGGCTCCTACCAGTAAGTCTAGGTCTGGGTCTGAGTGTGAGTCTGGAGTGGCACCGCTGCCATCAGTGAAGTTAAAACAGGTCTAAGCCAGACTTTAAAACTTGCAGCTACTCAGTGTTCAAGAACAAAGCAGTTTAATAGAACCCTGCATTGTTTTTGAATGAAGCAATGTCCTAGATAGAAGTTGCAGAATATAGACGTGTTCTAAACCAGACCAGCATTCTACAATATAGCAGTGTCACAGAACACAGCAGTGTTAATGATACAAAACTGTTCTAGAATAAAAAAGAGTTCTAATAGAATATAAAAGGATTCTAATAATCTCTCTCTCTCACTCTCTATCTCTGTATTTCAGGCAGAAAGGGTTTGATATCCAGTGGGTTGATGACACTCACGCTCTGGGGCTGTTCTCCAGTCCGATCGCAGGTCTGTCTCAACATCAGAATCAGACAGAGGTTAAAAATAGTCACTAACACTCGAACCTCCTGTTTTTTTGTGGGGACGAGACCAGAAGAAACATGGGCTAATGTCTCACAGGATGTTGATTTTGTAAAAAGTAAACAGTGATTTTGCTTCCTGCACTGAAGGCTGTTTGGGATATTCAGCACTGTTACTGTGTGTGTTTGTGTGTGTGTAGCTCGTGATGCTCTGAGGACCAAACACCCAATGCTGAAGGTTCGTCCACTGTCCAAATCGTCCTCTGCCACTAAAGCCAAGGCCCGAGCCTCCTCCGGTAAGACCCTATACTCTGCCTCATTCATGATTGGGCTCAGGCTGTTTACTCCAACATTGTTTCATTGTCTCCTTCCTCCTGAACTGAACTATGTTGCTGTGTTTTCCTAAGGAATGCTGTGGTGTTTCAGGTGATTGCTATGGTGTTCATTTACTGATCATACACCTGTGACTCCCATCTCTTTCTTTTTTTATATCTCTCTCTCTCTGTGTAGATTACCTCCTTCCTGCTAAGGAGCGTCCTCAGACGAGTGCAGCTCTGGCTCGTCGGCTGGTGACTGGAGCTTTAGGAGTGAAGAGCGGTCAGACGCGAGAGCAACGAGAGGCCGAGAAGGACCAGCTACGGCAAGCCAGAGGTAACACACGCGCACTCAGTGGTGAATTTATTAGAAAGACACCCTGTGGAGAGGGGTTAGATTCCCTGTTCAGACAGGGGCACTACACCACACCAGTTGGAGTCCTTGGGCAAGATTCCTAACACTGCATCAGCCTCCATCTGATATAGGATTAAAACTCCTAGTTTGTCATGAGTTGAGGGTCTTCCAATGGCGACAAATGGAAATGGAAATGATTAGCCATTTCATTAGAAACACACTGTTTCTCCACTCACTGGCATCTTAAGAAAGGGTCTAGCTCTGCCAGAGTGGCGCCGCTGAGGGGTCATTAGACAGATGATCCCAGGAAGATGAATAAGGAAAGGAAAACAAAGCTAAGTACTGAGTTTCTTAATTCTTCTTTTCAGAGCAAAAGCGTTTGGCAGCGAAGCAGCGAGAGGATGCGTGGGAGGGGAGGTGAAGCTGACGGAGACGTGTGTCTGATTTTCTTTTGTGTGTTTGTGTGTAACAACTGGGTCAAAAACCAATACAGTCAGAGACTCTGTCTGTGTGTGTGGGGAAACATGAGCACACACACACAGACAGAGTCTCTGACTGTATTGGTTTTTGACCCACACTGAGAAATAGTCATGGTTTTTGACCCAGTTCTTACGCACCTCCAGTTAGTCTAAATTTTATTTAATTTCCGCTAATAGCACATCACCCAAAGCCACGTCACGACACGTCATATCCTGTTCTTGAATAATTACAGTATGTGAAATTGCATAACATCTTCACAGCACACCAAGTCATGACATATGGCCTCACGGCATGACACCTCACATCATGTCATGCCACATTTTTGAAATGCAGAGGTTTACCTGTGTGTAGGTGTTTGGAGACGAAACAGAACCAAAATGAAAAACACAGCCGGCTGTTGGTGGATGTTTTTTTTTGTTTTTGCCAAAGTCACATTCAGAGTCAAACTGAACCAAACACAGTCAGATGGTATGGTAACGGCATGGTAAACAGACTCAGATATTACTGCGCATATCTGAAAGGGGCTTTGAATACTTGACTCTGCATAACCAGTTGACTAACCTTAAATTATGCCAAATGATGTCCGTTTAAAGCAGCGCTACACTGTCAGAAAAACCGTCACTGTGGTGGTGCCCTAAATGGTACATGTTCAATACCTTTAATTAGGGAACATAACCCTAACTATTACGATTTTTAATTGTGTTCATTTCATACGCCCCGCTTCAACTCCAGGTCTTATTTTGTGTTATTTTAACGTAAATGGATTTTAATACCAATTTTGTTCCTTTAAAGGCACATTACACTGTTTGTTACTGTAGTGACAATAGTGTACCTCTACCCTACCTTTTTTCTGAGAGTGTAGGTAACATTTGTTTCCTGCCCTCCTCAAAAAGTTACATAGTTCCATTTCTGCAGAAATTATCTTGTGTTCCTTGAACTGTTGAGTCTGTACTCATACTGTATACGGCCTCAAGCCCACATCAGAACTCAGGGTCTGAGGAGGTTTCACAGGGTGTAAAGGCTTTTAGGGCTGTGATATTTGTGCAGGAGTTTAAACTGTACACATCGAATAGACTTGTCTCAGTGAGAAGAAGCTTAGACCAGGAGCTCTGTTTTGGTCAGGTCACCCGCTACATAAAGATACTGAAGCCTGGAAGGGTAAGATTAAAAAAAAAAGTTGTTCCTGAGATTTTTTTCTGTTTGTATAACACAACAAAACAGTTGAAAAAATTTCTACTAATACTTGAATAATTTTAGCCACAAAAATCTTAATTTTCATTCAGTAGCCTAAAGAAAAATTGCATGAGAAACAAACGGTGAAACATGTTTTAATAAAGAACAGCTGAACAACTTAGCTCACCTGTGGCTGCATGATGGCTAACTTGCTCATGCCTCTACAGTAGCAGTCTATTGCATGCTAATTTTTAGTACTTAGCTCCTTTATGATGTTTTGTGAAAGCTAAAATTGTACAAGTGTTGCTATAAAAAAAATCAGCTCATTTGGTGTTAAACCGGCTGAATTGTGAAACTTGGACTCAGGAATGCACTTTTTTGTTTACCCTTCAAGGGCTTCTGAACTTCAGAGGTGTATTTTGTAGAAGGAAGGATTAGACACAGGTTTAAATCCAACATCATCATCATAATATTACTGACCTCAATAACTAGACCTCAGCCAGGACTAGGCTTAATCCCTGTCCGTAAAACCACCCCTTGCATTTGTTCTGTAAATACTTCTCACTTGTTCAAGATGCGAATAAAACCCAGAAGACTGTTGCCCCACTTGCTTGTCCTCTGTGACCCTTCTGCTTTTGTTTAGTGACGGCAGTCTGTTTTATTTTTACGAGATGACTGCTGCTGTAAAGATTAAGAACTGATTTGAATAAAGAGGTTTTGAACTTTAACACTGAGTTTGAGTTTTGATTCTAAGAAGAGGGTGAACAGAGTGAGGTCGGAGGCAGTTTTCACTCCTGGCCCCGTCTCAGTCTCAATAAACTGCAAATGAAAACAAAGCCCTCGTTTTTCGCGGGGGGGTACGTTCCAATAGGGTGACCAGACCTGAGATGGTGAAAAAGAGGACACGTCTCGGGGAGGAGGGGGTGTGGACGGTGAACGACTACTGACGTGCAGACTGACCAATTAAATGTTTACAGAGAAGGTTATCGACCAATAACTGTAGCGCTACAGTCAGACGTCCATTCAGAAGATTTTAGGCTACTTCACCACGCCCCCTTCTCACTCAAGCGAACCAATCGGAGCAGGGGGAGGGCGGGACTAGTTTGTGAACGAAACGCTTCTCGAAGTTCTATGTAAGCTCTAGAAAAACAAAATCCCGGACATTTGTGAAGTCTAAAATAGAGGACATGTCCGGGTAAAAGAGAACGTTTGGTCACCCTAATTCCAAGACCACCCGCGAAAAACGAATGTCCGCGAAGTGGAGGAAATATATTTTTAAATTTATTTAACGAGTATTTGGACTTTTAAACCCTCCCTGTTACTGTTAACAACCCACCCTTTGCATTAAACAGTCATTCTATAATGTTTTTCAGCTGGAACTACATGTGATATCCTACCAGTTTCTTTAATAGAGTAATTCCTAAACTGTGATTTAGTGTAAGTAAATTTCACTCGGAAATCACTTGGACACGAAAAACACATGTACTGTACGTAAGAAATACATGTAAATGATATATTTTGTCATCTACAGGCCTAGTCTAATACATGTAATTTTTTTTAAAAAAACTCTGCCTTAAGTACATTAGGAATAATAAATAAATTAATTAAAACTAAGAATGAAATCCTTGCTTTTCCACAACACTGGTTTCATCCGTGGATTTAGAAATTGTTCACTAGTGCCACTTCTCCCCTTTTGGACAAAAAGATGAACTACACCTTTAATCACTTTTGGATTTTATTGAAACGTTACAGAAAGAAAACCAAACGTTACACAGGGTTGTTTGCACCTGATGAGTTTTAGTGAAATGCTGTAATCACATTATGGTAATTATACTCCACATCATGAGCTCCTATAAACTAAGTAGTAGTTTGCACTTTGCTGACTCAGTAGCAAAGTGTTCAGAGACAAAAACAGTCTGCATATCTTTTATTGTGAAGGTTTTAAAAATGAGCAGTAAAAAAAGAAAAGAAAACCCAAGCGTTCAATATATATTTATACAACATTAGGGCTTTCTGAACTTAAAAAGAGGGGGAGAAAGAATGACTAGGAAATGAATGAGGTTACAAAAGGGTCACTCTCTCATACACACATTTGTTCTCTCTCACACACACACACACACACATGCAGGCAGTCACAGATCTTAACAAAAGCTCAAAATGAAGACACTGGGAATGTTTCAAACTCAACTAGAGCACTCATTTTTAAAAACAAAATAAAAGTCTAAAAAAGGGGAGGGGACTAAAACTAAAAATTTTTTACACAGTTGCTCGACATGTTTTAATCGCAGTAATAACACCTGAATGTAAAGACCGTATCTTTTTTCGCTTTCTTTCTAAATATTTTATTAAAAAACAAAAAAAAACAAAAACAAAACTCAGACCGGAAGTGCAAGTCCATTTTGCAGGATGGAGGTTAGCCAGTGAAGACGCGACACGTTCCCTTTAGTTTCCCTGGACACGGATTCAGAACCACACTGAGGAGACGATGAAGCGGTGAAGAGGAGGAGGAGGTGGTGAAGGACTCTTCTACGCTGGGCTTTAGTCCATTTCGACAGAAAAAGGAGGGAGAGCAAAGGGGGAAGGAGGAGGAAAAAAAATAAAAAAATTAAAAAGGCTTTGTTCATTTCATCGCCTGAAGGATGAAGATGAGAAGCTGACCATGAAGAAATGTGGAGGAAATAAAAGAAAACGGCAGGAGAAGCGGAGGTCGTGGAGGAGTCAGGGGGAGACCAGTGAGCAGAGGGCTCGTCTGGTTTCACTTCACTGCGCCTGTAAACAGAAAACTCAGCATCAGAATGAACCACAACATCAAACCAAGCACAAAGAGTGATATATAAACAAAGATTACTATTATTATTTTACACCAGTTGGCTTTTACATTGTGTAATCACAATAGAACAGAAATATTCCTGTGTGTACGCTGTGTACATGTACACTGTGCTGCATGTGTGTGTGTGTATGCACTGTGTTTATATACACCAGGGTTTCCTGCAGTGCTTTACAGTTAGGGCAGCCATCTTGACATCGTCCACGCCCTTCCCCAACAATCCGTTTTGTGCAATTCATTCAGTTTCTTATGAAGGCTTCCGGTGTGTTTGTGCGTGTCTTTCTGCTATGTCCAGTGACAAACACACGTTCTGAAGTATAATCCAGTGTCATCTGAGTTTCCCCGCCACTGTGTACACGAGGTCAGAGCATGTGCAGCCCAAGCTTGTAAACAATGTCTTGAATCATTGATTTGAATTTGCACTCGATTCACTTAACGATTCTGTGCATCTTTATTTTACTACATCATCTGAACACAGAAGCAGTTCACAGTTTGAAAATATCATGATGAATGGGTCTATAGTAAAACTCAAATTACTCAGAATAAAATATATAGTGTGTGTGTGTGTGTGTGTGTGTGTGTGTCCAAATACCTGTTGGCCTTGTGGTGCTGCTGCGGGTTGTCCTGGTGTCTGTGCTGTTTGTCCGTAATAAGCAGCGTGTTGTCTGTAATACTCGGCCCATGCAGCGCTGTAGTCAGTTTGTCCTGCAGCTCCTGCTGCTGCCGCTGGAGCGCCCCCTGCAGCCGGAGCAGCTCCACCACTCTGCTGAGCTGCACACACAATTTATAATCAATTTAATACATATCATAAAAATCACCGCAGGTTGTACACACAAATAAATCAAGAAATACAGTCGCTATAAAAACAGTTATCGACTTTCATTTTCTTATTCATTCATCTTTGAGTTTAATTTCCACTCATCCTCCTCTTTTAAAAAGAAGACAAAGGGCCAGGCATGAAAGAATAATTTGTACAGTGCATGTGCACATTAATGTCAATATCTAAAGCCCACCAACACATGGAAAAAAAGACCACCCATTTTACATCATCTGTCTGGAAATATGGGAGAAAGTGTGCCGTTCTAAGCTCCACTTTTTTGCCACGCCCCCTCATTTGAGTCTGTCCAATCACAATGCTGGACCCAGGTTTATGAGAGAGAGCCAACACGAGGTTACATGCAGCAAAACAGACAATGGGCATGGACAAATAGAGCACTGAGTAAAACCGAGAACAGAGCAAAAACGGCTAAAAAACAGAGCTTCTGCTCCTCACTGCTGTGCGCTCAGGGTTCATTTCAACACTAGGTAAGACTTGTTCTTTTTGCTCATAGGCTGCACCTACATTCGCAGAGCGTAATTCACTTTTGCAGCACTCACACAGACACTCACCCATCTTCTTGTAGTACTCCTCCCAGGCTTTGGTGTAGTCTGGCTGCCCGGCGTTCTGGGCAGTCTGGCTCTGGTCGGCGGGGGCTGGAGCGGCGGGCTGACCGCTTGGCGTCTGACCGGGCACAGCACCACCCGCAGGCTGTTGGTAATACTGCGCATAATATGCCGCCCAGGCTGCACTGTGGTCTGCTGCTGCCTTGCCTACAGACACAGAAGTCACAGGGTAAAGAAAACGTTCAATACAAACAGCTTCATCTCAGTGTTTGAGAGTAGAGGGTTGTCTTACTGGGATCATGGGGTGCAGGGGGCTGCCACTGCTGATAGGTGTTTCCCCAGCCCTGCGGAGGGTACTGATGAGCACCTGGAGGACCTCCACTGCACACAAGAGCATCATCACACTTTAGCGATCCAACAATCACACCATGGCTTTATTAGTGATTAAAACAATGTAAATATATCAATAAAAAGGTTAAGAGTAGGCACTGACTGTGGTGGGGCTCCTGGGGGTCCAGGCTGATATGGATTTGGATTGTAGGGTCCCATTGGACCAGCTGGACCAGGACCACCAGGACCTGGTCCTACAGGACACAGAGGACCCTAAAGAAACAGATAAGAGAATGTCACAACTACATTGCTAGTTAATGAAAACACAACAGTCATCTCAGGGCCTATCACCAGATCAGTTTAAAATTTAGAAGACACTTCAGCCAGGAGTTTTACAGAGCACAACCTCTCTCCATCACTGCTCATGGTGCTACAAAGCATGTGTCTGTCAGCTGTTGTGACAGATCAGGGCAGTTTGCATTCCCCTCCGATACTTTACATTCATTGGCGCTGACATTAGTGACTGTTGGAAAAGTGGTAGTTGGCAGCTTCATGGTTCTTAAAGAAAGCACAGGCTCTCCTCACCCTCCTGGGGCAGGTGGCACTTAGTCACAAGACAAAAAACAGGACAAACAATAAGGCCCAGCTGTACCTCAATCTTGTCCTCGATGAGCTGCTTGGCATGGTCTATCTGCTGAGGTGACCCCCGGATGGTGAACAGTTTGAAATTGGGGTCTCCGTTGGGTGGAGGTTGACGTGAGATCTCCACGAACGCTCCCGTCTGCTGGTTGATGGCCTTCACGTTCTCGCCTCCTCGGCCAATCACCAGGCCGCATTTGTGAGCAGGGATAGAGAAGGTCATCTCACCTCCAGGAGGACCCCAGTTACCTGGACCGCGGCCTCGGCCACGCCCACCCGGGGGCATACCTGTGCCAGGAGGCCCTGGGGGTCCCTAAAGAGATCAAACACAAACGTGTGATGCAAGCGATTGAAATCTGATTAAAAGCTCATGGTGAGAGGTTACAATGGCTATGCTTTCAGACGCGATTCGACATTCTCAGACACATACACTACTCACCCCTCCGCCCTCCTCTCGGACGCGGATACTCTGCAGCAGGTCGTTGATGATGCTGGCCGCATGCTCACAGCGGTCTGGGGGGCCCATGATGTGAGCGATCTTGTCAGGTCCGTTCCCATCGTCTAATACAAATGAGGACATTTTTAAAAAGTGAAAAATACTGTACAACAAGTGTCTTCAATCAGAATCCAATATTCAGATTTGAACAACTGCTGTAAAACAGTGGAAGAGAACAGAAATGTGAGGAGAACCCTCACCAGGTTTGAACTGTATCCTGACTCCAGCATCATTCTGGATCTTCTTGATCATTTCTCCGTTTCGGCCAATCACAACACCCACGGAGTGACGTGGAACGGGCACCTGAAAAACCATTGTTGGGGTTTGGACTTTAGACATTTTAGGACTTGAGACACAGGGGAGATACGTTGGTTAAAGCAGTCGTTAATTTTAATACATTATTTAATAATATATAATTATTTTATAGACATTCGCTGTAATATTCACTGGTCTCAAGGTAAATAACACGATGTGTTGTAGTCACATTAAACTCCTCTGAATACCTTTGTTCACATCCCTTCTACATAATCATTTGAAACATGGGAGAACCAAAGTTCCCACTTTAAATGACACATTAATTATGACACACCTCAATCCCTCCTCCTCCTCCTCCACCTCCTCCTCCTCCCATACGGGATCCATACTCATTTCTGTCTCCGAAGCCTGGGTGATCCCTCTCCCTCAGAATCTCCTGCACCATCTCCCGCGCTTGCTGAGTGTGTCGGGAATAAATTAATACATTTCATTACTTAACCACAAGCAGCTGTTTGTGTACTGCTTCTGTATGAATGTTTTGATATTTCTGCATGTCTCAAGCCCTTAAATGGATTACTGAAGCAAGCGTACACACAAACACACCTGCACTTTATATGGTTCTCCAATGATGCGAAGGGGCTTGTCCATGTTGGGCCCTTGAGATGCATCCTGAATTAAAATCATCTTTACTCCAGCTCGCTCCTACACACACACACAAAAGTAACAGACGATTGAGGTACAATTAATATTATGCAATAAATCAACTTAAATCTTAGAGCAATATTTATAAGCACAAGTGATATAAAGGCCACGTGTTCAGTGCATGTGCCCCATGTAGGCTTTGATGCCTGTGGTAGTCTGACTTGTCATTAAGACCCAGAACAGTGTAAATCTCTTTCACCAAAGACATAACTTTAGTCAATGAAACAATGCACCAAACTTTAGGTTTACATTTCAGATCTGAAGATCCTGCCCAGGGCCAAACACATGAAACCCCCAGTCATGAAAACTGGAAAGTATCCCCATGCACTCACCTGGAGCTGTTTAATGGTTTCTCCTCCTTTGCCGATAACAAGGCCGGCTTTTCCTGCTGGGATAATCATCTCCTGCATGTGGCCGCTACCATTGGTCTCGTGGAAAGCAGTGGGTGGAGTTCCCCGCCCTCGAGAGACAATGTCATCTAACAGCATCTTGGCTTTTCTGTGGAGAGAGAGAGGGAGAGAGAGAGATCAGAGGTTAAATGAAGGGCAAAGGTGGTCAATAATTCAGTGAACTTGGTGTGAAAAGGAAAGTAGTTCACACTCACTGAATGGCATCAGCAGAACCAGTTAGAGAGACGCTTCTTTCAGGTAAACCACCGCTGTCTGCAAATACAAACACCATCACTTCAGAAACATCCATTCAGCATCAATTTTTCTCCATAACACTTTGCCCAATATGTTCCTAGGCTACATTTTCCCTCTTTTTGGCTGTTGAAAGCTAATTCCTGTTCTTCATTGAACTAACCAGCCTAAAAAAGGTTTGCATAAACACTGGGTCTTCTTCCTGGAGCAGAGAGCAGGAAAAAACACTTTCCACTATCAACTTCTAAACAAGGAAAAACGTGCTAAATAATAGTAATAAGCCAATCAAATCAATAACAGTACCAAGAAAAACATTCTTCTATATTCAATGCAACTGCTGCATCTTCATCTCTCACCTGGAGCAATCTGGACTTTACAGCCGGACTCCTGCTGGATCTTATTAATCTGTTCTCCCCCGCGACCAATGACTGCACGGCAAGAGAGCAGACAGCCAATCAGAGCGGCTTAAAAAAAATGCTGACTATTCAACATGACCTCAAGAACAAATACATCAAACAGCTTTTACGATAGAGACCGTATTAGTCCCAGGTGGCTTATTGTTTATAAATCTGATCCTGGAGCTGTTTTTATTTTCAGTTTATTTGAGTATGAGAGTTATATTTAATTCCAATGAATGTGGCCTTGCCGTTACCTCACTGCTAGAAAGTTTCTTTTTTCAAGTGTAACAGACTAAACATTCCCATCAGCTTCACCACGGTCTGACTAAGATATATAACATCTCTTATCAAATCAAGAACTTCACACAGGATCTTCACCACACAGCATTATGGGAGAAATGTGAGGGTACTCACTGAGGCCCACCATGCCATCAGGCACTCTGTACTCCTCCGTTACAGAGGATGGACGTACACTGAAAGAAAAAACAAAAAAGGAGGAACAGTGAAATTTAGGGTCAATAAAACCGCTTAAAGAGGACACATACCTTTTCAGCAGAGAGATGAGGAAAAACCTGTAACACCTAAATAACCTGCTAGCCTACCAGATTTTATTTTTCTGAGCTGTGAGCATCTAGTCAGAGGAGCCATTCCCTGTGGCACATAACCCACCTATAGTGTGTCTATACCCTCCAAAAGTGTCTCAATTCCTAGTGAGCAGTCTTACTACACCGTCTACGTAGAGGAAGCATTTTAAACCACATCCACCTTCACACTGGGTTTTTGTCCATGTATTTTCACATTAATTCACAGTAATAGCTCAGCTAACAAAACTCCTGAGAACTCATTTTCACAGCTGCTGCAAGAATGCCAACACACTTCAGGTGTGAAACTGCTGAACCAATATGGAGGACAGTTCACAGCGCTGATGCCGAGCCCCGCTCACAGCCACGTCCATTTCAGCAGGTGACGCAAAACACACAAACCCCACCAGGGCTTTATGTGACGCTCCACTATTTACTCATCAGCTGAGGACGTGTCTGATGCTTCCCTTAAAACTGTGTCTTAAGAAGGTTCCTCAGATTGCCACCCATTTAAAACATATTACTGGAACAGCCTGCCTTTCTGGAGCGTGACACTTGATGTAAAATATTTTCTATGCTGAGAGAGCCCATGTTATGTGTGTGTTTGTGTGTCACACTGCAGGCGTAAACAGAACTATGGTCTCTACTACCTTATATCTACACAACAAATTAGCTCAGTTTGAGGTGATTTAACTCGTATGATGTGTCCCCCTTTCAACCCCAACCTCAGACTCCCACTAGGTAACAACTCCACACCCTTCCCTACAAGCATCAGGCACCTGCAAAACTGGAGTTTTAAATCTGGTTAAACCTGTTCTTAAAATTATCAACAACTGATTCTGTCTCTCTTTAATATTAGGTTCTTGTCTCTACAAAATTATACAATCCCATAAACATGGACACAGTTATTTTAGGTCACATTTATTAGTCTTAACCACCCCCCCCACCCCTTGCAGAAAAGAACATATTCTTACCTCTGCTGAGACAGAGCAGCCAGCTGAGCCCCGATAGCTGTGGATTAAAACACCCCACAGCATTACTTAATTAGTCTAAATATACAACATCACTGAGTCATCAGCCACTGTGAGGGAGAGAGTGTGAGACTGATCATGTTTCAATGTCTGTGTTCCAGGCCTGAAGATTTCATAGCAGACTTCAGTGTGATGGACACAGACTGTTCAGACACGGCGAACACAAAGACAGTACATCACATGTATTGCGTCAATCACAACAGGTGGTTTCCTACCCTCCAACAAAAGTTACACCATGCTGTTTCTGCAGTGCTGAGCCCAGAGTTGCAATGACTATTCTCTTTATTAGAGATCAGGGGAACATCACAATTTTAAAGCTGGAATTTTAAGGTAAAAGTTAGAGGTGCATGAACACCGATACTGGTATCAGGTATTCGCCCAGTGTTCATTTACGCATAATCGCTAAAGAGGCCCCAATACCAACATTTGAAACCTTGTGCACGTTGCTGCGCTAATGAGGAGATAACTCAAAGTGTCGGCGACCTGGAATTGCTGGCAATATGTGAAGGCAACCCAAGCGGGTGTGCCGTGCTGTTTTGACTGACCTCGAACAAGTTGGATTTTTCTTCACTTAAAGTGTATTTTCCTCCTGGGAAATGTTTTCCCGTTTGCGAGAGCACTGTTTGTTGCCCAATCTGGTTTTTCCTCAAATTAAATTTCCTCCGCTCGCAAATTTTTAATTGGATCCGACGCGATTGATCAGGCTGCTGCTCTTAAATAAACACTGCCAATAAATAAACACTCTGCAGAACGCGCCAGCTGTTATTGTATAATGGAAACGGTCTTACCAAAAATACACAATACTGCACAAACGCATATCAAGAGCTTGTTGCTCATGTTGCTAATTTATATACGGTTACATTTATTTATCCTAGAGAGAAATTCTAACTATTTGTGGTGTAATGTTGGAAAATGCTAAATAAAAGTGGACAGTTCAAGAAATGAACACGAAAATTTCTAAATAAATAAATAAAGTTTTGTTGTGGGTGAAGACATGCTAAATTTGTGACATAGCGGCTCATGATTAAACATGTCCTATTGCCCACCCTTACATCAGTGATTCTAACACTTTTGGACAGTTGTATTGTCAACTACAGCTTGAACTAAGACAAATTTCACATTTTGTGTGTGTGTGTGTGTGTGTGTGTGTGTACACAAAACCAGACACCAACACAAAACTACACACTAATACACTGGTGTGAGAGAACAAAGTTGTGTAAGAAAACTCACACAGCGCTGTAGCGTTATCCCTGTCGCTCTGAGCGGCCATCCTCTTACTGTCTGGCTGATCTGAGGACAGAAAAATCAAACAGCACAGTAAACCCTGTGTCTACATATCTGCCTTTATAAAAACAGGGAGGTATAAAGGAAAATGGACAGCTTTTATCCATGCAACTGTATTTCTGTGTAAAGACGTTGGTGGAGATTGAGGCTTTATTTTTAAACAAAATGCTGTGACTTTGCAGCTCTCTCAGAGAAACACATCAAGAACAAATATCAGTCTTTCTAGATGAGGAGCGACCAAATAATCCTTACCAGAGGGTGGAGACCAACACATGCTTTCTCTGAAAAGGACAAAGCCAAGCCACATTCAAAAACCGTTGCTAATGCAACAGCACTGAATAGCTCAATGTGTCAGAGCAGAAGACAAACTGCCTAGATCTGACACATCAGCTGACACACCTGCACCAGCTCTCGCCATGAGCAGAGAAATTGGGGAAAGGTGTGTCCAACCCAGCTACTCAAAAAGTGAAGCCAACTGTGCCCTCTAGGACCCCACAGCCACAGGAAGCTAAGGCCTCAATGGGGACCTCCAATCTAGAACTAGCAACCTCCTGATGACAGGACCATGATTTTCTTTTATTTATTATTTTAAAGGACATGTAATATTAAAATGAAAACCTGTGCATTTGTTTGTCAAATTGTGACGTGCATTAAAAATGTTTTTAATTACATTAACAGAATTTTATGGTTAATTGGATGTTTATTTACATTAATTAAATGGCAAAACTTATGTATTAACATTTTACTTTTGAAGAGAAACTCACTGGAAATACACATGCAGTGAAAAGCAGACAGCTCATAAGGGCCCAGGGCTGTCACTCTTTCATTATTTTATCACTAAACCATTTTTGTGGTGTGTGTTAAGTGCATGCCTCAGAGTGCTGCACGGTTTAATGCCCGTTTGTGCAAAAATAACAGATAAGATCTGATACAATAAAGAACATCAATGGTGCATACCTCCATCCTCCAAAGATCGTTTCTGTGCTGCGAATGGATAGCTCTCTGCACCACCGTTATTGCTCATAGGGGGGGCTGAAACATCTCCACCGATCTTGGCTGCAATCTGGTGATGAAAAGAAAAATAAATAAATTTTAAAAAATTAAACTGAAGCATTGAATAAACAAACAACAAAAACCTTCCATAAAATCCTAGCTTCCAGCTGAGCAACTGCGGGGGTTAAAAAGCCTTTAGATATTATATATATATATATATATATATATATATATATATACACACACACACACACACACAGACACGAAAGTATTCAGCCCCCTTGAACGTTAACCTTTTGCCACATTTCAGGCTTCAAACAAAGATATATATATATATATTTTTTTTTATTGTGAAAATGAAATTTATTGGATGTGTCAAACTTAACAAATAAAAAACTGAAAAGTGGGGTGTGCAATATTATTCGGCCCCTTTACTTTCAGTGCAGCAAACTCACTCCAGAAGTTCAGTGAGGATCTCTGAATGATCCAATGTTGTCCCAAATGACTGATGATAAATAGAATCCACCTGTGTGAAATCAAGTCTCTGTATAAATGCACCTGCTCTGTGATAGTCTCAGGGTTCTGTTCAAAGCACAGAGAGCATCATGAAGACCAAGGAACACACACGGCAGGTCCGAGATACTGTTGTGGAGAAGTTTAAAGCTGGATTTGGATACAAAAAGATTTCCCAAGCTTTAAACATCCCAAGGAGCACTGTGCAAGCAATCATATTGAAATGGAGGGAGTATCAGACCACTGCAAATCTACCAAGACCCGGCCGTCCCTCTAAACTTTCATCTCGAACAAGGAGAAGACTGATCAGAGATGCAGACAAGAGGCCCATGATCACTCTGGATGAACTGCAGAGATCTACAGCTGAGGAGGGAGATTCTGTCCATAGGACAACAATCAGTCATACACTGCACAAATCTGGCCTTTATGGAAGAGTGGCAAGAAGAAAGCCATTTCTCAAAGATATCCATAAAAAGTCTCGTTTAATGTTTGCCACAAGCCACCTGGAAGACACACCAAACATGTGGAAGAAGGTGCTCTGGTCAGATGAAACCAAAATCGAACTGTTTGGCCATAATGCAAAACAATATGTTTGGCGTAAAAGCAACACAGCTCATCACCCTGAACACACCATCCCTACTGTCAAACATGGTGGTGGCAGCATCATGGTTTGGGCCTGCTTTTCATCAGCAGGGACAGGGAAGATGGTCAAAATTGATGGGAAGATGGATGGGGCCAAATACAGGACCATTCTGGAAGAAAACCTGTTGGAGTCTGCAAGAGACCCGAGACTGGGATGGAGATTTATCTTCCAACGAGACAATGATCCAAAACAAAGCCAAATCTACAATGGATTGGCTCACAAATAAAGGTATCCAGGTGTTGGAATGGCCAAGTCAAAGTGCAGACCTGAATCCAATCGAGAATCTGTGGAAAGAGCTGAAGACTGCTGTTCACAAACGTTCTCTATCCAACCTCACTGAGCTCGAGCTGTTTTGCAAGAAATAACGGGCAAGAATTTCAGTCTCTCAATGTGCAAAACAGAGAGACATACCCTAAGCGACTTGCAGCTATAATTGCAGCAAAAGGTGGCACTACAAAGTATTAACACAAGGGGGCCGAATAATATTTCATGCCCCACTTTTCAGTTTTTTTATTTGTTAAAAAAGTTTGAGAGATCCAATAAATTTCATTCCACTTCACAATTGTGTCCCACTTGTTGTTGATTCTTCACAAAAAAATCTTTTTTTTTTTTTTTTTAAACATTTGTTTGCTTTTTAAATTAAATTAATGTACATACTCTAGGACGGGGGTGGGGCATGATTAGAGAAATCCCACAGAGCAGGAGTGAGTGTCGTCTTTATCTGAGCAAAAAATAAGCTCTTATTGTCATGAACTTGTACTAAGTATTTTGAAACAACTGATAACACACAAAACCCTAGACATATGAGCTGCGTTCCAAAGCCTAGGCTGCGGCCGAGCTCAGCTGCATTTCTACAGTATGTTATTTTTCATCCCAGTTGAAACGTAAAGGTTTAAAGATGATGCTTGTGTGTTTATAGGTTGAGTGTCTCAAACAGTATTGTAGTTTATATTATTATATAATATCAATAAGTAAATGACTTATTTCACCTTAGTCATGTTAGTGCTTAAAGGCAGATAAGACCTTTCCCGTGATGTCACAAGACAGCCTCCTTAGACCGTCCATAGGACAGTCCTTCTAAGGACATTTCCAACCTTGGTCCAAGCCTAGGCTTTGGCAAGAAGCTATGGGATTTGACCTGATAATTTTATACATGCGCTACAATATTGCATATTTAAAATAGCATATTTTTAGTTTGTGGGTCTCCTGAGGAAAGTTTTGTTTTCCTCTGCTGTAGGGACTTCTGTGAAATACATGCAGGAATCAGGAAAACTTTGGAGTTACCAAGAATGAATATAAAATCTCAATACAGATGTTTTTCAATAGTTTGGAAAACAACAAACTTGTTGTAAACTGACATCTGGAGGTGTTCCACAAAGCAGCATTTCAGAGCAAGTCAGATAAAGCCCAATTGTGAACTGCCCTGTAGGAACGTGCATTACCTCTTTACCTACGGGTTACACTTGACTTTGGGCTCTAGTTATCAGGTTAACTGAGAAATCCAGCTTTGAGGAATAACCCTCGGTTCAATACGAAGATCACCTACCACACCTCCAATTTGTTAGGTCAGGTTAGAAACCCTACTTTCACATCACAAACTTAGTAAACCAACGTTGTTCAGTTTCTCTACAACAAACCCACAGAGTACTTCTCTTTAAGCCTGCTACATACCCAACTGTGTCCTGGCATAAAATCTGAAACGTGGCCTTTCTCATGTTTCTAAACATCTTGATTGGAACAACAAAGTGCTAATGAACTGCTGCACTCTGAGGCACTCACTGTGGTTCAACTTGGGTAATGAGAAATGTGTGCCAAATCCAGATTTAAAAAAAAAATAAATAAATAAAAAAAAAAATTAAAAAAAAAAAACACAGGACATTACGAAAAGTCTTGTAAAAGTTGGTGATGTTGTAGGCACTGAGTCACTCAGACCCCAAACTGACACCAACATCTGAGAACGAAAGCCAACAAGGTCAGGAAGCTGGAGATCTGCTTTTATGTGGAAACTACATTTTAAAATCACTTGCTTTAGAGGGGGCAAAAACAGGAACATCGGCGACATCCAGTATGCACCGTTTGGTGGCTTTTAACCCCATGAACCCACAACAAGCAAGAAATGAACCCTGAATGTGTGGCAGGGATCTACTTTATATAAATCTAATAAATAAAAGTTGCAGCAAAACACTTTTTTTGATATTTACAGATCAGGAGTTTCTTTGCTGCAGCTCACAAAGTACCCAGATCCGTCTATCGGAAAAGCACTCGGTGAAGGTCATGTACAATATATTCCTAAACAAAGTGCATACTTCCGATTAAGTAAAAAGCGCATACCCAGAAATGACCTGGGAATTCATTCATTTATTCGTTCGTTTTTTTAGGTTTTTTTTTTTTTTTTTATATAACGGCTTCATCCGGTTCTGCTTATCCAGAGTCCAAGTGAAATCTTTGGGACAAATGCAACACAAATCACCAGTCAATCACAAGACAACACACACAAAAAATTAATACATAAATAAAAAAAAAACCACAGACATCTATGGACCGTTTTGCTCAGCCAATCCTAGCAATGTGCGTGTTTGGACTGTGGGAGGAAACCCACACAGACACAGGAAGAACACAGCACACTTCTCACACAGTGACCCGAGAAGAGAGTTAAAAACCTGAGAATTATCAAACTGAACTCAAAATAACAAACATGCGCTGCACCAAGACTTAAGTTCTAAGACTTAAAGTTCTGGATGTTTGAAGTTCTTCAGATATTTGAGCAGTGAATTGTGGAAAGTGCATGTGAATTGTTTTAACCTTAATCACGGTTTTTATGTTGTTGTATGTCTGCACTAGAACAGCTAGTTATGTCTTCTTCATTTCCTCAGCCCTAAAACTCCCGTTAAAAACCATCTTTCTTTTCAGTGAGAAAATCCTGGATAAAAAAAAAATGTAGCAGCGAAATTAAAAATTGGAAACATTTAGATACTTCAGCTGGGGCTGAGGTTTTGTCTACATCACGGACTGGCCAGAAAAATTAACATCCGCAATTAGAGGGATGCTATTTGGAGTTGTGGGAGAACATTTTAGATATCAGTCATGTTTCTTTTAAAACATCTACATAGAACACACTGTTCCACATAAAGAACACACTTCTGCACATTTTAAATGCACAATGCCCGTTTATTTCCATTCATCATCCAGGGGGAAAGACAAGGATTGTGCAGAAGTTGTGGTAGATTTAATTTATGTTAATTTCAGAAAACAAATGAATACGTCCTATATCTGTGGGGGGAAAAAGTGGACGTGTACACTTATTTTTTTTTTTTTTTTTTTTTTAGTTAACAAAACAAAACACTACATTTCCCCCTCGTTCATTTATTTAGACTTTCCTTTCTCTGAACTTAAATTGATTACGTATATACAATGCTCTGTTTATATTAAAAGCTTAACTGTGAATTCTTGAAGTGGATTTAAAAATCAATTAAATAGCGATTAAATAGAAAGAAACACCTCTAGAGTCGGTAAGTTCGCTTGCCACAAGGCTTTAGCTCCTCAGCTAACGACCCCTAGCAACCGTAGCTAAGGAGCGTAGCACTGCTAACGGTAGACAATAGAGACAATATTAAACTTAATTACTGTTTTCTGTAATCATCAAAGCGGCTTTAAATAGCAGCAAAACATTTAAAATTATACCCGGGGGCTTAAACTGAGCATTTTCAATCAGAACTTCTACAAAGATCCAAGACACTGAAGCTAAACGAGTCTGGACTTCATTTCTTATTCCAACTCTCCGTTCCACCTTAAGTGGTGCAGCTGCAGCATTGTAACAGCCGCGATAGTTAAGGTGGAATTGTGAATTCTAACGAGAAACGTGCAAATAGCCGAGTAGCACACCACGGGTAAACAATGGGATGGATATGATACTTATTTAATCATTTTTATCAGCAAAAATACGTCTTGAATTACTTAAAAACGAGAGTAAATTCACAGACAACTGGCTTATATTTAAGTTCTCAAACATTAGTTTGTTCAATCTTTAAAAAATAAATGCATGAAAAAAACGACGACCAGCTCAGCGAAGCTGCTGTTGACTTCTTAAACGGCTCTATATATTCCACCTTAACCAGTGCAGCAGATGCCTTCTGGCGCCTGAGATCAAACAATAAACATCACAGAAACAGACGAATAACGATGTAAAAGCTCCCACACAGCTTAAACACCTTAAACTCACAGAAACCATAGAGCCCTGCCACTTTCATCATTAAACATGCGAGCCGGTTCACTGTAAGATAAAGATTACAGTTCCACCTTAAATAGGCCATTTATGGGGGGGGGTGTAAACAGCTACATGCTCTATAGCTCGTGATAAATAGGCGCCTCCAGCGTTAAAATACGCCCTGCCGTGGTCTTAGCGCGTTCCCTGTTCGGTTTTTCTGTTTCACCTTAACTGACGAGGCGCGCCAGAATGAAAGCGCTGCACCATTTAAGGTGGAACAGAAAAGTTCCCGCACGAAGCAAGCTAACAACGGGTCTCTCTCCGTTTCGAGGCCGCTGAGAGGTACCTCACCTGCCGGGCTCGCTGCACCGCGTCCGCAAAGGCGTCCTTCTTGATCCCCGCGGCTCCAGGCGGAGGCACCGCGTTGTACTCCGACATTTCTGCCCGGGAACGTGAGCTAAAAAACGGGAACGGAGCCGGAGATTGAGGCCTTGCGGCGGTGCGCAGGAGCGGGAAAGGCGAGGGAAGAAACGGAGCCAAGCTCTATTGGCTCTCCGCTCTGATTGACGTTTCAGACGACCAATCAAAATTGTCGTAGAAAGTAAAAGAGGCAGGCGCTACCGCTTAGTGTAATTTCATTGGCTGCTGATTTTCTATCTACAACAAAGGGGGCGGTTGCCGTTAGCGCTCAGAAGCGAAACGTGTGAAATCCTATTGGCTATTAGCTGATTGATATTTTTAAGCCAATCAAAACGCGCGAATACAGCACAAGAGGCGGCTGCTACAATTCCGCCATATCCTATTTGTTGATGATTTTATTATAAGTAAGATGCTGAGAAGCGAGCCAATCCAAGTTCAAGGACGACACACACGAACCAATCATAAACAGAGTAACGCGCTTTCAGGAGAGATTGACATGCTGTTCAGCCAATAAACAAAGGCAGTGGGCGGGTCAATGAGTTACATGCTATACATACATTGGCGCCTCTTCGGGCGCAGGGCATGTTCTATTGATTTTGTGGTGATAAACAGAGACAAGCCATAATATTATGACCACCTTTTTGTTTCTACACTTACGGTTCATTCTCTCAGCTCCACTTATCATATGAGCACTATGTAGTAATACAATTACAACCCCTATGATTAAAAAACGTCTTTAAAATGCCTTTTGGGTGGCAAAAACGAGACAAGTGCCCCATTTGTTGCCCTTCATATGGCAAGTAAATAACTGATGGCCCACGTTGGTGCAGTTTCTAGCAATAAATTATGATAATGTGTCTTAAGAATTGGCATTATATCATTACATTATAGGTTGTGGCGCGTTAGTGGGGCCCAGGGTCGCGCACTAGTTGTCAGGTCCCCCACTGAGCAGGTAAGATTTGAGCAGTGGATTACTCTCTGCGCTGCAGTGACACTGACGTTGTACGAGTGGATCAGACACAGCAGTGCTGCTAGAATTTTCAAAGCCCTCAAGTGTTGGACTGAGAATAGTCCACCAACCCAAAATTTCAAATTACATTTGCACTTAGACCTGTGAGTACTGAATGAAGGCAAAGGTTTATAGTGGAGTAAATCTAAGCCACTTGATTTGCTTTATTGGGAATAAATTCTATATCTTTACTTTTGAAGAGTGATGACTTTAAATACCTCAAGGTAAATCTAAATAGGTCAAGGAATGGATACATTTAGGGACCACATTTCCTAATATATGCAGTTTAACAGATTTTTTAAAATAATTATTTTATTTACTTTCATTTTTTTTGTGGAGATTTACCTTTAATACAAAGGTGATATATATTTTGTAAATGACCACATGAATAACTGTCTTGAGAAGTTTAATTCATACTATTATCATGAAGAATAATATAATCACACACATCTTATAATCTTAATTTAATAATTTACACAGTCTTTGTCATGCACTCAAGCACAAAACAAGTTTTTCTTCTTCAAAAACATATTTATAATATCCATAAAATTGCAAGCAATTCAATCAAACCCCTGAAACTAAATGCAATGTCACCTTTCAGCTTTAAATAAAAACTGTTTAAAATAGTTTGTTCCCAGTGTCGCAAAAATGATCACCCTCTTCCTCTGAACACAGAACCCATCTCTTCCTCTGAATACGGTGACTGTTTAAAAATAAGAAGAAAAAGCAAGAAAACAACAACTGAATTATTGAACTGTTTCATAAAACAGACTAAAACTATTAAACTCCTCTCGTTGTTTTCAGTGATAAACCCTTGATCTAAACACTGTTGTAAAAGAGTAGTGTTCGTCCCTCTTTCCGCTTGTTACTGTTTGGTTTAATTCACACATACACACACTTTACTGTCATGCATCGGATACTGTAGTCACATTAAATGCAGCAGTAAAGGCTTTGGTGCCCTTTAGGAGGTGAGGTCAAGCACACAGAGATTCAGCTCTTCTCCAGCAGCCTGTCAGGACAGAGGGACCCGCTCAGAGACTCTAACGAAGCCTGGGACACGTTTCACAAAACAAAAATAACGCCGTATTCCTTTACCTCACCTCTCTGAGAAAGCTGACATTGTGAAAGTGTCCCCCCTGAGTTCGACAGACCCCTGAACTGAAGCAATGTCTGTGTTTTCAAGGTCTTCACCACCTCAGATAAAGCTGCAGGACTCCTCCTGGACGAGGGTTCTGCTCCAGAGCTGGAGTTAGTGTTAGAGCTCAGGCTTCAGTGCAGGCAACAAGCAAAGCATAATCCACCACCAGGGGGCGCTCCATCCATACATTAGACTTTCACAAGGCTACTGACCCCTAGTTCAACACAAATACACACTGCATTCGCTTTGAGAGGCACTTTGAGCTGAAGGGTCAGGTGGGGGTGAGTGGTCAGAATGTGGACTAACACAGACCCCACCCCCGCCCCAAGGTATCGCCAGCCTATGTTTCTGAACATAGACTTCAGTCTCTTACATACAGCACCAGTCAGGTTTGCACACACCTTTCATAAGAGAAAAGAAACTGAAAACATCAAAGCTATAAAGTAACACAGTGACAGTGATGTTAAACAAACTAAAAATTTGTCCTGTTTTAGAGTCCTTCTGAGACCACCATTCACTTAATTCAATTCCCATACAGTTATTAGTTTTAAGAGTCCATATTAAGTAAGAGAGACTCTTCAAGAGGCCCTTAAAGGAACAGTAGGTTTTTGTTTTGCTCCTGGTGGTCCCCCTGTGTGATTACAGCACTGTACTAAAATCAGTGGGAAGGGGGATGGGGGTGGTGGGGAGTTTCCTACCCTCCTCCAGAAGATACACAGTGTAGTTTCCGTAGTGCTGAGCCCAGAGTAGCAAGGACAGAGGCCCTATTCTCATTATTACAGCTCAGTGAAGCATCACAATGAAGCTGAAGCTGCATTTTTAAAATAGAAATATTACAAAGTGTTCCTTTAATGAGGAAAAAGGAAACAGACACAAAAGCAGAAAGTGTAAATCTAAGACAGAATCTGCTGGTGGTTCTCAAAATAACTGACTGAGAGCCCCAGAGCCTCATCAGTTATCATCAATGACTCTGTGATTGCCCTGGATCAGGAGAAAAGAGGGATGCAAGCAGCTTCTACTGAACCCCAGAAGTGTGGAAAACTCCCATTGAAGGTGGGTCTGTGAATTTTGCACAGTACCCTATGTCCAAACGTTTGACTAGTGCTGTATGTACAGGTTTAGACACATTCAGACACACTTTAAAAATATAGCACATGCTCAAATATATTCACCACACACACACACACACACACACACTTCTCATCATTTCACCCCCAGATGAACATGGTCTGTGTTCCTGAATATCAGGACCCTGTTAATCAACAAGACAAATAAACAAAAACATATAACCACCAAAATTAAACAGGTCACAACAGTAGAAGAGCACAGTGCAGTTTCCCCAAACAAACCGCTGCATTGGTTCCTTCCTTTCGCTCATAAAATGTAGGCAGCCATTTAGGGTCTGCATCTGCAAGTTGAACAAGCACCGCACCAGTTGCATATTTAAAATATTAACACACTGTTTTTAACTCAAACAAGCTACAGACGTGGACAGACTTGTGGGTGCCCTTTTGGCTCATTGAAAATACATGATTATTTCTGCCAGAAAAGGGCTGAAATTAAAAGCTAATTAAAAGAAAACTTAAAGAAGGAGTGTCCATAAAAGGTAAAACACTGCTCGTTCTGCAAAGATTCTCTACAATGGCTTGCACAGGTTTGTTAATAGCTCTAGAAAAAGTGCTAAATATATGCATTATATTGATAAAGTCAAACACACGGCCTGTTTAAAAGGGACAGACTGTAATCCACTTTTACAGCACTGTTCTGAAATCAAGGGCGAGGGCGTTGGGTGATTTTTCCTTACATAGTGTGGTTTCTGCAGTGCTGCAGAGTTGGGACTAGCAATGACAGAGACTCTATTCTTTGTCACAGCTCAGTAGAACATCACAGCAATTTTGAAGCTGTTTTTAAGGTGAAAATTACTACCTACGGTTGTCACTCTTCTGTTTGGTATCATCACATGCAGCACACTGAACATGGACCAAAGAAAACAAAGGAGAGCGTTCTTTGAGAAGAACCTCTTAAAGGTAAATCTGTAAGACCTTCTCCAATGAGTTGACTGGACATTCTGACTACACTAAACTGTTATTAAGAGGTGTAAGGTCCACAGTACTGTAGTTGATACAAGCCCAACTCCAAGGTCATGGTACATCAGTGTGTGATTGCACCATCCGTTGCTTTCCAAGCGGCCGTGGACTTCAGGAAAGAACACCCAGAGAGACTCCACTGTTGGGAGTAAATGATAGAGGCCTATCACTTCATTAGTCTCAAGTTATTTCTGGGAAAATTGAGTTCTCCATTTATCTTGAGAGGGAACCAACACAACATCTGTCCACGTCTGTATGATCTACACTGCTGCTGTGTAGCCCTGGTGATTAATAAACCTAATGGACCTAACTTGGTCCTGTCTTTGGTCCTCAGTGGCAGCCTTGTCCTTTGGTCGATTCACAGTTCATCCAGATCTTTCAAACCACAGAGGGTAGTTTGGCCTCTTTCTTATTCTTTATTTTATCACTCCATCCTCTGTCCATCCACTTACGTACGGAGTGAAATCATGGCTCTAATGATAACGTCCCTGTTCTCAGTGTCTTTGAGGTAATGATCAGAACTGATTCAAATCCCTCCCTCGTTTCTATCCGTCTACCTTTCTCCCACCCCCAGTACTTTCCTCATGTGTTCATACACCACGTAGGAGATGCTGACTGCGGGGATGACCTTCAGGAAGTTTGGGGCGATTCCTCTGTAAAGCCCCACCACCCCCTCCTGAGCCACGATGCTGCGGAATAGAGACAGCATGGAAAGCTGAGGACCGCCCTTCACTGAGGCTGAGAGAGAGAGAGAGAGAGAGAGAGAGAGAGAGAGAGATTTAACAATGGGCTGTGTTCAATATTCAGACAATATGATATCATGATATTTTCCGGATATAAATCATATGAAACACTGTATCAGATTATATTTAAATTAACAGTAATAAGGTTAATGAGACCATGAGCTAAGAGCCACTATGCCATTCTAAAATAATGCTGTAAAAGTCAACACCCCTCTGTCACACAGCTCCATGGACCTGGAGGTTGTGGGTTCGAGTCCGGGTGAGGAGTGTGGTGTGTTCTCCCTGTGTCCACGTGGGTTTCCTCCGGGTGCTCCGGTTTCCTCCCACGCTCCAAAAACACATTGGTAAGTGGATTAGTGATTCAAATGTGTCCGTAGGTGTGAGTGTGTGTGTCGCCCTGTGTAAGACTAGCGCCCCCTCCAGGGTGTGTTCCCGCCTTGCGCCCAGTGATTCCGGGTAGGCTCTGGACCCACCTCGACCCTGAACTGGATAAGTGTTACAGACAATGAATGAATGAAAGTCAACATCTCTCCATCCAAGAGGTGACAATTTCATAAGCAAAAAATTTAAAAACTATTTTAATGTAATCCCCGCGACCCTGAACTGGATAAGCGGTTACAGATAATGAATGAATGAATGAATGAGTTTAATGTAATTTAAATACTTTCCTTTTTAACTCTGGACTCAAGAACTATGACAAATAAATCAACTAAAGTATTACATTTGTATGTAAACGGGTATTAATAAAATGTAATAATATCAGTGAAAGTATAAATATTGCTGAATTGTCTGAATTGCTGATTGTCCGTAACTGATGTTGAATCCAGTCGCTTAATCCACTCTTTCTCTTATTATGTTTTGTATTTTACAGTGTTTCAGCTGCGTAGTCACTGAAATTGTAAACAAACTGGAGCGACAGAGCGGTGAGAGAAATGTGGTGTGATCTGTGTGGGGGAAAAGAGATGGGACTTGGCCACTTCTGGGAGAATGATTCAAACTTTGGAAGTAAACACTAGGTGGCAGTGTGTCACAATTCCATAAAACTGCCCTTAAAAAAAGAATGGGAATTACTTGTTTAAAAAGTGTGTCAGTACTCTTTGGCGGCTCAGGTTTATAGTTTTGTGGGGACGCAAGTTGCGCATGCCCTGACCTGTCCAATTTACCCACCCACACATGCCTCTATGCGTTCACACCCAGAGCAATCCCACCCAGTCCTTCATCTATCAATCCATCCACCCATTCACCCGTCCATCCTCCACAATGGAGGATCCAATTCTATTGAATCCTGTCGTTTTCGCTCAGCCACCCCTTTATACATTCTCCCTCCATCATCAGAGCAGCAGTTACTCTATCCATCGCTCCTCTATCTTACCCTGGGCCTGCATGCGAGTGCGGATGAGGGCGAGGGGGTACGAGGCCAGCTGACCGCAGGTGCTAGACACAGTTCCACAGCCCACCAGCACCAAAACACCCGGATCAGCCGAGTCAGACCTGTGTCTCTGTAACCACATGTTCTTCAGAGTCTGAGAGAGAGAGAGAGAGAGAGAGAGAGACAAATGCATATTAGTAAAAAAAATATATATATATATATATATGTGTGTGTGTGTGTGTGTGTGTGTGTGTGTGTGTAATAGAGAGAGAACTAGATAGTGAAAAGAGAGAGAGAGGACAAATGCAAGACAATGGTGTGTGGGTCTGTGTGTGGGTGTGCACACTAATAATATATAACGGAGCTTACGCATTGTCTTTGTTCAATGAAAAGCATGTATCTCCAAAAACATTAAATTAGGAGCATTTCTATTGGTCCCTTCAATATGGAATATTCACACAGTGTGAAGGAAAGCTGCTATGTTTAAATGAAGTAATAAACAAAAAGTCCACAAAAATGTAGATACAGGTTTTTGCTGGACAGCGACGACATGCATAAACACACACACATACCTCATAGACGGCCAGGTCAATGCCTGCGTAGGGGATGATGCCCAGTATGTTGGGGATGTAGCCCTTATAAAATGCTATCACTCCCTCTTTCTGCAGAATCTGCCGAGCACAGTCGCCCACACCTGAATACTGACCGGTCTTCCGCAGGGTCAGACGAGTCTTCAGCACCTACACCGAGAGACAGAGAGTAGATTATTAAACTCACCACACATCAGTACTCAGATTCAAATCTGGGGCTTAGCGCTGTGTTAAACATTGTGAAATCCGACCGTATCTAGTTTAAAACACCTTTAAAATAGTCAAAGTCTGATTTTACACTTGATAGAGAAACGCATCTCTGTTCACTTTAAAATCCAACTGTGTACGTCCTCTGTGAGTGGCGTCCTCTTCCCACTGGGATATGGATCATGAGTCTTGTGGCTTGTTGTATGGAGTAGGGCTGTGCCATATCGTATCGTTTACGATAATATCATCATAATACTTAAAACGATATAAAAAAATCTATATCAAGATATTCTGAATTGTTTACTTAACAACATCACGAAGTTACCTATAATACAGCATACGTTCTTTACATGAGTGATTTAGGCACAGTGAATTACGGTGGAAAGTGGCTCTGAAGCGAAGGAATTCGCTCCAAAAAAAGTGGAGATGTGGAGGTGGTTTGGTTACAAAATAACCGATGTACAATAAACTATTGTATTGTGTAAAAATATATTCTATTTAATATAATTAACAGTAAAATAATGTTTATTTTGTTGCAATAGTGTGTTTTTGAAATTAATAAAAGTATTTTTCAGTGTTTTGTTCACATCGCCAAAAATATCGTTATCGCCAAACCACCCTGAATTATCATGATATTATTTTATGGTAATATCGCCCACCCCTAGTATTGACTGGGGTTTTGTTTTTGTTTCTCAGCTGTGACTTGAAGAGATGCACGTACACTTCCCTAAAATCTCAGAGTCCCTCCTGAAGTGGTCCGTGTGAATGCTAGCTCTCTGGTCTGTGTGCACCTTTGGAAAAAGCTCCTGTGTTTATACACATCCCTGGCTCGGTAAATGGGGTAAAACAAAGGGCCTCAGCCCAAACTGGCTCAGGAGCTCTCTCACTGCATCACTGACGGAGCACTGGAGGTTTTCACTGCGTTTAGACGGCAGAGAAAACCTCCAATGTTGAAAAGCATGAAAAGTGTTGAGGATGCTGCTCTATAAGTGGGTAATAATTGACCCATTTTTACAGATTACTTAAGGTGGAACTGACTCCAGATTCAGGAGCGCATGAGTGAGTGGGTGAGTGAGGATGTGAGTGAATGAGTGAGTGTGTAAGTGACAATAAAACAAGCCAGTCCCATGAGGTGCTTTACATCTAAAAATACTGAAACTGAGTAACATATGCAGCTATTCTTGTTTTCCTGCTTTCAGTTGTCATTAAACAATAATAACACACTTTTTTTGTAGATTCACACAGGTAAGAACTCCAATTGCTTTATAGACAGGGAATAAATGTCAGTAACTGTAATAAAGAAAAAGATAAATGATTTTACTGGTGCTTTTTATTACTGTTAGCAAGACAATAAAGTGAAGCAATGAATGTGTCCATATTAAATTAGATAAACTGGGACTATCACACAGATTAAAGCAATGAAATTAATATAACAATCTCGAATGTTTTAATTAAATGCTAAACTCAGCACTGTGTACAAGGCTTGATTTTCTAATACAAATTGATTCCCACAGTTCAGAAATATAAACACTCAGAGGCCTCTGCTCTTTCCAAATGACCATGGGTTAGAACTCAGTTTCATTACGTCTTTCAGAGAGAAAAATACATTGCTCCCTCTGATTAACAACAGCGTGCCTCTGAACAAAGGACTGTGGTGTGTGTGTGAGCATGTGGTGACAATGTCTGTGTAAGAGCAAGGCCACAGTGGGCAGTGGCCCTGAAACTGTGTGTGTGTGTTTTTGTGTGTGAGTGTGTGTGTGTGTGTTTCTCCACAGACTTCAAACAATCTCTCTCTCTCTCGCTCTCTCTCTCTCTCTTATATATATATATATATATATATATATATATATATATATATATATATATATTAGTGTTAACTTAACACTGAGAGTGTTAAATTATTACACTAACCGTGTTGATTTAACACTGGTGAATTTGCTGTGTATATAGTGTGTGTGTGTGTGTGTAAAGCTGTTCGCTGAATGCGAACCTTTCTAGACAGCATTACAGGACACAGACATGTGCAAGTATTTCAATCATTTTATTTCAAACAGTGAAGAGCTTTTTTCATGATACAAGGTCTTTCTCCCAATACTGCTCCGAACTCCAACTCCCAGGATTCACTCGCAGATCATGTGACACTGACTGACAGGCACCAGTCCAATCACAGAGCAGGTCTCCTCATTACTAATTCTCAGCGCCTGTATGTTTACTATTTACATTGACTGTGTTTGGGTAAGTATTGCCACATTTGTTTTTGTCTGAGCGCTCCTTGTTATTCTCCTGTTATCTGTGTACTGAAATTTTGCCTCCCTCATAGATTTTTGCCTTTGTATTTTGCCCTTTTTCACACTTTGCTTGTGCTGTTGTGACCTCTTGACCTCTGACTGTGTCCACATTTGGCTTTTGGTTTGTACCTCTAAAGCTTGGTTTCTGGTTTTCTTTAACATCACACTCATTCACTTAAACCTAACAATAACTTATCACTTCTCATCTCTGTCATTTTGATTTTAAAAAAGCTTGTAGTCTAAGGACTTTCTCACACCTGAAGTTTGTTTGCTGAATTTGTCTGACTCAGATCAAATGTTTGTAAACATTTGGAGTGTTTTCCTTTGGTTCACACAGGGAAAAAGCCCACCAAACCACATAGCACCAAACCACATGAGAATGTTAATTCATTCAGGGTGGAGGTGGGTACGGAGCCTACCCGGAATCACTGGGCACAAGGCAGGAACACAACCTATAGGGGGCGCCTGTCCTTCACAGAGTGAGACACACATTCTCTCTCACACCTACGGACACTTTTGAGTCACTAATCCACCTACCAACATGTGTTTTTGGAAACCGGAGCAGCCGGAGGAAACCCACATGGACACAGGGAGAACGCACCTCACATATAGTCACCTGCAGCGGGCCTCGAACCCACCACCTCCAGGTCCCTTGAGCTGTGTGTCTGCAACACTACCTGCTGAACCACCGTGCCGCCCACATGAGAATGTTCTCACTGCTAATTGGTCAGACCTGACTGAGGCAGGAGCAAGAATACAAACTTGGGAAGGAGTCCTGTGTTCTGACTAGTGCATGTTTCCCCTCTGATTAGCAGCTAAACTTTAGCCAGTTCTCAGATTCCTTGCTCTGTTGTGTCCTATAGACAAAGCCCCACTGGCTACAAGAGACGTTTAGCTCAGACCCTGCTGTGAACACCTGATAGATGGGTCTGATCGAGGTCGGATCATGTTCTCACCAGAAATTAACTACACCAGAGATCATTTGGAACAGAAGAGAGACCTCCTCTTGAGGGTCTTGGTGCAGTTGTTTGGGTCTGCATCTGAGTGTAATTACTTCTTTCAGACCTGCCCATACCAACCATGCCAAGGGTGAAAAAGGAACCAGAGTTTGATTGAACTGGACCAGAAGTGTAGGTGTGAAAATGCCCTACAATTATTCACATTGGAAAAATGAATGTGTTTGTGGGAGGAGCATGGCAGCTGGAATGTGTGTGTGTGTGTGTGGGTGTGTGTGTGTGTGTACCTCCATAGGATAAATAATAGTTTGTGCAGTGGCGCCTGCTAGAGATCCAGCGAGGAATCGCTCCTGCAACTTTAAACTGCCTCCGTCTCTACTGCCGTGCATCAGTCTCTTAATCTGCAGAGACAGGTGTGAGAGGGAAAAGATGGGAGAAATATGTAAGATTAGGTATTTTAGCTCCTGGGCTCCCCCTACAGGCACAGAGTGTAATTCACTTTTACAGCACTGTCCTGAAATCAGGGGGGCAGGGAATGGTGCCTTACACACCTACAAAAGTTACATAGTGCAGTTTCTGCAGTGCTAAACCCAGAGTAGAAAAAACAGAGACTCTATTCTCCCTATTACACTTCAGTGGAGATACTACCTACTGTGGCTTTAAGAACTTATCCACCTTTTCCTGTAAACGCTCCACTTGGAGATAAGAGGTTTTGATGTAACTGTGCGTCATATTAGTGCTGAAGACAGAGGGAAACACCGACCTGTTCATATGCCAGGAACTTGATGGCTGTTTCTGGGGCAATTTTGAGGACGTTGATTCCATTTCCTCTCCAAAGCGCCCTGAGCCCGCCCTCCTTCACCATCGCCTTCAAACCTTTCCATACACTCCCTTTATCAGAGCTCTGACCATGAACCTATACACACACACGCACACACACACACACACACGCACACACACACACGCACACACACACACGCACACACACACACACACACACACACAATATCACATTATTAACCATTGCCTTATCTGAGCTCTGAAGGTGAAGCTGTACACACACAGACTGCAAACATTAGCGGTCCCTCAGTCAATTACATATTGTGCCCTCAACACAATTTAACCATGAACCTCCAAACACACTTCCACAGCTGTCTCCATGATACAGTGACACTTCATAATAATAGGCCCCTACACAAATCAACTAGATCACTTTACAATACTTGTTTAAGGGATTAATTTTCAAAGCAGCTAAAATAAACATAGTTAATGTGGTTAACGCTTCTCAGAAAAGTTTTTTAACATTAAACATGACTAAATCGCAGTTCCAGGTTTGGTCTCTGTTGCCCAATAGGAAAGCTGAACTGAAATTGTAAAAGCCGCAGAGGAAAGGCTCTGACCTGTAGGAAGACTTTGAGCCGGTCCAGCGGTGCTGTCCCCGTCCTGGACACAGATCCGGCCATAGCCCCGGCCATCAGCTGCCTCCACACAAACCCTGACCTCCGCTCCTTCTCTGAGAACTCATCAGGAACCGTCAGGTGCTCCCCAATGTCCAAGATCTGAGCGCAGAGGGGACACACAGGTTACACGTCACAGAAGATAATAGCAGATAAGGTACGCATTTTAATGTGGGTCTTACCACATTGAACAAACAGGTACTGCTCATGTGTGTAATGAATTACTACGGAGACCATTACTAACAGCAGCAGAAGTCTTTTGTATTATAATAATAATAATAATAATAACACAATATTATATTTTATACAGTCACACACACTGTATATGAGTTAATCCAAGCTAAGACAACTGTCCGTTTTTTTAACTCGGGGAAGAAATGCAGATGCCTAGGACTCCACTGATAGGTCCAAATCCCTCTAAATTTCTTATATCCTTTATTACACAATCAGTCCTCATTGTACTGCTTTGTACATATTTTGTTGTGTATTTGTAATGTACTGTGAGTTGTGTTTATTTAGCGCCTGTAAACAGCAGAACTGACCACAGAGCGTTTCCAGTAATGAGCGATGTCCTCCATATTGTGCAGAGGGTTAAACAGGAAATGGTCTCGCCACTCCACCCAGTCGATGGTCATGGTGCCGTCTTTATCCATGCTGTATCACACACACACATATACACACTTGATAAGAAAATGCTACAAGACCATCTTTATCTCCATGACATAGGAATTTACTACAACGTCATCTTTATCTCTGCTGTAAAAGGAGTCTCTCTCTCTCTCTATCTCTCACACACACATACACACACACAAACCTCTGGAGGATCTTGGATGCTTCCTCAAGAGTCATGTCCACTCCCACACTTTGTAATGAGAGCTGGATCTCTGCAACATCTATCTGACCTGTAAAACACACACATTCCAACACAATCAGGTTATGTACAACATTCAGCCATAACAATAAGACACGCTCCTTGTTTCTACTCTCACTTTCCATTCTCTCAGCTCCAATTCTATAATTAGATTTCCACCTGTTGTTCTGCATACTTTATCTCCTTTCACTTTCCCCTTTTGTTATATGTTACCCCCACAGAGCAGGTGTGATGTGGTAGAGGATCATTCTCAGCGCTGTCGTGACACTGACGTGGTGATTGTGTGTTCTGTGCGGGTGCGACTGGATCAGACCCAGCAGTGCTGCTGGAGTGTATAAACAAGAATGTGGTCATAATCTTATGGATGATCTGTGTATTAGGGTGCATTCAATATGTTTTGCAGATAATTTTATATTGGTTCTAGGAAGAGACGGAGTATGAAGAAAACATCAGCTCATTCCATTATTTGTTTTGTTCCAATCGCTACAAAAACTAAACCATTCTGAGAAGTGTGTTGAGGAAACTTGAGCACAGCACATTTCACCATCTCCCAGATTTGAAGAGAGATCTCAGTGGAAATATATTGCCTGATTATATTCATTCATTGTCTGTAACAACCCTTATCCAATTCAGGTTTGCAGTGGGTCGCCAGTCCTTCACAGGGTGACACAAACTCACACCCACGGACACTTTTGAGTCGCCAATCCACCTACCAACATGTGTTTTTGGACCGTGGAAGGAGAACGGAGCCCCCGGAGGAAACCTACGCAGACACGGGGAGAACACACCAAACTCCTCACAGACAGTCACCCGGAGCAGGACTAGAACCTACAACCTCCAGGTCCCTGGAGCTGAGTGACCGTGCCACCCCATGACAATTTTTCAAGTGAAAACACAATGTATTTTTCAGGGAATTGAAGAGATAAATGGTAGACCTAACAAATGCATAAAAAAAATTATAAAATGTATAAGTCTGGGGTGATTACACAGAAAAATATAATACATTTCCTTTGTGTTTTACGTCATCCCCATAGTGAGAACATAATTATCACCCATCACCCTCTCCTTCCTAAGGTGTATTCTCAAAAAACAAACCTAATTCATTTATTTAGGGCAGTATCAAAGCTCAGTGCTAATGCTGATGCTAATCAGGGAAACTCTACACAAAATATAATTGGGCTGGGACCACATTATCGTTGACAGTGCTGACCATCGTTGTTGCGGTCCAGGCTGCTGAACATGAGTCTGAGGCGTTTCTCGTGTGTGCGCAGGTACTGTGTGAATTCCTCCAAGTCCAGCTGGCCGTCATCATTAGTGTCTCCCGCTCGAACAATCTGCTGTGAGACAGGGCAGAAGAGAGGAGAAAAACAAAGAAGGAAAAAGAAAGTGGGGGAAAGAGGGAGGCCCAGAATGGTTAGGAATGGAGGGATAAAAAGGGGAATGGGAGCAGGGTGAGGAGAAATGCGAGTTACACAATGCGAAGCTTTAGAGGCAAACGCCACATGACTCTCCACCATGCTCAACACTCACAGCTAACACTGTTCACCCACAGCACTTTCAGAACAGAGAATCGGTGCTAGCATGCGGCTAATGAGCAACATGTAATTCAGAGACAAACCAGATGAACACTGAGAAACAGCTACACTTACCTCAAAGTAACTGTTCATAATAAAACTGACCATCTACCCTGAATGTAGTCAGCTGGCTAAGGCAAGTTTAGCAGGACTTGTTCATTTAGATTTGAACGGGAGCTATCACATTGTTGTAAACTTTGGTAGCTTAGCATCATGCTAACTGCTAGTTTATCATAGGGATAGTCTGTATATTTATGTTTTGCATAGGTTTATATTTGCAGCAAACATGATTTGACTGAAGACATTTACACTTTTATAATTAAAGGTGCTTTAAGGGGTTCTTGGAGTGATGCCATAGAAGAACCACATTTGGTTCCATAAAGAACTGCATGAGTATGAAGAACCATGGAAAGGTTTAAAAGTCTACCACTCAATCTTATGATGCTTTAACCATTTAAAAATATAAGCAAAACTGGTTCTTAATGAAACCAAAAGTAGTTCTTTGGCATAGCTCAGAGAACCTCTTGTAGTACCTTTATATTTAAGATTGTAGAAGAAGAGTAAATTCAGATGTAACACTTTGCTATTAACAAATTTAACGACCATTCAGATCAAATCCATCCATCCATCCATTATCTGTAACCGCTCATCCAATTTAGGGTCGCGGGGGGTCCAGAGCCTACCTGGAATCATCGGGCGCAAGGCGGGAATACACCCTGGAGGGGACGCCAGTCCTTCACAGGGCAACACAGACACACACACATTCTCAGATCAAATCTATTTCTTTAAATTAACACTAGCCAAGACTTGGTTTTTGTGCTCCTGGGCCCTCGCTACAGAGTTTCAGGCAATTTTACAGCACTGTACTGAAATCAGCAGGGTAGGTTAGAGAGAGAAGGGCTCATCATTTGAATCTGTGATATTAAGGTAATAACACTAAGAATAATACTTTAACTATATATGTTACGCTCTGTGGAAAGCAATTCTCTTTATATTTCACCCACACTGCTAGCAGGCCTTTTAAAGTCCTGGCATCATCCTGGCAGAATTCTGGCATCTGACCTTCTCTCGTGTCCACACCATTAATTTGGCCAGTTGAGGGTTTGATTTTAAAGCTTTCACAACTCTCTGTTCAGGTAAATCTAAAAAAAACATAGCCATTTTCTTAGAAACCCTAACAAAATCATACAGAGTGCAACTTTTACGGCAGGTGGTGTTTAAATATCAAGTTGCCCAAGTTATTTCTTGGCACAGAGGGTTGAAATGTAATCTGAGCTGAACAGTTCTGTACTGGACATCACAGGCAAGTGTATAAAATGTGTCGTTACTATAACAGGAAAGCCTCATCCGTCAGACCAAAGGTCTTCACGGATCAGATCTGTCCTGTGGGTAGTGGGCAGCTCAGCATAAATGGAGATAAGAAGAAATTCTAACTTATAACGCATTTACCCAAAAAGGAAAAGGCTATTATTATCACACCAAAGCTGATATTCATAGCTAGGATTCAACACAAATGAAATAATGCTAGCTGGTCCTCACTGGCACCACACTCATTGTTGGGGTGATGTTTTTTTTTCTAAATGAATGGCTCACATTATCATTTATTAAGAAACAGAAAAGTAAATTAACAACATGCTGCTAACCATGTTATGGAAGCCCTAAATGACCATTATTGTACATATATTTACTGCATTTTAGTCATTCATTCATTCATTGTCTGTCACCCCTTATCCAGTTCAGGGACGCAGTGGGTCCAGAGCCTACTCAGAATCACTGGTGCAAAGGTGTGAACACACCCTTTCACAGGGTGACACACACTCACACATTCACTCACACCTACAGACACTTTTGAGCCTCCAATCAACCTACTAATGTGTGTCTTATAAGTTTTGTGATCATTAGCAGGTTTTGAACCTCCTTGTTTGCTACAGTTGGCTGCTAGCTCTAGTGCAACTAGCACTGTAAGTTAAGTGAGGAGAGGGGTCATTCACCTACTCGTGATAAAGTCACATAAATGGGAGACAGGCATCATTACTCATATAACATAGAAAAAAGCGAATGTGAATCACATACCATAGGTTGTTATTCCAACAAAGGTATAAAGTATTTTATTATAATATTTCTCCTAAGCAATGCCTATTATTGGTGTCCTACTTTAGCTTTAACTCTAACGAGAACATTTCTTTCACTTAACGTTATTTTGACTAATTTTCAAAAGTGTGAAACTGAAAAGAACATTTCTCTAACCATTATTTGCTTCAATATTTTAGCAAATAATAAATTAGTAAGGTTATATTTTCCGTAAATATAAATAAGACTGTGGTATTAATGGATGGTAATGACGCCTGTAATGAGGAAGGGTTTTCGTATTACTGTCGCATAACACAGGGCACGGATATGATGGTTTGTATGGTAATTACCCATACACTTATAATTGTGATATTGTTGCATAAAATAAATAAAAAAATGTGACTATGTCACGAATTTCAGCCCCCTATATATGTGACTATATCACGAGTAGGTGTGAGACCAGGATGGTCATTCTGGCCCACAGGCAAGCTGACTAGCTATTATGTAAACTCTGCCAGATAGACACCTTTCCCGTTTACATAGACGTCTTAGTCTGTGTTCTCCAATAGTGATGAATCTGTAACACACAGCAGGCTGTAAAACTAGCTCTGAGTGGGTGATAATTAGCAGTTTGGTGTATGTGGGTTATAAAAGCTAGCATGCTGGAGACTTCACACTTTTTAAATGCTCATGTCCAACTGGGGGCAGATACACAGTCTTCCTTCTCCTCTCTCCATTTCTCTCTCTTTTATTATCTCCTGTGTTTTGTCTTCTTAGTTCTCTCTTTCTCTCTCCTTTCTGGTTAACACTTTTTACCTCCCTTTGACTCTCTACCCCCTTCATTCATCTCTTTTTGTCTTTTCAGTTCTTTCTTCACTATATTACCTGCCACTTTTCTCTCTTCCATATCACACTCTCTTCCTTTTGTTTTTCTGTTCTCACTCTACTCTTGCTTCCCCAGTCTATCTGTTTCTCTCCCTCTCTTTTGTCCCATGCACTCACTTTCATTCTTCTGTCTTGCTATTTGGCTTTCAATTGTGCCTCCTTCTCTCCACCTCTCCTAAATCTCTCTCTCTCTATGATCTTTGCTCACACATGGACCAGGTCCAAGTAGCTGACCTTTTTCCTTCCAATGAGCTCCAGTATATTTGTGTAATTGTGAGTAGGTGAGTCAAAGTGAGTGAGAGAGAGAGAGAAAGAGATAGAGAGTACAGTGTGCACTTTGCACTTCAATCATTATCAATCCTTAACCATCTACTCCAAAAAAGGCTGAGACATGCCAGAGCACACTAGCTTCACCCATGCAGCAATAAACACCAACACACACAAACAAACACACACACAGAGAAAGGCTGAAGGCGCGTGAAGCCACTTGTTTCCAAACAACACATGCATCACAGTGTCATGCCACTTCTAACACAACATGCAGGAAAAACACAGCAAGAGCTGAGTGTCTGTAGACGAACACATGCAGTCAGTATGGCAGGCTTTAGAGCTAGCAGACTTCAAAACACCAGTAAGTATGGTTTCAGCATAAATCACAATTATATTTCTCATTCATTCATTCATTATCTGTAACCCTTATCCAGTTCAGGGTCGCGGGGGGTCCAGAGCCTACCTGGAATCATTGGGCGCAAGGCGGGAATACACCCTGGAGGGGGCGCCAGTCCTTCACAGGGCAACACAGACACACACACATTAACTCACACACTCACACCTACGGACACTTTTGAGTCGCCAATCCACCTACTAGCGTGTGTTTTTGGACTGTGGGAGGAAACCCACACAGACACGGGGAGAACACACCAACTCCTCAATGACAGTCACCCGGAGCGGGAATTGAACACACAACCTCCAGTACCCTGGAGCTGTGTGACTGCGACACTACCTGCTGCGCCACAGTGCCGCCCATTATATTTCTCTATTATTCCTATTAGTGTTAGTTTTATTTTATTTTATTATTTGTAAAGTGTGCTATTGTTATTGTCCGGAAATCAGAAAATATTGTGATATAAATTTGTTTAAATCACCCCACTTTACAATAGTGTCATATTTGCGTCGTCTTTGATATGAAGCAACAAACAGCACTCTGTTTATTGGAATAGTTCCCAAACATAAGTGAGTGAGTGAGTGAGTGAGTGAGTGAGTGAGGGAATGGTACCAATCCACAACCATGACGTGCTTAGCATTTAAATTGCACATCTGCTCGTAATATACACTGAAGCATCCAAATGTAATTTAAAATTTAAAAATCAGGTATTGTGGCGCCATTGTATCTTGTGGCACAGGGAGGCCAGAAACTTTGGAACGAACACATTTTTACTAATGTCTGATTCAGTTTGTCCTGTCAAAATTGTCCTTCCTGTCAGTCAGCTGCTCTGCAAACTAATGAGGTTTTACAAAGATTCTCCTGACACTTTAACCCTGGTCAAACAGCTGAACTCTAGGTGAATCCTGCTGACTACACTGTGTTAAAGTCACTGTGCGTGTGTTTATGCTATTTGGTTTTATCTGAATTTTTTCCTTTTTGTCTTGTTTACAGTGTACTGTATCAAAGCCAGAATCAATATAGCTCATTAATATACCCCAACCAACCAGGTCTTAAGTCTATGAGATTATATTAGCTAACACTATCTAAATATGCAATATGATATACACAATATGTCAGAATGTCTGTAGACCCCTCTCATATTGACTACTGACAATTCTCCACTGAACATAACCTGCTCTACTCTACTCTGCTCTACTACTACATTTACGGAAAACATACAAGCCGAGTACAGTCGTGCAGAATAGATAGAAAATGGATGAATGAACTTCGTGATACACCCATTGTGGACACAGACCTTCAGCTGTGCACATACAACTTGTACCATCTACAGAGACGCAGGAAACAATAAAAGACGCCCTGGAGCAGCTGCACATGAACTTAAGTTCACTGTGCCCAAAGATAAGTGTGGTCTACAGGGGTCCAGCCACCCCCAACACTGGGCTGAGGAGCAGTTATCTTGAGTAATAGAGTGGAGTGGTGTTTCTGATCCAAAATTAATCACCCAAAATCAGCACCTAACTTCACTAAAGTGGCTGGGTGCAATCAAATTTTCACAGAAACGTTCCCACATCCAGTCTAAAGCCTCCCCAGACTAGCCTTAGCAAAGGATGACAAACTACCGAATATTTCCCTTAGTTTCAGACAGACAAGTTGGATCAAGTGTCCAAAAACAAACACATTTGCCCACATTTAAAAACACTGCTCTGGCTAATGAGCTCATACAGATGTGTATAATCTAGGCATGTGTGCATCTAGATTAGCAGCACAGTGGACCTGCGGCGCAAAACTTAGTCACGTGGTTCGCTGGCATCTGCTGCACGCGGAATTTGCAAGGCTTTCCTTACCACCCGTATTCCACCTGGTCCCACCCTCCAGCGCTGTGATTGGCTGGAGTATTATATAGCTTGTATTTAAATAGGCTAGTTATACAAACTCATGATTCACTTTTGCACTTCTACAGAACCTGCCTGTTCTAGGTCATGGGTTCACACTCACAGATCACTGTTCTGGGAGTGCTTTGGTGTTCCCTGCAACTACACGGAAGTCCCAATCCAACATTCTTAAAATCCAACATTCTTGGCCTAAAGGTTAGAGACCAGGCTTGGTACCGAAAGGTTGCCAGTTCGATCCCCAGGATTAGCAGAAATATCCATGGCTGATGTGCTCTTGAGAAAGGCACTGAACCCCCAACTGCTCCCTGGGTGCCGGGGATGTCTGCCCACTGCTTTAGGTGTGTGTTCACCGACCCTAGTGCACTAGTTTGTGTGTGTTCACTACCACAGATGGGCTAAATGCGGATGACACATTTCATTGTACAATGACAAATAATAGCACTTTATCAATAGATTGTATTCTAGATTATTTAACATTCTAGGTCATGGGACCACACTCACAGATCTCTCTTTTGGAGCACTTCTGCAACTACATGACACCAGTCCACCATTTTGAGGGCTTTATCATTCTACAGTAATCATTTATACTATAAATCCTTCATTCTAGAGCACTTGTGGCTCAGTAGATGAATTTATAGGTAAGAATCAGATTCCTGTTTGGTAATTCAGGTAATTCGTTCTAGTCATAGTGCGTCATTGAAGAACAAATAAACATCTAGGTTAGTGTCTAATTTTTGACTGATGTTCAACAAACTGGCAACAAAATTAAAGAATCTTCACACTGTGTAGAACCTATCTAGCACCAGAGGTTACACATCCCAAATCCCAACCAATGTCCCAGAACATTAACCAACGCGATCACCAGTGGCCAAGCAGACCACCCCCATCTACAATAAGACACTAAGGGTCTGGAGTGCCAGAAGGTACCTCGCGGTTCCATGTTGCTCTAGACTCATACTCATGGACCACCGTTCAGATTCACAGCCCAAGCATGGTGCAGCACCACTAGCCTGAAGAAGGACCTACGATTCCTGCGTATACAAGTTCTGCAAAGGAATGTCTATAGGACCACTGGACCTGACTCGTCTTGACACTTAGCCAATCAAAACCACTAGCGTGTGTGGGCGTGGTTTGTCGGAAAACAGGTGGAGAATAGGAGGAAAGCCAAGCTAGCAGAACCTAATAATGTCGTCGTGACTTCAATGTAGACTTCAGTGGTGGTTTTCCCAACTCCCTGAATCACCCCTCTTGTGATATGAGTATATGAATGCATTCTTATGTTTGCATGCACCGTCAACGCAAATTGACGTAAGGCTATAGTTAGTACCTCTTCAACAGAGGTGTTAGAGAGCAGCCCTCGACTTGTCAGCCCCGTCCTGAGCTCGTTAATGTCAATACGGCCGTCTTTATTGAGGTCCAGTTCCTCAAACAGCTCGGCCCACAGCCGTTCCCGGTCCGGGTCCGAGTCCGCATCCCCGCTCCAGCCCGGTTGACTCATCGACGCCGTCTCCTCCGATTCCTCGCGGTTATTTCCACAGTTTTTGCTCAGAAACGCATCCCTTTACCGAGTTTCCCTCCGTCTTTCCGAGGGCTCGGTCAGGCGCGGAGCCGTTACAAATTAATGGCTTTTCAAACCGACGAGTGTTTTTTGAATATTCCAAAACGTTCTACAGCTGCTCGCGCGCGCTACACCGCCGCGTCTCAGCGGCTCAGCGGCTCGCTCGCTCAGCTCCCAAACCAGGAAGCTCAAGCAAAACGCAGTTGTTTTCTCCTTGTTATTTAATTTTCTACAGCCCCGGTTCCGCTCCAGCAGGGTTCACACCGCAGTCCTAGCCACACACTAACCCTCCGCGGTCCGTGGGGCCAACTCCGACCCGGTCACACGCCCAGAAGCCGTCAAGAAACTAGCCTACGCGTCTTCTGCTGCCTTTCCCGGTTACAGTTTGGCTCGTATTTCACCGCAGCGCCCGAGAAGTAAAGTGGGTTTCTATTGCTCAAGACACAGAGGCAGCCACAGTGGAGGAGGGCTGTTGGTTTGTTGTTGAGCCCCCAGCAGCGAGAGACTTCAGGCGGCGTGTATTTGTGTCCTCCGGGTGGAAATTCGGGCTTACGAGCGCTAGTTCAGGTCACGGGGTCACGGCTAGCAGCTTGTATGTGTGTGTGTGTTAAAGGAATAAATCAAGTTGTGGGGACCAAAATCTGTATTACAGTCTTGTTGTGGGGACTCCTTCTCCTTGTGGTCCCCACAACGGTGACAATTTAATTTTAAGGTGAAAACGTGTTAAAGTTAGGGTTAGACTGGGAATATTTCTGGTTAAGGAGAGAAGTGAAGTGAATGAAAGTCTGTGCGATGTCCCCTCAACTCACAGAAACTAACTTAGGTGTGTGTGTGTATGTGTTTGTTATTCTAACAGTCATTCCTATTTATCAGAGGCAAGGACTGAAATATGTAGTAGTTTACAGTAGAGGGAATTTATGGTAGGGCTAATGGACCACAACCATTTGCCCACTACTAAGTGTGCTATTTGTTTAATATTGGTTTGGTTATACATTTTTCTAGTGCCACAGGTTGGCTATTTTACTAAAGTCAGTATATACAATGTTATTTTGAGTATTTCCAAATAATTCACTGAGTCAGAACTGTTCACAGTGGTGATGTAAATAGGCCTGTCCTGTTCCTGTTTTTTTTTTTTGGCTATCACAACCTCCCTTCACTTTCCACCCTCCCATAATTCAGTGCTAACAATTCAAATACACCTCAACCGCTCAGTTTTACAGACATTTTGGAAAATGTGACTCCTCTTTAAGGACAGTGTTAGTTAATGTGCGCAGTCTGTGTAGTAAACACTGTATGGATTTTGTGTCAGTGTTTTTAATTATAGCTCATACATTCATGCAGCAGTCAGACACCCCTTTAAATTTATATTTAAAATGGTTTATTCCAGTTTTTGAGAGTCTCCCCCTGATCACAAACAGTGCCAGGACCCTTGGGCGAGTGATGGCAAACATATGCTTTTACCGAAAGACGCTGACCCACCGCTTCTTTCTGAGCTGCCGATAATACAACAGTTTGGAGCATTGAAGGAGAATGCAAACTGCCCAGATCTGCCACACCAGACACCTGTAATAGCTAACACCTCAGACCAGGAGCGTAGCACCAAATTCTGGGTCCTGTGTACACAAGAAATTAACAATGCAGAAAGTATCCAACATTTCTTTTTTGTCTTTTTCCTGCCTCTATTTTATTTTCTGACAATCGGATTGAGCTTTCTTGTGCATCATCTTTTTTAGCATTTTTAAATGTGCCTAGTTAAAAAGCCCGGTGAAGGTTAACTAAAGCATTTCATGCAAGGGGTGAGGCCAGTCCTCAGACACTATACATAGAAAAGGGCACACAATTCAGTCCATCAACCAACCAATTTATTTACCCAAAACATTAAATTTACATTAGTTAGAAACATTTATTGTGATCTTAAAATTATACTAATATTTAAAGGAAATTAAAATAAAATTCCAGACTCCCCCGACTTGGGGCCCTAACAACTCAGTCCCACTTTTCACGCCACTATGACACCCCTGCTTCAGGCAGTGACTGTGGGAGTGGGTACCGTCCTATGCGCAGAGAGAGCAAGGCCCGTTGTGCTCTCTGGAACTCCTGGGCCTCACAGAGCTGAGACAGCATCAGGATTCACACCTTTGAACCCAGACCAGTGCTCCTCTGTGTGGACCTTACCTTTATACAATGATTAATCAAAATGGGCAAAAACATAAGAGGGGAAAAGTAAATGTAATGTAAAAATGATAATAAGCAAAGATTCAGAGCATTAATCAGACAAAGAACATGGTACTATAACAGCCACACAACACCACAACTTTCAGAGCCGTCATCTTTGACAGAGAGTGAAAGACTGAGAGAGAGAAAACACATCTCCATTCTCAATTAGGCCTGTCACAGTAGTGATTTTTTGTTATTGTCAATAATACACTGCTGTCATTATAAGAAACCTTTAGAAACCACTGTTTTTAACCAATCCACATACCTGCTCAGACAGAGACAACCAGAGATCAGAACAGGGTCAATGGGTGAAATAAAATACTCGTGACATTAATTCTGATGTAAAGAAACACAACAGTGAACACAGTAGGAAACAGAGGTCAGCGAAAATTATTGAGGAAATAATAATGTAACTGTTGTGACAGGCCTACTCTCACACACTTCAGATGTGATCACATCCATAGTCCACTGCGAGAAAGACGACTTAACACCATGGGTCTGAAAGGACGTGGAGACGGGGAGAAGAAGGAACCCCGCACTGAGAAAAGACACCAAAGAAGAACATGCCTAAAACATATAAAGAAGCTGCTGGTGTTCCTCAGATCCCCAGACCACAGCATCATGAATATGTTTCAAAGAAGCAGGTGATACAACCAACTCCGAAGACTGAACTGTGTGTTTTTAATTTGTTTATTTCAATAAAATTGATAACTAATAAAAGATGCCCTGTTGTGAAAAAAGTTTCCATGAGTTCGTGTCAGACATCTGGTATCCACAGGGAGCTAAATGCACACACACCTTTACAGCACCCCACCTGTTCCCTGTGTCATCGCTCTAATTAGTCAATAGCTGCAAGTGTGAATGACACACAATTATGGAGGACGTGCAGCACATCTGCACCCCTCCAGTCCAAAAAGAGGTCACGACAGAAAAGGAGATGTGAACACATTTGCTGGAGGCCACCATCATCCTGTATTGTCCTCTCAAGTCCTCACCCTAGGGACGAATGCTATTAACACCTAAGCTGTGTACACTGTGTTCTTAATGTACCTTTAGGCCCTAATTGCTGTATTGTCAGTGATGATGATTTATGTGTGTATAATCCTAAATGGATGTTCCACAGTGAACACACACACACACATGGCACAGACGCACGTCCCTTACCTAACATCTGCCAGTTGTTTTGTGATTAGCGTAAGATAAACAGCTTTATAAGAGCAGCTCACACCTCTGTCTCAGGAAAAGGCAAAGAGGGGTGAGGGACAATTTCATGCTGTTGAACACCACTTTCTTTCTGGATATTTGCTCTCGCGGTCCTTGATGTGTAAGGGGCTCTCCGCCATTCCCTCATCATGCCTGGAGAAGTGGGTATAACTTTATTTATCGACTGATGTATTTACATGTTTTTTAGTAATTAATACTGAGGCAGATGAAGCCACTGAGGCTAAGATTTTATTTATAATTACGACACAATAAATGTATATATATACACAGCAAATTCACCAGTGTTAAATCAACACTGTTAGTTTAATAATTGAACAATTGTAGTGTTAAGTTAACACTAATAGTATTGATTTAACACTGGAGCTGTGTAGAAACTTTTGTTTCTTTAAAAACTATTATTATTATTATTATTATTATTATCATTATTATAATTATTATAAAAATATATAAGGAAACGTGAATAAAAATAGGCAAACAATTGAAAAATAAACCAAAGATATAATGAAATAAAATTAAGGAACAAAAACAGCTGTCATCTGTCAGGTCATTTTAAAATATTTACAATTTAATAACAGATAGGCGGCATGGTGGCACAGTAGGTAGTGTCTCTGTCACACAGCTCCAAGGACCTGGAGGTTGTGGGTTCATGTCCCGCTCCGGGTGACTGTGATGAGTTTGGTGTGTTCTCCCTGTGTCTGCGTGGGTTTCCTCCGGGTGCTCCGATTTCCTCCCACAGTCCCAAAAGAGACGCTGGTAGGTGGATTGGTGACTCAAAAGTGTCCGTAGGTGTGAATGTGTGAGTGTGTGTCACCCTGTGAAGGACTGGTGCCCCCTCCAGGATGTGTTCCTGCCTTACACCCAGTGATTCCTGGTAGGCTCTGGACCCACCACGACCTTGAACTGGATAAGGGTTACAGACAAAGAATGAATAATTTAATTAATTGATTACAGATAAGAAAAAACACATTATCACTCTCCAAAGACAAACATGTATCTCCAGTTAGTTTTGTTGAGCTTTAGTCTCCTACACACATTCAGGACCAGTCAGACACAACACACACACAGACGGAGAGTGACTCAGCAGTGTCATACAGAGCCTTGCTTCTTCACAACAAAATTAAAGCAAGCACATAACTCATTGATGTGTGGGAGTAAGTTCATATGGAATGGAAAAGAGAGACCTAGCGTGTGGAAACGACTTATTAAGACATGAAGGAGGAATTTAAATATCCAAACAATATCAAATTCCCTAAAAGTAATTCCAGTGCCTCAGGAATTCCCTCTGCCCCATGCTTTATTAACTCACTCCTGCACATTAGGGTCTTATTCCCATGCTTTATTAATAATACGCATGCCTATATTATAATATACTAATTTAATGTGTCTGTGTGTGTGTTTTAGGGCGAAGGGGATGCGGGTGATGTTAACTCACCTGACCGAGAAGCCTTACAAACACAGGTAACTGTTACACGAATCTTCAGTATCAGAGTTACACCTGCAGAGATGTTATCCTGAGTGAAGTACAGGTGTATTCAGATCTGATCACCTGAAGCCCCTCGGGAGCTGCTCAGTCCTTTGTTACTGTACTGATGTAACACCGAGGATGATTTGTTCTGTGCTCCAGTATTGCTGAAGTTAAGCACTCCTACTTTTACTTGAGGAAAAAATATAATTCTCACATTTGTCTCTCTTCTTTTCTCTTGCTCTCACTCACTGTCTTTTAATTCTCTTTTCTCTCAAAACATTCTTCTTTCTCTATTGTTCTTACTATCTTTTTTCTTGTCTGTCGTTGTCTATTATCTTTTTCTTCTTTTTTCTCACTCACTTGTGGTGTCTCCATCTGTCTCTCCTGTATTCTCATTTTATTTCCCTTTGACTCTACTTCTGTCTTCCCTTCTCTCTCTCTCTCTCTCTCTCTCTCTCTCTCTCTCTCTCTCTCCCTCCCTCTCTCTCTCAGAACTCATGAAGAGAAGGTTGTTCATGACCTGGAGTCCCTGCTGAGCAGCAAGGGTAAGAGTCTTCCACTTCCACTTCTCTGTCTGTTTGTTCACTCTTTCTGTGTCACTGTCACCACACTTCACTTTAACTCACACTGAAACCTCTGGCTCAGTTCCTGTTCTCGCACCCCTCAGATGTTTTCACACAGCTCTTCGAGTGATGTGGGATTCTCACTGCTTTAATGTGAACACCTTCCTGACCCTGACCCTCAGCACTGGACAGTTTATATCATCCTCACAGAAAACTATTGACCATGAGAACAGGAACCTCAGGAACCTGTGTTCACCAGACCCAGTGCCTAACGTCGGTTAAAGGGGGTGTTTGATTCCCCCCAGTATCAGGGTGTGGAGCAGTGAACCTGTGTTATTTGGAGTCTAATGTGTTTCTATCTGATTCTTTGGGTTGAGACGGAGAGGGGTTTGTGATCTAGAACTAATCACCCATCACCCATACCTCACCTCACTAATGCTCCTGTGGCTGAATGCCACCAAACCCTCACCAAAATGTCCTGACACCTTGTGTAAAGACTTTACAAAGGAGTGGAGGCTTTTAATACATTTAAACTCAAGGGCAATAAACGTTTGGGCACAAAATGTACAGCTACAGTAAAAGATAGAAGTGAACGCTTAAGTTTCTTACCCCTTGCCCCTAACACATAGCCCCACCCCTCAGTTTTGCCTTGGGGTAGGGGGTCTCAGTCCAGCAGCTCCTCTGATATCACTGCAGACTGGGTAATGTTTAGCGGGATCCATGAGCAGAAATGGAATACAGTTTTATTTGATTGATTTTATTGATGTATAATCATTAACTACAAGATGTTGTGTTTCTGTTTGATGATAACTTCATATCCTCATAGGGAGCAGGTCCTCTTCTAACGGGCCATCATGTTTCTACAGTAGCCCAGAGTGGACAAACCAAACACTGACTCTAGAGAGTTTGTGCTTTGAAGCAACAGCTCGAAGAGGGGTGAGGGTGGGTTATTCAGTTCATTGCAGTCTTCAACCTCACAGTGAGAGGCCACTAAATCTTACACACTGCACCTTTAAAGGAACACATTGCTGTTTTCAAAGTTTGCCCTCCCTGGTTGCGTCAGTGGTCATGTGCTGGAGATGAAACCTCAGGGCTTTGCGTTTCTTGTAAACATTTCCTGTTATTTACCAAGTACAGGTAAATTATTGTCCATGGAAAGCCATGATATACTTTAGATCCTGCAGACTGCAGCTATATTCAGAATCATCAACATAGGAATAGTGCACGATGTAGTGTGTCAGTCTTGTTGTAGTGTTGTTTAAAGTCTCTCACCTGTACAAGGCCCAAATTGCGAATGGTGAATTACTAACATCAGCTTAAGCCACAGAAAGGACCTTAGTGCCTGATATGTCCAGTCGTTCTGGTCTGATCACTCGGCAAACACTGTGGAATGTGTGAACGAGTGACATTTTCCCAACACGGATAGAGACAGGGATTACAAATGCACCCAGATAATTCTGCTTCTTCTCTTTTTCTGCAATCTCTCTCTCTCTCACTCTCTCTGAGCAGCAGGTCTGCAGTCGTTCCGCTGGTTCCTGCGCTCTGAGTTCAGTGAGGAGAACCTGGCGTTCTGGTTGGCCTGTGAAGACTATAAGAGCTCCCCTGAGTGTAAATTGGCAGAGAAAGCGTCCAGCATCTACACCCAGTTCATCAACCCGGACGCCCCTCAGGAGGTGTGTGTGTGGTTGTGGTGGGGATGCATGTGAGGGGGGTGGGGGGTGGTGTGGGAGAAGTCTGAACACGTCCCAATTCCACAGGGACAGTCTCACTGTGGAATTTAGGAGGAGTGATCATGGCAGTTTTCCCCTGAAATCTTGTTTGTGAGTCTAAGAGCCAACATTTTTCAGTTCTGGCATTTAATAATTCTGTGCAAGCCTTTTTTAAAATATAGTTTCTCTTGAGTCCTTAAAAATAGCAAGTGATCCTTTTTACTGCTGTTTAAAGCTGCAGTGACATTAGACATTTAGTCTCTGTGAAGCAGGCGGAGCCAAGACAAGTCACACCTCACATTTATGAACCATTTTATAATGGACTCAGATAAAATATAAAACGTTGTGCTCACACTTGGCTACAGTGCATTTTCTACATTTTGGACAGTACCACTGTGCTAAGCCCCGCCTCTTCAGGGCAGCCCATCAAACAAAGCAGCACCGCTATTGGTCTATGACATGAATTCGAATGTCATCTTTTGCCAAAATGAAATTGGCACTCAGCACAGTAAATTCCATTCAAATGGACTTTGCTTTTTAGTGTGACTGCAGCTTAGGGTGGCGCAGCAGGTAGTGTGGCAGTCACAGCTCCAGGGACCTGGAGGTTGTGGGTTTGAGTCCCGCTCCAGGTGACTGTCTGTGAGGATTTGGTGTGTTCTCCCTGTGTCTGCGTGGGTTTCCTCCGGCTGCTCCAGTTTCCTCCCACAGTCCAAAAACACACGTTTGTAGGTGGATTGGAGACTCAAAAGTGACCATAGGTTTGAGTGTGTGAGTGTGTGCCCCTCCAGGGTGTGTTCTTGCCTTGTACCCAATGATTTCAGGTCAGCTCCGGACTCACCTCCACCCTGAATTGGCTATGGGTTACAGACAATGAATGAATATTAACTGTTAAACTGCTTTAGGTGGAAAGGGGGATATGTATCAAATTATTGAATTTGTGACATCACAAAAACTGTTGTAATTATTTTTGCAGTTTCCTTTTATGAACAGCATGGCCTGGGTGAATGAACGGCACATTCTGAAACTTTAGCGATGAATACACAGTACAGAGTTTAGTTAAAAGCAGGGAGGAAATGTTGGTGATATGGGCTCTTAATAACCCTTAATAAAATAACCCTCTGTAGAGAACGGGGAACTCTTCTTCACACTGTCCCTTTGTTTCAGGTGAATCTGGACAGTGAGACGCGCGATGCGTTGATAAGTTTGATGGACGATCCTGCCACCAACACTTTTGACGAAGCTCAGCAGCGTATCTACTGCCTGATGGCGAAAGACTCCTTCCCTCGGTTCCTCCGCTCGTCGTACTGCCGACAGACCGTCAGAGCTGTGTAGCTTCAGCTTGATTCAGGGAATGAGTGACGCTAATGAGTCTGTGCCAGCATAGAGTTAGCATGTAGCTAGTTGTTAGCATCACAGCTGAGTGTAGCCATGAACTCTGTTCCTTACCGTTACTGTATTGTGTTTGATAAAAATACAAATAAATATATATTAAATGAATTTAGTTTACTTTTTATTTTACATATACAAATTTAACACATTTCTTGGGACAAATTTCAACACAGAATTCACAATGTTCAAAAACTGGTCTATTCTACAACTGTAAACTGGGACATTTAATAGGGATTTTAGACCTGGAAATTCAGCAGCATTGGGGTTCCAGACAAGAAACTTAGAAACACAGATTCAAACACAGGAATTCACTGATTCTAGCCCTAGAAATGTAAGAACACAGGGATTCTCTAACTGGAAATTTTGGGAGCATGGGTATCCTATACTAAATAAATAAATACATTTTAGGAACAACCGCGACCCTGAAATGGAGAAGCGGAGAAGAAAATGATGATGATGATGATTTTAGGAACACGTCGGTTACAGACCTAGAGATCCTAAAACAAGAAATATGTTTTGTTTCTTACGCCTGTAAAGGAAACACCTGATTGTGGGGAAACGCAGTTCTAAGCTCAGCGCTGTCTAAGGTGGAGCGGTATGTTTGAGGGGACAAAACTACAGTTCTTTTTGGTTGCTGAAGTTTGACTTGTCTTACTTGAAAACTCAGGTTGTTTATTTTTTTAGCACTGTCGCTAATGCAGTTAGCCGTCTTTGGAGTTGGAGACATTTCCATCTTAAGTGATCCCAAACATCACAAATAAGTCCATATTACAACCCTATGGAGCAGAGCAATGTTTGGAGTTCTCTTTGTTGTCTAATAAAAAAAAAAACATATTTACTGCCTATTTACAGACACTGGGGCTTTCTAAACATTTTACATCAGTTTCCAGAGAGTAGCAAATGGTGAGGAAACATCTTCTGAATATTATACTGTTTTTTGACTAGCTGGTATTGTTTCTGTCACAGCTCCAATGACCTAGAGTTTGTGGGTTTGAGTCCTGCTTCGCGTGATTGTCTGTGAGGAGTTTGGTGTGTTCTCACCGTGTCCGCATGGGTTTCCTCCCACAGCCCAAAAAACAAACAAACAAACAAACAAAAAAAACCACATGCTGGTAGGTGGATTGGTGACTCAAAAGTGTCCATAAGTGTGAGTGAATACATGTGTCGCCCTGTGAAAGACTGGCACCCTCTCCAGGGTGTGATCCTGCTTTGAGCCCAGTGATTCCGGGTGGACTCCAGACCCACTGCGACCCTGAATTTTATTGCAGATAATGATCGGTGAATTAATGTTTTTTTTTACGGCAATTATGAACAAATCAGGAAGATTTCCTTTTATCCCATGTTTTCAGACTCAGGCAGCACACTGAAAAAGGACTGGGTGGTCTTGTTTCACAGTGTGTGGGTTGGTGGGCTCCATTAATTGTGCACATGCCCAGAATAAAGTGATCTTTTTTCACATTATTTAAAGCATATATTTACAAACCCAAACTAATATAAGACATATTAAAATTAATATAAAGAATTTATGTATTAAAATATTTAATACTTATTTTTATTTAAATAGTTTCAGGATTTAAGACGACTCAGGAAAATACAAATCAGTATTTGACCCAAGCCCCTGCACTTGACGAAAGTAACAAGTTACTACCCACCACTGACATACAGTAAAAACTGAAATGGCTGAAACAAGTGTTTAGAGGTAAACCCTAGTGAAGGAAACAGGCAGGTAACACACCACAAGAACAAGTGGGCAAGGTTTACTCTACAAACACCACAAAGCAAACAGAGCAACAGACTTACAGAATTCCTGAGAGTATAAACTGGAAATACAGCCCACTGCTTTTACTGAGAACTGAACATTAGCATTCTGCCCTCAGCTTTACACCAGACTACAGCTGCCTCACCATCTCAGTACACCACACGCTAGGTCTGAACAGAGTCACTGAAGTCAGGAAATCACCTTTAAACTGATGACATACCACTGGATGCTCTTTTGATATTCCTTGCACTATATTAAAGCCACAATTAAAGACTGGCCTGCATTAGTTTAATTCTGTTTACATTTTAATGAATGAAGGTATGTATTCCTTAAAACTTTCATGGAGATACAGCTGACAGATGAATGGCTCTTCATATGAAAATCACAATCTGACTGCAGTTTTTAAATCACAACAGCTGCAGTTTAAATTGAAGGAAAATATGTTAAGTTGTTTTAAAGCAGAACTCTGTAGTTTCTTTAAAATTACAGCATCAAAATCATTAAGATGGTCCACTGTAATAGACAGACTGCAGGAATTGCACTATGTTACTTGGAGAGGGGCAGGAAATCTCTCTCTCGCTCTCATATATCTATAAATTAGAAAAAACCCACAATGTTTCCCCCAAATTCATCTGCTATCAAAATAAAAATTTAAAGATTAGGCCGAAGAACACCAGAGCTTTAATATGAATGTGTTCCAAAAGTGTGTAAAAATGGGGTCTTCAGGTTCTCTGTTCAGTTCTCACGGGTCTACTGATGATTTAGCTACTGCAGCCACCTAGTGGCTATAAATGACATTACAGTGCACTGAACTAGGTCAAAGAAGTCCATGACTTCATTTTCTAACACATTAATTATTGTGAATAAATGAGGAGGGTGTTATTTGGAGGATCCTGCTGCAGCTGCAGGTTTGGAGGGTCCTGCTTCGGCCCCTTTTCCCTGTGGAGTCTTTAACACACTCAGTTTCTTGTGCAAGGACGTGCTGGCCCTCTGAGTGACCTCCTCTTCGATTTTATTCCTGATGGCCACATCCAGACTCTAGGAGCAAACAACAGGAACACACACACACACACACAGATTTAAAACAAGCACAGCTGTTTTCCTATGGCTTTGGATGGTAAACGTCTGTTTTTGTTACATTTGTATTTCCTGTCTCCCTGTGAAAGTTACACAGTGCAGATTCTGCAGCGCTGAGCCCAGAGTAGCAACGACAAATGACAAATTCTCCTAATTACAGCTCGGTGGATCATCAATGATTTTGAAGCTGTAATACCACCATATAATATAAAACTGCCACCCTGATTATCTCAGTCAAGCTGCACATTAAAGGAAATGTAAAAATAATGATTAATTACTTTCATAATATATTGTTTTTATTTTGTGGGTGGTAAAATGAGGGACTGCTGTTGTAACCGTGAAGTCAGATCTGATCGCAGATTTAAAGACCAAGCACCAGCTCTATGAAAGTGTCAAACAAATAAATACAGTGGAATTTGAGTTCCTAAATTGTGTTTATTGATAGTCAGAAAACATGTTATTTCTTACTAATTCAAGGAATTGGCTTACAAAGAATTTATCTAGCTAGATACTGTCATAACAGTCGGTCATAACGGTGTTTTACCGCGGCGTTGTTCAGCTGTTGTCCACCGGTGACGTCACGGTTGAGTTCAAGAATTTCCGTAGCGAGCTCGGGTTTTTCCGTCAATTTAAGAAAATTATCAGTTTTAAAGCAAATTAAGCATGTTATTTACATTTTAATGGTTTTTCATTTTAATTCATACTTATATATGTCAGTAACTAAAATAATGTGAAATATTCATGGAGGTCCATTAAGTGGTGCTTAGCCTTTAAGGGCGACAGATTTAGTCCCATTAGACTGCCCTGAGGACTTGCCTTTTTAAGCTTCTGCTGTTGGACAACCTTTGCTTTCTTGGGTGCGATGACCCTCCCTAGAAGAAAACAACAACAAATAAAGACAGGCAATAAAAACCATAACATTCATGTTACTGCTACCTTAGAAAGAGTTACAGTAAAGCAGACTTTTAAGCGTCACCTGAAATAGCAATGTGCCATCTTTTTTTTTGGAATTCTCTGCTCCACCTTAAATGCCCCGGGTTTTAAGAGCCCTCTGTGTATGCTGGAGCTTATTTACTAAAGAATGAGAGATTGATGCTGAATAACTGTAATATATATGTCGCGTGTGTGACATTAGTATCGAATTGAGATTCGATTTAAAAACTCAATATTAAATGACTCGAATCGGTACATACCTACAATTTAGCAGAGGATTTATAGGGATTAAAATCCTGCTCCTCCCTTATCACAGGGACACTTTAACACGACACCATCGACCGATACACTGAGGACTGTAATGTAACTTTAATGTAACATGACTTCAACAGCTGCACAATTTAAGGTGGAACAGACATTTAATCGAAATAGACACCTCTTCAGCTTCTCTTTAAAATGACATTAAACCGTAGAGTGAGGAGAATGAGTAACGTTAGGTACACGTTAGGGGATTAAACTGCTTTTAAAGTTAATCCCGTTCACACTGGTCACGTGGTCCCCTGTTTGTACCCCCAGGTTAAACCCCGAGGGGCTCTAACCCCATTATCCTCGCCCCCCACCCTCGGTTAAAGTTATCCCTCTGTCTCACCTCCTTTCTTGGGTCCCCGGGGCTTGTTTTGGGGTTTCTTTGCCCCTCCGGGTCGCTGAGCCTTAAGTTTGAGTTTCCCCTGCGCCATCGCCAGCACCAGTGTGAAGCTCCAGCGGATTAAATCCAAAATAAAAGCCCTGAGCACAATAAAAGTCCCCCGCCGCCTCCGAGTCCTGAGGCCGTGGCACAGGGAGTGATTGAGAACACAGCCGGAAAGGGGCTTTTATTGTGCTTTACGTTCAAGTACGTATTCAGCGATCTGCCATAACATTAAAACCACTTGTACACGTAGACTTTGGTCCATCTATTGCTCTGCATACGTGTCCGCACAGGCTGTGCAGCGACCGATGAGCTACTGTCTCTGATTTTACATCTACACGGTGGTCCAACGAGGGAGGAGTGTCTCAGAGAGTGGACAGTGGTGTTAGTGATCCACTAACACCACCACCACTACGTCAGTGTCGCTGAGAATGATCCGCCACCCACTTCATACCTGATCTGTGGGGTCCTGACCATTAAACAACGTGAGGGAAGGGGGGAAATAAAGTATGCAGAGCAACACATGGACTACGATCTGTAATTGTACAACTACAAAGTGCTGACAAATGTGTAAATACATAGCATATATAATGCTAAGGCTGGTTTATGTTTGAGCTTGTACAGAATAAAAGCAGACAGCAGTCTGTATTTTTCCACAGTGGCTTTTTATTTGAATTCACTCTGCATTCTTCATGTTTAATACCCAGTATCGAGTAGGCTTCAAAAACCGTTTAGAATTTCTGTCCTGCAGCAACGACTGGCACACACACTCACACAGACAGAGCTGTAAGTTAAGTGAGATAGAAAATCAACAGGAGGCACTTCTGAACAAGATAGCACTGCAATTTGACCCCAGGGGACCCCCGACACTCGTAAAGCTCTTAAAGCAACACTAGGTAGGATTTTGTATTATTTTTATATTTTTGCTGCTGGGCTCCCTTACGGTTGCAGTGTTATTCACTTTTAAAGCACTGTCCTGAAATCAGCGCTTCCAACCCTCCTCTAAATATTACATAGTGCAGTTTCTGCAGTGCTGAGCCCAGAGTAGCAACAACCACAGATGCTCTATTCCCCTAATTACAGCCCACTGGAGCGTTATAATGATTTTGAAGGTAAAAATACTACCTAGTGTTCCTTTAATGCAAAAAAAAAAAAAAAATTAATAATAAAAAAAAAAAATAATAATAATAAATTAATTAAAAACTAAACAAACAAGACAAAGCCCAGGAAGCCCGGGTGTGTGAAACTGTCCATGAGCAAGCGAGTGAGTGCCAGGGTGAGTGTGTGTTTGTTCCTGCCTTGTGTCCAATAATTTTGGCGAGATTCCAGACTGAGCAACTATTTTCCAAATGAAGCAGCTACAGAAGATGAATGAAGGAATGGAAGAGAATTAATTAGTGTACAGTTATTTCATATCTGTAATGAAATCTAAAAGGGAAATACACCAAGATTACACTACTTAAAACAGATCATGGGTGTGGTCATGTGACAGGGTGATGAGTCTCTCTGGATGAACGGATGAATCAGGGCATTCATGCAATCCAATAAAGCTTAGTGAGAATAACAAAGATAAAGCAGGTCCTAGCAGTAAACCCCTATAGGGACCTCTGTCTGTATTATTCAGGAATCACTAATGAACGCTGGAAGAAGATTACAGATGATGTATGTAACAGTGGGACAGGGAATGAAGAAGTGATTTATTTGGTCTTACTGGACTTAAGTCAACACTGGAGGACATAAGGAGACGGGGGCGTGTGTGAATTTAATTAGAATGTGATTCAGGTGCTGCCAGTTAGGAAACGTGGGATCAATTCAAGTTGATGTAATTAAATTCTTTTAAAATATGCATTTCATTATTCACTGATCAATCCTTCAAACCCCTCACAAAGAGTGTCGGGTACTGTGTCCGTTTCTCTAGAATGAACAAACCAGAATCAGAACCAGTCTGCAGTCAAATGAGAAATGAAATGATCAACTGAATCATTTCACCTTTTAAAAGTTTTTCCCAAAATGTTTACTGAATGTTCTCCCCAAATATTAGTCATCTTCAATTATGACATTAATGGAGTCTCCCCACAGTCTCACACAGTGCCCCCAGCCCCAGGAAGGTGGGTAAATGATTCTACAACACCCATCAGCTGGGTTAATTAAGCACTGTGAGAAGAGAGATGAGGGGAGAGGGAGAGCCGTACTACTCACCCACACAGAGCGAGGCCAAAATAGCACTTTGCATTGCCTGGTACCTAGTTGATTCTAGTGTTCTCTGCTTTTTTTTGCTTTTCCATTTGATAACTGTGGTTCGGGGATGATTTTCTCTGGCCAATCAGCGCTCTGCAAGTTTTACACATCACAGTTTAGTTCTTACTCGGCTCGGGAGAACAGGGACTTAACCATGGCGTGTAAACCTAGTAGAGCGCTGATTGTCCATGCGACGCAGACATCCAGCACCAACTCTCCATCTGTTGGGGGGGGGCATAAATATTTTATAAATAACAAACTGCTTTAAATATTGAAATAGACATTTACACCTCTAGAATACAGCAGGACTGACAGGCAAATAATTTAAGTGACTGTAAAAAGGCTAATTACGATGATGGAAAACCAGCAGATGCATAGAAACACTCAGAACAGCTCTGACGCTGATTCCACCCTCTCTCTAATGCTCTTGTTGTTACCCATTCTCTCAGTGGCCACAGGTTTTTAAGACAATTCAGAAACAGACAACAGAAAAATCTCAGTAAAACCAATCTGTAGAAAATAGACAATGTACCCAGGTTAACACTTTTAAACCCAGCTGCTGCACTGCACCCTCTGAAATTTCTTCATTTATAAGCATAAATAATTCATTCAGTTTCTATTAATAACAATGATAATAATAATCATCTTCATCATCATCTGACAGAATTGCACATGAGCAGAGAGTTGTGCTGGTTGACAGCACGTAAGGAGGCACTGAGAATTAGCCCCGAACTGATTGAAACTGAAAAAGTTCCCACCGCAGAGTTCCCCAGCTTAGAATTAAAGGTAAACTCAGGCATTTTTAATCTTCATCTCTGTCCGACACCTCTGAACCACAGAAAATAAATCACCGTGCTCAATGCTTACTGTCAGCTAACTGCCAGCACTGGGCCGTGGCTTTATCCAACACCTCTGAGACGAGCTGGGTTAGTGTTGATGACCCAGAACTTGTCTTCAATCATTAGCCCCTCACCTCCGTTGACATGTTTTTTTGGGGCCGAATACAGGCCGACCTGTATTTTGAGGCTGTTATCTGTGGGTCTGAAGTCTCAGGGAGCTGTGCTGAGATACCGTCTACGATAATCGACACTGTGTCAGCTAGAGATGGAGATTTAAAATGCCAGCGCTCTACTTCAACCACGCTCAGCTTATCCTGATTTGGTCCCCAATGCCGAACACCCCCCCCCGAACTCTTCTGTAGATTAAATAGTCGAGGATTTACGCCACCACCAAACTTTTCCTGGTCCAGGAGCCGTTCTGTTTCACACAGCCCATGGAGATGCCCTCATCTCAATAGTGCAGGAGGTACAAAACCAAAAAGTTTATCCTTCTTTCGGAGTATATAACAGTTTTCCCCAAAAGAGTGTACGCTCCCCTCTTCCTGCAGCGCCTCGGGCCTCGATCCCTTCAGGGAGAAAGTGGGAGGAAGAGGGCGAGACGACAGATGAGGTGACAGACGAGGCAGGAAAGGCCCTTGATGGCCTGGCTGTGGATCATCACCTCTTCTGCTCCCAGATCTCAGGCATGTTTAAGTCCAGATGCTCCAGAAAACGCAGGGCCTGAATGTTCTCAGTGTAGAAGGCAACATCCACCACCACCAACCTACAGCGCGGAAAAGAGGAGGTTCATTTAATTAAAAAACTCAACATTACTATGGAGACACTAGTGTGCACAAACAATGTGATTTTTTTCACAATGATGGTTTCTGGAGCCCACCAACCCACACACTGAAACAAGAACGTCCAGTCAATTTCCTGTGATCTGCTTAAGTCAGAAAACGCAGGATAAAACGAGCCGTTCTGATTCAGCTCCGCTTCTGATGTCAAGTGCAGAGACTTTAGAATGGCCCCACCCCCTCGTCTGAGTCTGTCCAATCACAGCGCTGGACCCGCACTTATATGAGTGTGCAAAAATTTAGGTTAAACGCCGCAAAAACAGACACAACGAGCATAAAGAAATAAGAGCAGAGTAAGAACTGGGAAAGCGAGAAAATGGCTGATTGCTGTGCACTTGGGGTCGGGGTGAACAGCGAGCGCCTCATTATCATTTAAAGGAACAAGCACCGAAACCGGCCGCTCTGAACAGGGTTGTTTAGACAGGGGGAGATCGCTGCTATGGGGTTTGATCCTTCTGGTGTTTTGACCAATTCAGGTCACAGACATTTCACTAAGACCCTGAACTGTGTATACTTTTAATTAAATGTGATTGAATCCTGTGTGTCCCCTAGAACAAAGGAGGAAGTGGTTCTCACCCGTGCTGCGGACCTCCATCGTTTACAACCCCCAGCCGAGACAGCTGCCTCTTCAGGTGCAACTTAAAGCTGGCGTTGATCCGCAAAAACAACATCTACACACAATAACACACACGATCAAGTAAACGTCCAGAAGATACACACTTGAGTGAGTCAGATTTGTCAGGACTTTGTGTGTGTGTGTGTATATTGTCTTACCTGTGTCTGCTCCTCAGGTAGAAGCTCATGAATGGCCTCGTGCATTTTGGCCATTTGTTTGCAGACATTACGGAAACACAGTGACGGCATCGGAGCTTTAACTTCATACTGTGAGACACCACAAAAACATACACACACATTTTATAGAGGTTTTATAGCACTGTTTTATCATCATGATCATGACATGTTAGTTTTGGAAAGTAAATAAATGACAGAGGATCTGTTTTCCCTGTTACAGCTCAGAGAAGCATCACAATGATTTTGTAGTACTGATTTAAAGGCAAACATTTTACCTACTGTTGCTTTAATATTAAACATCAGAGTGAAAGTACACAATATAATGTTCATAAGCGTATTATAGTCACATTGTATAGAAAGACAGAAGGAGTTATGAATGATTAAATCTTTAAATAATAAACAACGCCAACAGAAAAGCTGGAGGTGTAATCTGTGCTCACCTTGGAGAGAACTTTCTCAAACAAACCGTCCATGATGGCCACCAGCTTCGCAGAAATCTCAGCAATGTGGTCATTGTAATCCTACACACACACACACATTATATATGAAATTCCAACTAATATAATTAGCTTCCATTATAACACAAGTTAATTAAATATAGCTTTTTTTCTAGACCATTCTTATGGACATTATGGATTTGCCTTGACCTCCTCCAACGTGCAGCTTCCACCTGGACGATGCAACGGCCAGAGATGAGACGAGAGGGAGGGAGCCGATTTATTTAAAGATACGGAGGATAAGAGTGATAAGTGAACATATTGTCTGGATAAATCAAACAATCCGGTCTTCCGGTTCCCTTCTCCAGGAATCCATCCGTCCAAGTTTGTCATATGTGTTACTTAAGTTTTGTTACTGACAGGAATTTTAGGAGCGCTGATGCTTTCGTATTGTTGAATAATTTTGTTACCGATAGTTAGGATCTGTTCGGTCACTGCACTCAGGCATTGGGATCCACACAGAACATCGCCCAACAACAACACTTCCAGCAGCCGCCTGAGCTTCCTTTGGAGGAGGTCTGCCATCAGAGACCTGACCCAGACCTGCTCAGCTCAGTGGATTTGAATGTTGTGGTGTTCAGGTCCAAAGCTGAGCACAGCACAGTTAGATGCGCATACCTCTGACTCTGGAGGGTTGTGTTTTAGATTTTGGAACCAAAAATGATCCTAAAACAGAGTGTTTACTACAACAAATGGGTTAAATACAGAAGTCATGTTTCTTTGTACAATGTGATTCAAGGGAAGTGAAACCACACACACACACACACACACGTTCCCGCTGCAACTTTCCAGTACCAAGTCTGTGCCTCTAAACCTCAGGCCATGGCTGTTTTCTTTACCCTACTAATTTGATCATTTAATTCAGTAGATCTTTCCACATCCACTTTTAAAAAGGGTATAAAAGGAGAGTTAGACAAGTCTTTTAGCCCTAGGGTGGCTCTGGAGTTTCCTGGAACAAACTCCAGTGGCTACATTTTATTAGGTGTAAAAATAAGTTTTAAAAATGTTTTTGTGAAACACATTTAACCGTTATTTCAATTCAAACGGTTGTGTTGTGTAGTATAAAAAAATGTATTATAGGAAACATCTACGATGGTGGGTAAGTAAGCACAGCTCTACACTGTCTAAAATAACTCCAGATACTGGACGGAGCCAGTCTGGCATTTCACTCATTTACAGACACTGGGGCTCCATAATCACACTAGACTAGTTTCTAACGCACAGACAGACTGAATAGCAGCGAATGGTGAGGAAACATCTTCTAATTTTTTTTTTTTAAATATGTTTTTTTTTATTACAATCATGAATGTGGCTTTCATAATTTCACTACATTCACGATCACGAACAAAACAAATCCCTATATTTAAATCGTCTAAACATACTTTTGGATTCAATATTATCCCCAAGAACAGAACAAATACTCAAACAGTGGGAAAGTGCTTACCTTAGTGATGTGGTCAAAGTGGCGGAGGGTGCTGTACTGTTTGGGTTGTAGCTTGGTCTCAAAGTGTGCTCTGATGATTGGGATGTAGTGAACAACAAGCTGCAGACAGCGAGACACTAGAGCTGAGAGAGAGAGAGAGAGAAAGAGGGAAAGAGAGAGAGAGAGAAAAAGAGAGAAAGAAAAAAAAAGAAAAAGGGGGAAGAGAGAGAGAGAAAGATAGAGAGGCAAAGAGGAAGAGAGAGAGAAAAAGGGAGAAAAAAGGGAAAGAAAGAGAAAGAAAAAGAGAGGGGGAAAGAGAGAGAAAAAGAAAGAAAGATAGAAAGAGAGAAAGAAAAAGTGAGATAAAGAAAGAGAGAGAAAGAAAAAGTGAGAGAGAAAAAGAGAGAATGAGATTTGAGAAAGAGAAATGTTTATTCTCATGGGTCCTTTCGTCACAAGCAGCCTTGGAGAGGATCACTAGTCAAAGGATGATAACTAAGTGTAAGAGTGTATAACCCTGTTATTTACCCAGATTCTTGGTGGTGATGGTTTTGAGCCCCACCACCTGAAGAGCTCCGGCCCCCAGCACCAGCTGACAGCTCCGCGAGTTGAAGTGCTATAGCCACGGAAAGAAAACAGCAACAAAATCAATCAGGTAAAGTCAAGACGAAACACCTGGAACCGAATTACCTTAAGAACTGACGTCACATCTACGGAACACTGAACTTCACACATGTTACAGTTTTTGCTAAAACATTTTTAACATGAAACCCAAGCGTCATTAACTGTAACACGAGTGCAGGAACTCAAGGTTAGTGTGATGTGATGACATGGAGACTTGAAGTACATAATGTAGACAACATGTGGTTTTTCTGACAATGTAATAAACTGCTCGTTGCTGTTTAAACGAGATATTTCACGAAGTTACACTGTGCTGTACATATTATCCGTCTCCAGTTCCCACATGGTGTCCCTCACCTTAAGGAGGTCTGACAGGCGCGTGAGCATGTCCGTGGTGATGGACGGGATGTCATTCACACACTGACAGTATTCCAGAAAGATTCGGATCAGCAGCAGGACCGTCCTAAAAGAGGGAACCAGGGCCAGTTAATCACCTCAGTGGCAAATCATTTACGAGAAAACAACATTAATTCATAAGGTACGTTCAAAAACAACCTCAGCTGAGAAAATTGTGAGGCAAGCGACTGATATATGGAGTGATAGATACTTCATTGCCCTCACCTTTCCTCCTTCTGATCAATACACTACAAGGCACTAGTCACCTCTGTCTTTTAACACAGAGGTGTTCAGACTGTGGGATGTGAAGTGAGGGGGTTGCAAATAAGAGATGGGAGGTCAGAATGTAAAAATAAATATTCGAACATGAAACAATTTTTATTTTCATTTTCTTATTTTTCACTAACTCAGTGATGCTGGGTAATTTTATTCTATAACAGAGTCTACATTAGCATTAGGAGTTTGAGCTGCTGATGGACCCCTGGAGCAGGAGTGAGTTAATAATAAAAAGTAACCGTCTCAGTCATAGTGACCAGGGTGACACTGAAAGTGGTGGTCTCTGGTGGAAACAGACTGAACTTCTCCAGTTTAATGCCTAAAGCCTGTTGTATTTTTAGAGGCACAAGTTTTTCTGGAAGGAAACTCACCCGACGACAGCGTATTTCTGCCCGTCCACCAGCAGGAAGTCACTGGGCTTCTTGTCTTCTGTAACTGGAAATAATCAACAGTCAATGAGTAAAGAGCACGGCTCTTAAACGTCATCTGTGCACTGATCCGATCTGTAACTATCCTACTGAGGAGATCAGAACGGGGATGTTCATCTTTCTGCAGATAATGAAGGAACAATGCCTTGTGTGTGTGTGTGTGTGTGTGTACCTGCGGGTTTGCGTTCTGGCAGCGTGATGTGTCCGTCTGCGATAGAGTCGACCAGGTGCTGAAACTCAGCCGGAACTTCTGCCTGTTTCCATCTCTCAGTGTCCAGCAGCAAACTGTAAAACACACACCAAAAAAACGTGGTGAGGGGTTTTCATATATATATATATATATATATATATATATATATATATATATATATATATATATATATATACATACACACACACACACACACACACAGAGAAAGTGGTATTAATTAAGTGGTAACGGTTTAGTGTGTGTGTTTTTACCTGAGCTTGGTCTTGCGTTCCTCATGGAAGCGGTGGACGAAGCGGTTGGCCTGACTCTGTAGCGCCCCCCTCAGGCTGACGCTGCGTCTGGAGCAGAGAGCCTCCGTCTCCTTCACAAAAGCCTCTACTGCTCGACTCATACACACAAACTCAGCAGAGCTCAACCGCTCCAGAGAACCATCCTACACACACACACACACACACACACACACAGAGAAATAATTTTAAAAATGTATATTTTTAATTTTAATAATATTTATAATACAAATATTGTTCTTTATTTGTTTATATACATGCGTGTGTGTGTACCTTAGCTTTAGCCAGCAGCACTTTAACACAGCGATCGTGGCTGATGTCTGATGCAGTGTACAGAAGCTCCTGGATGTTGTTGGCTACTCGGCCAAGCTCCAGTTCAGAGGGCATCAAATCCTCACTGAGAGAGAGAGAGATTTTTTATAAACAACACCAGTTAGTAAAACTGCAGGTGACTCCTGCTGAAATCGAGTCCCCTGCACGTACTGTTACTCACATTGAGGTGGTGCCCCCTGTGGGCAGGGAGGAGGTAGTGTTGGAGGTCTGTTCTCGGCTGGAGGACGACTCTGTTGTTCCTGAAGCTGAATCGCTCCCTGAGGTTTCAGCCCGTGTTTCTGTGCGTGTCTGCGTGTTTGTTTTTGTCTGAGCGGCTGCGCTGCTGCGTCGCTCGGCTTCGTTTAATGCGTCACTGATGAACAGGCCGTCGTGGGTGAGGTACGCGAGCTCAGCTTCTCCAGGACGAAGACAAGAGCCTCCAGAATCCTCCTCTTCCTCGTCTTCATTCTCTCCGCAGTTACCGTCCACAACCGCAGGCGAGGCGTCGGCCGAGCGACTCCTCTGACAACTGTCCAGGACTTCCAGAACCACGTTACGGATCACGCTCAGAGTGGCCTGACACACACAAAACAAATTATTTAAATACAGAATTCTTGGTCAGTACAGCAATAGGAAATGTCTCTACATGTTATTTTTTCTCTCTTGTAAAAAAAGATATTTATTTATTTAATGAGAAAACAATAACAAATAACTAAATTTAAAGAAGTGCTGGTCAGACAGATTTTATTCTTTAAATTTCACTAAAAACAATTTTTGAAGCATAATTTTTTAAAACAATGTGGAAACCTTATCTAATTCTTTATGTGTGTAACCTAGATTTAATGCTGTACCTTGATCCTCGTGAGGAAGAGAATAAAATGCTCGAATACGTTCTGGAGCAGCTCGAACCACTGATTAAACGTCATCAGCCTCATCTGATCCTGAAGCCTGCAACACACACAACAGCATAAGCACAAAAACATATAAGAAACACATGCACTTGGAGAGGAATTCATTATTTCTTCTGAAATACTCACTTCACGACAGTGTCTGTGTCGATCTCCTCGATCTGAGACACCGATCTTAACACACACTGGAAGATAAAGACGAATAAAAACACAGCTTTAATTTACAGAGGCTTAAGGCTTAAGGAACATCTGTCTCTCACCAGAAACAAAATTTTGATTCAGTTAAAGTTATTAACCAAACCATTAACTGCGCCACGAGCTCACATTGTACCATCATTAGATAACTGTATTACACTTAGATTTAGAATTCAGAATTATGTTTAATGTGGACACATTCCCACTGCTTCAACGCATTGAGCTTCCTGCTACTACTGCCCTCTTGTGGAAAATCTGTACCTACTAAATGTGTTTGAGTGAGGTGAGTTATGCTGGGATTAGACTACATGAATTTAGCCCAATTTTGGCACAAGGAATGTCCAGTGTCTGAACCTACTATAAGTGTCAGGGGCAAGTAACCCTCATGTAGTGCGAATTCACCAATGTGACTGGAATAGACTGTATACTTTAACACTTTATTAGCTCTTTACAATATGAGGAAAATACTATATGGTGACTGCATTACTCTCTCCAGTCGTGCCCTTTTTATTAAACATGGCTACAGCAAAACACACAGAGACATGACGCTGTGGTTGGTCTCGTAGCACAGAGTCAGGATAGGCACATTCATCTTGATGGGTCTTGTTTCTGACATCAAAACTACAAAGAGATCACACTGGAACATTTCTAAATCACCGCAACAAGATCTGCACTTTGCCTCCACACTACATCCGTCAATTTTAAACTCCCTGTGAGTGTTCAGTACCTGCCGGACGATGCCTTTGGCCGCCTGCATGATCTCCTCACTGTAAATGTCCAAAAAGTCCAGCTTCCTCTGCCTCAGTAAACCGAACACAAGGGACTGCAGACGGTCCTGAACCACACACACAGTACATTATATAAATATATACACATATACATACAAATGAGGTCAAAATATCATGCAAAAATAAATTCATAAATACAAATGAATTAATATAATTACAATAAACCCAGTTGTTAAATTTAAATGTTAATTTATAAATATATCAGTGATAACTGATAATTAAAATTACCAATTAAAAGTCGTTTAAAAGATCAGGAATGCACAACTGTGGCACTAACAGAAGGTATATTTCAGATCTCTGCACATTGGCATGTTGAAGCGCTGAAATGCATTCCGTTGTCAAGCAGGCATTTATTTCATTACAAAATGATCAAATAACAGCAGGATTTTTAAATAATCTACAAATCAATATGCAATCTAAGGATCAGGAATTCCCCGTGTGGTTTGAGTGTAGGTGTTTTAGGATCAGCTCTAAATCAGAAATGTACTCATTCTGTTTCGACACACTAACCTTCTCACTTGCCAGTGTGTGGTCTTTAGCCTAAATCAAACACAGCCACAGTTTCAAACCTCAGACCAATGAAAGACTACACACTACACCCACTGACCTAAAAACACATCTCCCTGCTCTGAAGTGGCTCCCGAAACCACGGGGGTGTCGGATATGGCAGGGAAACTCTTTCTAACAACAGCTCAGGCCTTATTTTAGGCTTTGGTACTTTCAGGAGGTGCAGTCTGTGCAGTGTTTAGACAGAAGCTTTGAGAAAGTAAGATCATTTAAAAAGGCCTGATAAAAATGCATATATAAAATAATAAATATATGAAGGTTATGAAGACATTCTGCTCCGTCTTCTCTTCCGCGCATATTTATTCTGTTCTACCTCTATATCTGCTTTTATTTTATACATTTATTCTAATGGTTTCTAGTTTATCTATCTATCTGTCTACCTACCTATCTAGCTTTCACTTTAGGAATTTCAGAGGGAAATTTGCATGTATCTGAAAGAAAGGAAAATCAATTCCTGTGTGTTCTGTACCTTCTCCAATACTTGGCTGTCATCTTCGAAAGAACGGCCGAGGTCACTTCTGGAATAGGTCGTGAAATCAGCCACCATCATTTTATCAATCAGCTTCTCCATCTCACACAGCTGAGAACCTAGATGTCTGAAAGAGAGAGAGAGAGTGAAAGATCATACAAAAACATAATATTTTTATTAAATACAGACACAAAACATGTAACCTATTATTACATTTTTCACTCAGAAAACCCACAAATATGCCATTTGTGCCTCAACTTTTTCACACAATTCTACACCTAAACTCATGCCCTGATGTGCAATAAAACCTCTCTGTGTGTGTGTGTACCTGAAGCTGTGTATGCCCTGTAGCTCCTGCTGCAGTACTTCTTTGGTGGTGGCGATGAGCTCTAGCGCTCCCACGAACTCTGAGGTTGACAGCAGTAACTGCACGGTGGGCTGTGTCTGCTGCACAGCTGCCATCAGCTTCAGTTTTCCGTGCAGTTTGGCACAGTTGCTGCGTGTGACTGCGTCTTTCAGCACCTGTAGCGGCCCACGGCACATCACCCGCTTCATGGCCGCCGTGCGATTGCGCAGTGTCGCCACGGCGACCGCCGTCTCACGCAGCCGGTCCTGCAGCTCGTGTTGAGACGACATTGCATGAAAAAACGCCTCGGAGCGTAGAGAGATCTGCCGGGCGATACTGACCTCCACAACGTCCAGGTAGTGACTCAACTAGAGAGAGAGAACAAGACAGAGAGAGACTTATGAGAAAAATATAAAACACTCTCTAGAGCTGGGCAATATGACCACAAATCAATATTGTGATTATTGAACTTTTTATTATTTTATTTATTATTATGAATGTCGATGGGAGCTTGTCCATCTCGTCTTTTAAAGCCATGCTTTGCTCGAATTCAGTGTGATTGTGTTCAGAGTGAAACAGACTGGGGGATTAACTTGAGTCTGAAACAGTTTTTTGTTAACATTTGACTTCTTTAGTCAGTGACTAATGTCAAAGCACGTCCAAACCACAGACACAGCACTCTTCTTTGGTACGAGTTGCTTGGTCCGCCTCTGTGTTTAGGTTCTCCTCCTTTTAAAAGGACAGTTCATGAACACACAGTGTGGGACGTATTAACAGAACTAACAAAAAAGGTTAAACTGAATTAAAAGAAAATTAGATTTAACTGATACAGCCAAACTACGTAGATTAGAGTTAGTTCTGGTTGCCAGAACCTAACCCTCACAACTGAATAGACCCAAACTCCTCATTTTCCTGCAGCTATGTCTGTGAGAAGAGGAGTAATGAAGCAGTCCCATGTACACAGAGTTTAGTTTACCTTCTCCTGCAGCAGTCTCGAGGAGGCGCCGTCCCGGCTGTTCTTCCCCCCGGCGACACTGAAGTGTGACCATGGCAAAACAGCGTTAAAGGTGGTGGGGTCGTTCAGCACAAAGTCTGGCTTCATGAAGAGCTGAGAGGAAACTGAAATTAACTCCAAATGGACAGTTGAACAAAATACTAACCACATCTGACTTTCTGCCGATATTTAACTGCACTCAAACTCGTATGGCAGTTCTTACCTTAGGCACCTGTTCAAGCTCCTCTTTGGCTTTATCTATCAGGAAAAAAAGAACGATAATACTCACATAACTCACAAACAACACATTAAACCTACCCCAAACATTAAACATTTTATTAAATCTGATATAATTCAAACAGATTTACAGATCAAAGGAGCAACATTTCTTTGTTTCTTCATTTACCGTGGTTGTTTGTGATGTTGGAGAGTGAATGGTCGTCTTTATTGGGACAAATGTTCTTACACCTATTGTGGATTTTCTCTCTCTGCCAAACAAAAGAACAAAATGATAACCTCTTCAATACAGTTTCTGAAGGGTGTTAGAGGGTACTTATAAATGGTTTGGAACTAAGTACAATGATTTGTAAAGCAAATACACACAAACACACACACACACACAGAGACACAGACACAAACAACTCCATTTTCTCCACAGAATCTCCTTCCTGTCAGAAAACTCCTGAATTATACAGCAGATGTGAGAGTCTGTGACTGTGTGTGTGTGTGTTACCTGAGCCGTGTCCTGCAGGTACGAGCTGAAGTGTTCGGCCGTTATGTTGGGCAGGTAGAAGGAAGGCATGACCTCCGTCTCTGTGAAGTCCAGGCCCCAGTTCTTAGTGAAGAAGTCAGACTCGCGCTTGGCCAGCCGCGGGTCGTTGAGGGCGGCGGGGAGGTTCACTTTAGAGTTATACACCGTCCACCGGTGCTGATCCGCCACCACTGACGGACCCTCACAGAGCCCCCGAGAATCCACTGCACAGGGGCATCATGGGAGACGTAGTTTAGAGAAGAGTGAGATCAAAGTCACAAAGAGTCACATGCTCAGAGAGGAGATCTGAATCCAATTTGGAGTCACCTACAAATGTGTCTCTGAAACCTGAAGTCAGATTTCATGTGGCTTTTTTGCCATTAAAACTAATCTGATGTCAGATCAGACACTGACACAGTGTCACTGATGCGAAGCTCAATAGTAACCCCTGGTGGAGATGTTCTTAAATGTGAGTAAGTGACAATCAGTCGTGCAGTACCCCTAACCCGAAACAAAACTGAGTAAGAGTATGAGTGAGTGAGTGAGTCAGTTATTTATAAGCACTATTCTCTGAGGTATCCCTACAGTGTAAACATTAGAAAACACTGTCTCTGAGCTGCTGTTTCTCACCAGTGGGCTCCTTTGGGCAGACGTCAGGGAGGGATCGTGGGGATCTGTAGTGTCGGGAGGAAACTGCCACATCTCTGGGTTTCCGGAAGTGTCTGTCAGCGCTGGACTGAGCCATCGGGGATGACCCTGGTCCAGACGCCATCTCGGGGGGATGGGGGGTGGCTACTTCACACCAGCAGGCAGCTGGGAGGAGAGAGAGAGAGAGAGAGAGAGAGAGAGAGAGAGAGAGAGAGAGAGAGAGAAGTATAAGTAAGTTGATCAAACTACTGCAGAACAAATTGGAGGAACAAACTAAGTGGCAAATTCATTAAAAACATAACCCTTACCAGTCCTCGCCTGGTCAGTAGTCAGTTTGTTACTGCAGTTTATCAACTATGCCTGCTGTCTCTCTCTCTGTGTGTGTGTGTGTGTACAGCGGTGTTATTGTATTTTTTATTTTTTAAATATAAACACCCCCGACTGTGATGCTTCACCCAAAATAACTTCACCGGTGTTGTTCTGATGAAGAGATAGAGGAGGATAGAGAAGATAAGCTAAATAAAGTTTGTTTTTCTGTTAAAGCGGCCAATAAGGGCACAAAAACACACCGAAGGCAAAATAACAAACCCTGTTTTCAGGTTTTGTGTAGGATGTGCTTCTCCTCAGAGACAGAGAATGAAAACAGAAATGAAAGCAGATCTTAACTCTGTCCCAGTTGTGGTTCAGACTCAGTTGTTCTGCCTCCTCAACACAGCATGAGGTGTTCAGGAAAAACTCACTGAAAAATTGCCATTTCAGTGATGACTAAGTGAAAAATAGAGCTCTGAGACTATCGAGACCAAGACACTGCTCTTTCAGCGTTTCTGAGTTCACTTCACATTGTGTGAAAGTTTCATGATGAACGGACTGATAGAAATACTCCAAAGTGACTCTGAATAAGTAACAATGTTGGAGACACACGGTTACCTTTGGACAGTGATATTATATCTCCTCCAGTTCAGAATACCGAGGGTTAATCTCACACATTCATGCTGAAGTCATGACACAGAACGTTTCTGTCCACACTGCTTTTGGAAAGAGGAACAATGAACAGCCAATAAAACCAGAGAGAGTTGGAGAAGTTAGGGGTATAATGGTACACACAAGGCATATCTCCATTACCACCATTGGTTTGGGGCTCATGGTTCAATAGGGGCAAGGGGAAAAATACAAACAAAAAAAACCCATAAGACTAACCCGGGTTAACTCTGTCATTTTTGCTGACCTCAGTATCACACATGGTGTTTATTCATTCATTCATTCATTATCTGTAACCACTTATCCAGTTCAGGGTCGCGGTGGGTCCAGAGCCTACCTGGAATCATTGGGTGCAAGGCGGGAATACACCCTGGAGGGGGCGCCAGTCCTTCACAGGGCAACACAGACACACACATTCACACCTACAGACAATTTTGAGTCGCCAATCCACCTACCAGCGTGTGTTTTTGGACTGTGGGAGGAAACCGGAGCAACATGGTTTTTTACAGAAGTATGATGTCACCAGTATTTTAGCCTCTCGCTCTGTTCTGTTCTCTACTTTTCTCTGGTCTATGCTCTGGTGACTTTAGGTTTAAAACAGTGGCTTTATTTTATTTATGTTTTATTCATTTAAGATATTTAAACATTTTTATATTCCAATTCCAATGCTGCATTATTATGCTTCCCTATTATCATTATATCAATGACAAAATATAACATGAATATTGTTTATACCCACAAGGAATTTAATACAGTTCATAGTAGGGTTGGGCGGTATAACAATAGTATCATATACCGCGGTATTTAAAAATGTGGATGGTATCTCAAAATGAAGGCGGTATTTATGACGTGTGTGTGGTGTGTCAAATTTCGGTTCTGTGTCTTTAAAAGTTGGCTAAAGTGATCATGTGCATTTAACAGAGTCACAGGGAGGGGGCGCTGTGGGAGCTGAAGCGCAGTAGCCCACTACATTTGTAAGTTTAACGCTGCGTTTGTTTTAAAAGAGAGAAAGAAAGCTATAAACAGACAAAATTCTCAGAAAATCCTTCACTCGACTTTGTGCTCACAGGTATACGGTTTTATCCTCTAAATATGTGTTTTGAGCCTCAGATCGCTGAAAAATCTGCTGTGGTGTGCCACCAGTGCCCGTTATCGCCAGCTGTGTCTCTAAACATTGTTTCCTGTCTTATTTCGCTTATTTTCGAACTTTTCTGTTCCTTCAGCACCAGTCATTGAAATTTGCTCTCTGTCAGAAACCTTGTTTTATCGTCAACACGTGACAGTGTGCCCTGTAGGGCTGTGTTTAGCTAAATTCACTCAACTTTGTGCTCAGAGACAACGCAGCCTGACAGAGCACCACCTGCCCATGGTAATACTGTCTACCACGATAATATTTTGACATGGTATGAAGGTACGAAAAATGTAGATACCGTCAATCCCTAGTCCATAGCATGTCTATTAAAAATGTAAAAATGCCATAGTCCTGTGTACCATGATTTAATCATGAGCCCCAAAATACTAGTGAAATACTCATTTATTTGCAGTTGTTTCAAACCCAAATGTGACAACATCAAGAGATAAGGAATAAAGAGATGCAAAAAAAAGACTAGTCACTCTCTACACTCTGAGAGGGAGAGAGATGAAAGGATGAGGGGTAAGAGATAAACGAGACCACTGCACTACTTCTAGACCACTAGAGTTCCCACAATACCATGCAAGGTCAATGGTCTTCAGCTAAAGGTTCAGCTTTGGGTGGGTAGAATATCCACGTCAATATATCCGTCTATCTCTGCTCACTCTACTAGTGTGGGCATGTTTCAGGAGATATGATACATCTGGGCAGTTTGCTTTCTCTTCCAGTAGAAGCAGTGGATTGACCTCATGTCTTCTAGGAAGCATGTGCTCGTCTACACCCTCACGAGTTTTGGGTTTGTGACACTACTTTACTTACCAGGTAACTATGCTTCTTAATAAACTTCTTAACTCCTATAACATAGGGTTGGGTGACACGGCCAAAATATATATATCACAATATATTTCTTAATTATGGTCGATACGATATAATTCCAATATCAATACAAACAGTATAGAATCCACTGGAAAACTTCCAAGATCAAACAAGAAATATGACATCACCTTCAAACAAAACCCTACTGGGCTTTGTCGATATTAACATTTTTAAACTACATCTTAAATTGAGTGCAATGAACTGATGACAGTGCCCTGTAATGACCATCAGTCAGTGACAGATGCTGTAAATAATGTATACTGAAATATTGAAAATGTGTTTAAAAATCATTTCACTGTTATTGAAACATTTTATATTGCGATAAATATTGATACAGAATTATTGTCCAGACCTACCTAAATTGCTGTAAATCTACTATCAGTCAGTTAAAGTCAGTTAGTCTGGCCCAGAGTCTCTTCGGGAGGCTTAATATTCAATGATTAACTCAGCAACACTTGGGAATACGTGACCAGAGAGAAATCTGATAAGACACACATTGCTAAAGCCACAGAGATAAAAACCCATCAAGAACGTCTCGGCTGCGTCCACTCACTATATTCAGTTCATTTATGCTTTAAGGTATAGGACAAATGGTAAAACGTTGGCTGCTGGGTAACATGCCCACTCCAACCTTAAAGGAACACTGGGTAGTATTTTTACTTTAAAATTACAGCTTCAAAATAAATGTGATTCTCCACTGAGCTGTAAAAAAAAGCTTTCATTGCTATTCTGGACTCAGCACTGCGGAAAATGCACTATGTAACTTTTGGAGGAGGGTAGAAAACCACCTATCATAAACAACAAACATTTATGCATACCATTAGTGTACGCATTGATCATATTTGTAGTTGATTAAACCCTAAAACCCCCCCATGGTTCAGAGCTACAGATTTAGAAATTATTTCCAAGACAAAATCAAATATTCTAATTCCTTAAAAGTGTCTTAGCTATAACTGTACACCCTCACCTTTAATCAGTACATGCAGATCTATGAATAAGTCATTAATCTATCTGCCCCTATCTCTATCACCCATCCCTTGGCTTGAAAGCCCCACACTGCAAATGGAAGGGAATGGTCCATTAGCTTTGTGATGTAAGAAACCCTGCCTGTCTGTATTCATATATTTACTCTTCTTTTAAATATTACGGTTGTTGTCACTGATAAAATGTAATAATGTTGGCATAAACATACATTTTATAAATATGAATACAACAACTGTTTGTTTTATTGATAAATGCTTCAGCTCCAATTATACTTTATTTATTATAGAGCTCAGTTTTATATTATTTGGACGCTGTTCTTGAGGAGGATATTTCTCATATATTTACCTAATACACATGAAGAAAAACAGAAATTAAAGCCGCGTAACACCGCACAAATGCAGACACTGTCAGTTACAGAGAATCAAATAAGCACAGCTTATTGTTGTAGTGCTACATATGGTGAAAAACTAACTTATCAATACGTAAATAAACCTACAGTGATACGGTAATTTTATGCTAATAAAGAGGGTTAACTTCACATTTAAAGAAGTCCTGAATCTAGTTAACAATCCTCAGTGGCCTAAAGACACTCAGTGAGAGGTTACACGTAATAAGCTAACCTCTTTGCCAGCTTCTTTTAGGAACTTTCCGTTCCACCTTAAATGGTGCAGCAGTTCCATTCTGGCCTCTCGGGCACTAGAATGCAACGGCTTTGCCGTTTAAGGTGGAACGGAAAGTTCCAACAAGAAGCTGGGGAAAAAGAGCGGTAGAGCTAACGACATTTATTCCTCTCATGTCTTTGTATTTGAACACAAACACGTTAAGATACCAGTCGGCCTAAGTGTGGGAATATGTCATTATTTACCTGCTGTGTAAAACCCGGTGTAGGCTGGTAAACATGGCAGAAAAAAACAGCTCCTTCTCGGTCACCATCACAACAGCGGCCGGCTACTACACCATCACGAAACTCACTGGGTTTCGCGTCCCAATTCTCGTCTCAGCGCACTTCTACACTTACGCCCTACGCCTAGTGCACAGTCCTCACAAAGAATAGAAATACATTTTTAAATGTAAAATCAAAATGCCTTAAAAACGTATTTACAACATTTTTCAAAATACCATTCAATGTAAAAATCTGTATCATTAATGTAAATGTATTATTATTTTTTCCCTTATTTATTATTAACTTTTGTTTTATTTACTGAGGTAATTAAGCAACAGAAACAACAACTCTATTTCCTAATGATATATTACTCACATTTAAATTTTTATCTCCATATTTTCAGCGCTTGTGACTGTAGTACAGGCTACAATCCTGTGCACTAAGTAGAACAGAGATGTTCGGACGTGGATTAGGACGCACCCGAGTGTCTCCACTGTGCGCTGTGGTTTGAACTGAAAGTGTCCTGCTGCCGTTTGTTGTTCATATGTGGAACTACAAGTGAAGAATACACGGAACATAGGCCATAGATAGCTATTGGACATGGCTTATAACTCACTCACTCGTCAGCCAGTCACTTATACTAAGTCAGTCATAGACTCACTTATTCACTAGACTCAACTAAAACACACTTACTCACTCACTGACTCACATACTCGTGGTTAAGAATATGGCCACACAAGGGTCACTCTTTCTCACATATGCTACTGTTCTATGCAACGTTTTGTGTCCTTTGTGATTATTCATGTTTTTTTAAATCATGTGATCTATTTGAAATAGACAATTTCACTATTTCAGAATATAAAGAGATATTTTTTTGTTGTTTATTTTGTTTGTGTGTCAGAGAGAAAACATTTGAGGCTGTAAATTATAAAATTGTTTAGTAAGCCTGTATTCATTTCAGATTTGTTGACTGCCACATTTTCCAATAAGTTGGAATAGGCACATTTTTACCAGTGTTAGAGCACCTTTCCCTTAAACACAATATAATACATTGCAATTCACATTCTTCTAAGCCATAACACATGGATTAATGCTGTTATTTTAAAATAACCATGAACATAATTGAAAAAGACGTTATCTAGAAGGCAGCATATATTGCTACAAAATGTTTTTGTAACGTAGGGTGTGTGTAACAGTCCCTTTACAAATGTGCAAATTACAAATCATTGATACTAGTACACTTCCATGGAGGTTTTTTCAGATATTTTTAAAATATATTAAGAACATGTAAGCATTAAAACATCAAATAATTTAATTTATGTTTTATTAGAAGTTTTGTAATATGGGAATGGTACAAAAATGCGCTGATGATAATGGTAAAAACAGTAAGGCAATATTAAAATGAACAAGAATGTATTCAATCTACAATGGAATCAATCACCCTCTATAAATCACAAACATGAGTTAGCATTAGCATACTGTACATGCACATATACACACATACACACCCAGTTCAATAAACACACAGTCTAAACTGAACAATCTACGGTCACACGGCATAAGACTGGCATTTTCTGCAGGCAGTGTAGTCACCAAGAAACTCATACAACAACATCGGCAGGTTTGACAGGATTAGGTCCATTCAGCATGATTTTCCCCATGAAGACATAAGAAATACATCAGATAAGGATGCTAACGTGTCTAATGCTAGTTGACCTATTAGCATAAGGATAAATAACAGTCTTCCATTTTGTTTATTCTGCTATACTCCCCCAGAAGCCAAAAGAGAGCAGTACTGATTGATAGAAGCAAATAATTGAAGATGTGAATTTGAATGTGAAACTTCACAATAATTGAATTCCTGCAATGATCAACTCCTTGCTGTTTAGGAACAATTAGCCTCATGCTAAGTCACTAATGTTATGCTAAAGTATTTCAAATAGTTTGTAGAAACACATGAACAGTGGCAGGATTATGAGTGTGTTTAAATGGCACATTTGAGACAAAACCAGTTCAATACAAAAGCGTGTGTTATTTTATTTAGTCCAGAAAGGCACAGTATGGCCAAGAACCTCATACTTTTTTGCTAAATAATTCAGCTTGGTGATTTGTTCCTGTAAATAACTTTCTAGAGTGAAAATGCTACCCCCTTCCTTTCTTGGCTCCTTGGTTCTGGTTTCATAATCTGGAATGACACCATTTTCAGACCCAGAACCTTATTGTCTGCAAAGAAGTTCACCAGGAAGGGCCTATAAGGAAAAGTCTACAGGGATGGGTCTATAGTGAGAGGTCTACACAGTAGAGTCTACACATGACTAGTTTAAGAGAAGGGCTCATAGAGAAGGTACTAAAGTGCAGGGTCTATAAAGGAGGGTCTATAGTGAAGGTTCTGTAGTGGAGGGTCTATCAAGGAGGGTCTTTAGATAAAGGTTTCTAGTGAAGGGCCTACAGAGAAAGGTCTATAGAAGAGGGTCTGTAGTGAAGTGTCAGTAGAGAAAAGTATAGAGCAGTATCTTTAGAAGAGGGTCTACAGGGAAAGGTCTACAGAGAAGGGTCTACAGTGAAGGATCTATAGATAAGGGTTTATAGTGAAGGGTCTACAGTGAAGGATCTATAGATAAGGGTTTATAGTGAAGGGTCTACAGTGAAGGATCTATAGATAAGGGTTTATAGTGAAGGGTCTATAGCAGGGAGGTCTGTAGAGAAAGGTGTAGAACAGTGCCTTTAGAGGAGGGTCTACAGAAGAGGGTTTAAAACGGAGGGTCTATAGTGAATGATCTGTAGAGAAGGGTCTATGGGGGAGGGTCTATTGTGAAGGGTCTATGGGGGAGGGTCTATTGTGAAGGGTCTATAGAGGAGGGTCTATATAAGAGGGTCTAGTGTGAAGGGTCTTTAGAGGAGGATCTTTAAAGAATGGTCTATAGAGGAGGGTCTATAACAGAGGGTCTATGGTGAAGGGTCTATAGAGAAGGGTCTACAGAGGAGGATCTATTGTGAAGGGTCTATAGAGGAGAGTCTATAAAGGAGGGTCTATAGAGAATGTCTATAGAATAGGGTCTATAACAGAGGGTCTGTTGTGAAGGGTCTATAGAGGAGGGTCTACAGAGGAGGATCTATTTTGAAGGGTCTATAGAAGAGGGTCTTTAAAGAATGGTCTATAGATGGAGATACTCAGTCCAGTTTTCCCTGGAAGATAAGTTTGACGTAGGGTCTGTCTCGGCTGAGCTGGGTGAGACAGAAGGGACAGGCCGGGTGAAAGGTGTTTGTAACCCGTTTCAGTGGGGTTTTGCTCCAGTGTTTGGCTGTCTCCTCAGAGCACACGTGTCCACAGGGCACAAACGCGTGAGAAGGTGAGTTTGCATCCACGTACACAGCAGGGACACGTCCTAGAGTCAGGGGAACGTAAGGACCTCGGCTTCGGCAGAGAGGACACTCTCTGTCTCCTTTAACAGTTTCTGTCTCTTGTGCCCGTGTCTGTGCCTCTATCTTTTGTTCTCCCCCATCCCTCCCTTGATCCCTTTCGCTTTCTGTTTTTACTGTCTCTCCATCCCTCCCTCTGTCTCCTTTTATAGCTTCCACCCCTTCCTCTCCTTGCCCTTCTGGCTGTCCCCCTTTGTCCCTTTCTCTTTTCATTGTCTTTCCATCCATCGCTCCATCTCTCTGTCCCGCTGACTCCACTTCATTTTCTATTCCCTCCATTTGTCCCTCCTTTTCTCCCCCTCCTTCTCTCTCTATGTCACTATCTTTTTCTCCTCTGTCTCCCTCTCCTTCTCTTATTCTTTTTATAGTTCCTCTCTCCATTTCTCCCGCTTTCTGTCTTTCTTCTCTCTCCCTCTCTCCTTCTCCTCCTCGATTCATAGCCTCTTCCTCTCTCGCTTCAACTCTCTTTTCTCTTGTCTCTCCTTGAACAGCCTCCACTTGTCCATTCTGTATTCCATGCCTTTGTCTCTCTGTCTCTGTGTCTGCGTCCCTCCCTTGTTGTCCCCTGTCCCTCTCCCCCTCTCTCTCCGTTGTCTCTGTTTTCTCAGTCTCGGCAGAGATGTGCTGCTTGTAAGCCACTCCCCTGCCCTGCCAATGGTGGAAGCCGTGGACGTGTCCGCAGGTGAGGTAGGCCCAAGGCCTGGGTCGGCGCGGGGGTCCGATGAGGCTGGGGAAGGCGAGGGTGCTCAGGAGGACAGGGCACTGCGGCCGAGCGGCGTTCAGACGCAAGCGCAGCGCTTCCACGTGGGCAGCAGTGGGACTGTGAGACAAACCTTCCACTGAGCGCCACATCAGCGTCACACCACATAGATCTATCAGGGAACCGTCCAACAGAACAGGACACTCATCCTTCACCTACATACATACAGAGAGAGAGAGAGAGAGAGAGATAGATAGAGAGAGAGAGAGAGAGAGAGAGAGAGAGAGAGAGAGAGAGAGAGAGAGAAATAAGTGCTGGTACATCTCAGCTCATGTTGTCCAGAAGGGGGCAGTATGTGGCTGACCACACACCTTTCCCAGTTCTGTGTTTGTGCAGTGAGTCAGAGCACTCTCCATAAAACCACTTACACAGTGGTCACCTTTGAGTGCCTTTAAAACACACCTAATAAACCTTGCTACTGCTGTTAAAGTACAGCCCCCTTATTCCCCCTGTGATCAGCCAAGTCTGGACCTGCACAGCTCCGGTTCACCCCTGGGAGATTGGATCATTAGTGGCCAGTACCAAGTACAAACATAAAGCGTAAATGAACATTAATTAAACATGGGTTCTTAAAGAGATCTGTGAGCTGCTTTGGTCAAACCCTCACAAGGATCAAACCCCACAGCAGTGTTCTCCCCCTGTCTAAACAGCCCCGTTCAGAGCAGCTTGGTTAAAGTGCCTGCTCACAGCGCAGCAGTGAGGACTGAGGAGCAGAAGCTCTGATTTTTAAACCTTTTCACTCTTCTCTGTTCTCATTTTCTCCGTTTTTACTGCTTTTATTTCTCCGTTAGTGCTCTTATTTCTCCGCGCTTGTTGTGTCTGTTTTGTTGTGTCTAACTTCGCCTTTGTGGTCTCACATAAACGCTGGTTCAGCGCTGTGATTGGACAAACTGAGACGAGGGGGCGGGGCAATTCTAAAGTCTCTGCACATGAAGGAAAAAAAATTATTATAAAAAAGATTACCTTCTCTTATTTTCAATTCATCCACTGAATTCACCACAAATACCACAGTACTGACTAGAACTCTTTTTAATTAAAATAATAATAATAATAATAATAATAATACATTAATTTGTTTTGGGTTTTTTTTGTAAGAACATGAAATTTAAGACATATATGTTCCAAGTGTCTTAAAAAACCATTACTTCCAAAATAAAGCTGTTTGTGAGGAATAAAAAACTAGAGCAGAGCACTCAGAGACTATAGCTCAAAGAGTTAACAGAGACTGTAAGCGCTGGGTTAAATAAACTTGTTAGCATATAAGATAATGAACTAAACACAGCTCTGGCGTTGTCTAGCCCAAGTGTTAATGCTAACCGGTTGCACCAACAGAATGTTTGATGGACATAGCAACGGTAACTAAGGAAGCAGGGACTTTCAACAAATTTTGTAAACAGTGGATTGAATGTAGATGTGGTTTAGAAGACTGTGTTGATGGGGCTCATCAACAGAGTTATGGACCCACTCCTCAATACAGGATATTTATTTCTTCTCTTTCTCTCTCTCTCTCTCTATCTTTCTCTCTCTCTCTCTCTCTCTCTCTCTCTCTCTCTCTCTCTCTCACACACACACACACACACACACTTTGGTGTTTACTGTGTTGGTGAATGTGGGAGATTAAGGGAATGACTAAGGACTCCAAGGAGACACATTTTAAAAACAGAATGTTTGCGCAAGTGGGTGGACATTATAATACACACACACACACACACACACACACACCCCACACACCCCACACACCCCACACACCCACTCTCTGCAGACTAGTCTCCAAACTGTGTGTGGTCCACCCTGACACACAGACAGAGATTGTTCAAACATAAGATTAAATTTGGGATCTATAACTTCATAACTGTTGCTGTTGAAGCATTGACGTTGGGTTAATATGATGAATAATGAATACAGCTCTTTTAATGCTATGAATGTAGTTTCCTAGTTTGACCCTTGGAGCCCAGCTGCTTGTGTGTGTATGTGTGTGTGTGTGTGTGTGTGTGTGTGTAATTCAGACCTGTTTTCCTCTGTTGTTTGGTGATGATATTGTTGAGTCTCGGAGTGTGAAGACGTTTCCACAGACGGAGATCTCTCTCCACTCGGCTGCTCTGGAGCCACTGGCCGGCTGCATCAGCAGAACCCCGTTAGTGGTCAAACCGTCCATCTGACCATCATATGTCCACCACTTAGCTGCTTTCTCCTAAAAAATCACACACACACACACACACACAACATCATTCATTCATTCATTCATTAAAAGTACTTAACCAGTTGAGCGTCACTGTGGGTCTGGAGTCTACCCAGAATCACAGGGCACAAGGCAGGGACACTACCTGGACGAGACACTCACAACTATGGACACTTTCCGTATTGACAGCCACCCTACCTGAATGTGTTTTTGAATGTGTGAGAAAACCGGAGCATCCGGAGGAAACCCATGCAGAGAACACCCCTCGCACAAAACTGTCAAGTGTGTAATTTTAGTCTGCATTATTGAGTAGTGATGTAAAATTTAATGAAAAATTACATCACTAGGGTGTGGCCCAATAACAACAATACAGTAATACCACGATGTATACATTTATTCATTCATTCATTCATTGCCTGTTACCCTTATCCAGTTCAGGGCAACGGTGGGTCCGGAAT